>NC_134580.1:24329381-24647714 GCF_037038515.1 Microtus pennsylvanicus | reverse complement strand
AGTACAATGTGCTTACAGAATGTGAGAAGATATGCCAGACATGAGAATGCCATGTCTTCATTCATCAAAACTAGCCAAGTTACTTCTATCCTACGCATTTTAAGTCACTATTTACACATATTCCATTCAATGGCCAGATTTTAAGTCTTCACTAATATTCTGATGTGAAAAAAATGTTCTTTACAAAGTTTTTGTTTTACAGTTTCAAAAAAGGAATAAACAACTTCAAATTCCATTCTATTTTAAGTGCCGAATTGTATTTGAAAGAATAAAAGAAAATATCCCAAAAAAACCCCATGAAAATGGGATGGAAATCTACCTAATTCAGATACTTAAAATTACAAAAAAATTAACAATCTTTGTTCCTTCCTCTTCCTCATATAATTGAAAATATAGTTCAGGCAGCGGAAGAAGCTAACTTTTATGCATGTTTATACTATTTTTAGTTTTCTTCATATAAAATAAGTCTATCGCAAATTCCCAACAGTCTTAGCTAGATAATCCCAAATTCAATAGTTTGTAAAGTTTGCAAATTGATGCAAAGCAAAATGCACTAAAATGAATTCATTTTCAAATAATTTGCTACATAACAATAAAAAACCCACAAATTTCTAAAACACTACGTGAATTCTCTCTCTCTCTCTCTCTCTCTCTCTCTCTCTCTCTCACACACACACACACACACACACACACACACACACAGCAAACGTGTTTTACTGGTGGTTTTTAGAAACTATGAGAAAGCTTTAATGCTTATCTAGCACTGCACCTGACGTTTGCTGGAACTTACTGTCATCAAACACCCCAGCGTTAGCGAGCAATAAGGTGATGATTTTGGGGTCCTTCTCAAGCTGCATGGCGTGCTTGCTCTCATTTGACAGCAGAGTACACACGTTAATAGCAAAGTCCACCTCATTTGGGAGTCCAGATAACAGTGAAAGCACCAGTTTATTATAATCATTTGGCGAGTTAAAATCCATAGATAACCCATAACTTTGACGTAGATAATCTAATAAAAAAGAAAAGAACCTATAAGTTAACCATGGACGGGATACTTGTGGCTGTTCTATTCTATTCTCTTCTAAACACACAGCAGACCCAGCTCTTTCTTCAGAATAGACTATAAGCTTACTAAAACTGTTCAATTTCCTTGACTTTTCAGGCTAATTGTTTAAAATTACATTTTTATATATTAAAATGCAAAAATACACTTACCTTCTTGGACATCACTGACGAAGAAATAGCAAATGATTATTTCATTGGATTTACTGAGACAACAGTAAAAGCAATAGTTTTTAGCATTAGAATCCTAAAATTTTTAAAAAAGACAGTTTTCTAACCACAACCATAGACACAACAGTTCTGCTCGTTTGCTGCTATCTTACCCCATCACTATTAAGCCAATGATCTTATTTCTCGTCCCTTGGTTCTGCTTTATTTTGAAATATCAGATAGGTGGAATTAAATAACACATAGGTCTTTGTGTTTATTTTCTTTCATTTAACAAAATACTTTTGGGATTCATATTGATATGTGAATCGATAATCTAGACATAGTTCATCATACACCAAATCAAGGGAATTTCTATTTCTATTCTAATTTGAAATACCCACCTACAAACATGGTTGTTATATTCCCGAGAAAAACTTTGTGGGAAATTTCTACTGTTTCTGGTTTGGGATATTGACTTACAAACATGGCTGTCATAAACTCCCCGTGAAGGACTTTGGGGACCCACCCATTTTTGTTGCCTAGACATCCCCATGAAGAACTTTTGGGGGGAATTTCACTGTTTCTAGTTTGGGATTCCCACCTCCAAACATTGCTGTTATAGATACCTTATGGAGGACTTGGGGACCCACCCATTTTTGTTGTCTAGATGTCCAGAAGTCAAAGTGTTGGGCCACACCCAAATCGAGTGCTTAACTTTCTAAAATCTACAAAGCCACAGTGGCTGCAGCATTTTGCACTCCCATAGGCAGTGCACTAAAATTTCTTTTGTTCACATCCTTACTAGCACCAATCATCAGTATTAAATATCTTCAATAATAACCATTTATTCAATATTTTCCCCAAAATTTCCCAGTCAGTGAATGGCTTGTGTTCTTTTTATGCTTCCCTGGTGGTCCTGGAACTCGTTCTGTAGATCAGGCTGGCCTTGAACTCACAGAGATCCCCTGTCTTTGCTTTCTGAGTGCTAAGAATAAAGGTGTGCGCCACCACTGCCTAGCTGGCTTGTGTTCTTGTTGTTTCAAAGCGAAGTTTTAATTGTGATTAAATTTAATTTATAAAGTTTTACTTTTATGTTTCATGTTTTTATAACTTAAAAGAAATAATTCAAGAAAAACTTCAATTTTTTGTACAAGAACTGATTTTAAAACATTCATTTAACAAAACTTTGAGGGTTAGAAGACAGGCATACAGGGCAAATAGAAAGCACACAATCACAGTATGTGTGGGCCTTGGCAGCCATTACCTGAGACAAATACCCTAAGACAATTTTTCAAATAGAGCTGAAACTAGTTTAAAAAAAATAAGAGTTGGAATATCTCCAGATCAAACCTTTCAGAATACTTCAGAATGACTTGGATTCTTAAAAGTGTAAAATAATAATAATAATGAACTCTAAAACCTTTCTATAAAATATAAGTAAAAATCTGAGGGGTGGGTATGAGATGTGGTCTTAATGTGTTGCCCTGATTGGCTCTGAATTCACATTGCTCCTGCTTCACGCTCTCCAATGTTAGAATTACACTTTTAGTACCATATGTGGCTCAACATCAGCATCTGAACAGGTAACTCTTCAATTCTAAAATATTTTAGGAACATCACTAATATTGGTGAGGTGCATAACAGAGTTGACAAATGACTAAGGCACAGATTCTTTGAAATGTTTAACACTGAACAATAATACAAAGTAGAGCTCCTAGGGCATGGCTCAGCTGGTCAGTGTTTGTGGTACAAACAGGAGGACCTAATTTCAAATCCCCAGCATCAAAATAAAACAGCCATGGTATCATTTGACTGTAATCCTAGCACCGTGAAGGCAGAGACAAGAAGGTCCACGGAGTTTGCTAGCCAGCTAGTCTTGCTCACTATGTTTGAAATCTTGTCTCAAAAATCAAGGTGAAGAGTGGCTGAGGGAATCACCAGTGCCTACCTCGGGGCTACACCACACACAAGCTTATTTTTTATATTGACAAACGAAATTGCGCAAATATCTTAAAAAGTGGACAAATATCTAGGGATGCAGGAGCAGATTTAGATGTTTGTATATTGCAACAGTAACTGATGAGAAGGAAAGTTAATTTTACAGGTGCCGTCACCCAAACCTCCTGAGAGTAAATAAACCTGGAACTCACACTCAAAACACCTGCCACACTTCTTCGAGTTAATATAATTCTGGAATTCCTTTGTTGCTGAAAAATAAGAATCTTTACATCTTACCAGTAACTTTGATAAGCATGGAACAAACAAATACGAACTATCTTTTTAATCATACTAGGTTTGGTAAAGATTCCTAAGGAGAATGCACCATAAAATACAGGACATTAGATCCAGATGGGGACTTAGCAAGATGGCTCAGCAGATAAAGGTTCTTGTTGCCAAGCCTGATGACTTGAGTTTTGGTTACTGGATTGCACACGATAGAGAGAATATCACCTAACCCCCACATCTGCCACGGCAACCCCCTCTCAAAGAGAGAAGATCAAGTACCTGGAACCCTGGGCACAGATGGACTATATCAGTCCATGTGTTTCAAGCCAACCTGAACAACTACTAAAATGTAGTCTCACTAACAAAACAACACTTCATAGGTCTTAAGGTCTTCCTTTTCCTTGCCAAGCAAGCTATGTTATTTCAAAATGAGATTGGCAATTTATTTTTAAGAATCGTGATTTAAAGTTTACTGAAGTGCATTGCTGTCAACAAATTAAATTTGAGGCAACCAATTCTTTCCTGTCAATTTAGAAAAGAGAGGACTCCACCTAACAGGCTGTTTATGACTCTTGCAGGGATTTTGTGGGATATTCTTTCTATTAATGTTGGCAGTGACTGTAATTGCAGTCCAAATGTCTGTTAGATTATAGAACATTTAATCAACAATCAATGTAACACTGACTAGCTCTAAAACAGTAGAGTTCTATTAATTTTAATGAGTTGTCTTCTGAACGTTTTCACACTTATTAAAGTTAGAAAGCAGCTGGGTGTGCAGTCATTGAACACTTGTTCAACACAAAGTCCTTCCTGGTTTGCTCCTTAGCAACCTTCACCCACATAAACCGTTAAAAAAAAAAAAAAAATCTATGCATAATTCAAGCAAAAATATTGATATCTGTGTTTAATAATCCAAATGTTCAAAACAAAAACTTCTCAACATTTTTTATAGTTTAAAGAAAAGAGGCAATACCCTCCAGAAATTCAGACACCTGTTCTCTTACTGTATGACAGTTACGTGTATGGGTATGCACGTGGCAGGTGGAGGCCTAAGGCTGAGGTTAGGAATCACCCTCCATTGTTCTACCTTAGTCATCCACAAAGCCTTTCAATCAAACTCAGGGTTTGTCTACACAGCTAGAGAGCCCATCTTCATCTTCTGAGGCTAGAATTACAGGGGGACTGCCTTGCATTTGTATGAGGATCCAAACTCTGGCATTCATGGCAAGCACTTTAACCACTAAGTCATCTTCCTACTCCCTGATTTTATGTTTAAGGTAAGGCCTTGTTATGTAGCACAGACAAGCTTCCAACTCAGACTCATCCTGACTTCACCTGCTGGAGTCTGGTGTTTGCTACCACATCTGGGATTATTTATGGATACTGGGAAAAGGGATAAAGGCCTTCTCCTGTGCCGAGCAAATACTCTGTCCTTGAGTACTTGATTTAGGCCTCAGCCCTAAATAAAAATTTTCAAGGTCTTAATTAATCACTAGGTAATTCCATTTTGGAACGTATTTTTCACACACGCACGCACACACACACACATGCACACGCTAAAACAAATACATACTGGAGTTTACTCGGCTTTTCTACTGACAACTTAGAAAGACTCATCAGTGTAGGGCTTTCATACTGATGATAATCATAAACATTTATATAATACTATCATGAAGTTGCAATATCTCTTTTGATAAAAATAGACTTGCAAAATTCCTAAACATTATTCGGAAACAACATCTCTTTTCAGTTCCTTCCTCTCTAAGAATCCCTTGTGTAGATTTTGTCAAAAATGTTACATCTAAGATACAACTGTCCAGATTTCCATTAAAACAAAGCAGATACTTTTGTGAAATATTCCTTTGCACTGTGTGAAGATACATCATTGTTATTTGTTTAATAAAAAGCTAAATGGCCACCAGCCGGTCAAGAGGTATAAGTGGGACTTCTGGACAGAGAGCATAGAAAGAAGAAAGATGGGGTTGCCAGCTGACTTGGAATAACCAGATGGGCATAATGAAAAAGAGGTTAGGAGTGTGTGGAAGAACATAGGAAAACAACAACAAACAAACCAAAGGGTTAATTTAAGTTATAAAAGCTAGTCAGAAACAAGCCTAAGCTAAGGCAGAGCTTTCATAATTAATAAGAAGTCTCAGTGTGGTTATTTGGGAGCTGACAGGCAGGACAGAGAAAGACAAGTTACAAGAAACATTATATTAGTTGATGAGCCTTCCATTTCTTTTTTTCTTTCTTCCTTTTTTTTGGTGGGTGGAGGGTTCCTGAGACAGGGTTTATATGTAGGTTTGGAGCCTGTCCTTGAACTGGCTCTGTAGACCAGGTTGGCCTCAAACTCACAGAAATCCATTCACCTGCCTCTTCCTCCTGAGTTCTGGGACTAAAGGCATGTGCCACAACTGCCCAGCTGAGCCTTCCATTTCTATAATATGTAGCTTAGCTACTTCTGCTGCAGGCTTCTGAGCACGTCTAGCTCCACTACAGTTTCAGCATAGGCTTCCAAAGATGCCAAAGAATACTTCACTCCTTAAAGCTGAAGTGTTTTAGTAAAACAAAGCTAATCCATGTTAATCAGACAGATGTAGAGAATATAATATAACCAAGTAGATAGCAGGGTATGGTAACACACTGCTGTAACCTAACACTGAGGGAAGAGGATCACAATTTCAAGTCAAGCACAGCTGCAGCCTGTCTCAAAAAAAAAAAAAAAAAGCAACAAACAGAGGTGGTCTTAGTTTGCTTCCTGTTACTATGATCAACTACTGACCAAAACTGATCTGGGGAGGAAAGGGTTTATTTCAGCTTACAGCTTATAGTTCATCAGGCCAGAAAACGGAAATTCGCTGTTCCTCCCTCATCTCGGTTTTTTAAACAGGCACATGATGAAGCCTCTTCCAAGGGAAATCCAAGATATTAAGAAGGGACTCTATTTCTCTCTAGTTATTACCCATTGGGGATGAAACTGAGGTAAATCTGACATGAAAGAAACTTTGGAAATAGAAGTAAAAATAAAATGTAAGAACTGTAACTGCAAAATGAGCCAAATTAAATCAAAGGGCTACCCATTAGAGATTGGCACTAGTACCAACAACTGACACAGTAAGTGCATAAAGCCGCATTTTTTGTAAAGACCACTATCTTAATAAGTATCTCTTGCTTTGTGTAGGCCAAATGCTAAAGACATTGATCCATGTGTCCCCAGCTCATCTTCACAGAACAGAAAACTAGAACCTCAATCAGTTCTATTCCAATCCCTTTATCAGACTATCAAGATAATTATTTCCTAATCCAGTTCAACTCTTTGTAGCTAAGGAATTTATTTATAATGATGCCACTTGAATGAAAAAATTCTTTAGTATCGCATTAGGAAATCATAGAATAATTCAGAACATTCCTGACATTCTAGCATACCCAACATTAGCTGTAGGAATTGCAGCAGGACTTCATAGAAAGGTTCCTGGCTTCCCTAACACCTGATACTTCCCTCCATCCCTCTGAGCCCAGGTTTATCTTAACTCAGTTTACAGTTAGCTCTCAGATAGCTTTTTTGTTGTTGTTTGTTTTCTGAGACAGGGTTTCTCTGTGTTTCCTGGTTGTACCTGAAGTCAGAGATCCACGTGACTCTGCTTCCAGAGAATTCTGGGATTAATGGAATGTGTTACCACCACCTAGAGTATCTCTAATTTTAAATGAACCTTTCTCTTCTCATTTTAGTGGCTATTCAGGATAAACTAATGATTATCTAATAAGGATAACTGTTTACATTCAATACGAAATTTTACTTGAAGATACTCTAAAACTTCATAAAATCTATGAAGCAAAGGGACTCAAATACCAAGTAAAGCCAAACTGTGGAAGTTCCATCTCTCTAATGCCTTAAGCGTGCGCATGTGCAAAATCTGGAGACACTGGATGATGTCTATTTCCCAATTCAAAACTCTGAATGCCCAGCTAATTTTAAATGATATTTACCTGACACACTGTGTTGCTGGTAATTGTAGGAAGATGGGATTGCACCAATAGGAAGCTGTGGCTTTGGATTGCCTGGTGGTACCTCATCATCATCTTCCCCAAAATGATGAACTTTCTCGTACTTTTCTAGATAACTGAAAGAGAAAAACAGCAGAGCAAAAAAATGTTTAAATATGTATATGCGTTATTTTTAAACTTTTACCACACATGTCTTTTTTGGATACCTAAGAATCTAAGTACCATTCACAATCATAACGGTGACCTCGGCTCATCAGGAATACTGCTATAAACTCAAAGCAAGTTAAAATAGTGTTTCTCTTTACAGAAAAGATCTTACAATTCCATAAAGTTATTTTAGCAAAATACAACTATCTGTCGGTAAATAGCAGTACCCCTTATGCACTGTTTTTAATCAAGTTATATTAACTCTAACAGCTGCTCTCAGATTTTAAACTATGAGCAAGGCCACCATGAGCAAAGACAGTGAAAGAGGTTGGCAGAGGAACTAATGTGCGGCTAGTTATATGTCAACTTGACACAAGCTCAAGTCATCCGAGATGAGGGAAACTCAAATGAGTCCATAAGATCAGGCTGTAGTTCCGACTGACGGGCGAGGATTCAGCCAATTGTGGGTGGAACCACTCCTGGGCAGGCGGTCCTGGGCAGGCGGTCCTGGCTTCTATAAGAAAGCAGGCTGAGCAAGTCATGAGGAGCATACCATTAAACAGTACCCCTTTTCATGCCCTCTGCATCAGCTCCTGCCCTGACTGGGTTTCTGAGCTCCTTTCACTGATGAACAGTGATAAGGAAGTGTAAGCCAAATAATTCCTTTCTTCCCCCCACTCCCAGTACCCCTCAAAGACAGGAAAATTAATGTCGGAGTAATTGAAAGACAAGCTCTAGGAGTTAACAGACACAGACATGTTAAGCCTCAGGTATACCACTTCTGACAAAAAAAAAAAAAAAAAGGTAATTCAGCTGATTTAAGTTTCAGTGACCAGGTCTGAAGCTTCAGATAATAATACTGGAAGCTAACTGAAGAAGCTGTGCTGAGCATTAAATGGTGTATATTTTAACTATACTGTAAAAGGCCGTTAGGTCACCACTAAGAAGCAATAATAAAGGTAGATTCATATGGTAACAATGGGGTTTTTACTGTAGTAGCAGTAGCTATACTCCTACCAAGAAAGCCTGTAATATTTCCAATGGCCAAATGAAAGAAATTCAACACTTGTTGTCCTATATATAGAGATAACTCTATTGAGTTCTATTTTCTGCAATGATATAATGGACTCCTTTTAATAACTATGGAAGACTGATTTTGATTACTTTACAAATTAATTTTTGTATTTGGGATTGAGTCGTCAGATTTTTCAACTTACTGTTCCTTTACCAACATTTCAGGGGGAAATGAAGTAACTGGAAAAGTATTTTAGGTACTTGGATCTGGCCTATATTCTTGATTCAAAGTGAAGCTTCCCCCCCCCCCTTTTTTTAAAAGCTATATAGTCACTGTAAACATAAATAAAAAGATGATTCCCTGGTCTTGAAGTCTACCACAGGCTCACTCCATATTTCAAAATATTTGTGATACTTTTATTTATCAACATGTAACAGCAATGCACCAATTTACTCAATTGATAGCAATTCAGTTCTCCAGTGACACATATAGGCTATTTTGTTTTACAGTTGCTGTCAACAAATCATGCTATAATTATGTATGTATGAATTATTTTATTTCTTTTATTTGCAATCGTTCACAGCCATCTGTAGGCACATATATGGTGCATAAAAATGTATACAGATAACACATACACACATAACATAAAATAAATCAATCTTTTAAAAAAAACTTTAAAAACTACATGGAAAACTGTCACTAGTTTATTTTCCCCTTCTAGGTCTCTCTGAAAGTAAGGGGGTAGGGCTTCCAGGATGGGATAGAAAGACGCTCTACCATTGAAACCCACACCGTCATACTCAAATGACTGACATCTTACAACAGTCAAAAGTTTTGAAAAGTTACAAGCTATCAGTTAACATTTGAAAAAGAAAAGTGTTTTCCCATGTAATAATCAAGCCACACTTCTGAAACTGTACAGACAGGTGGAAGCAATACATAATAGAAGTGTGAGCCCTTAGCAAGCAATGGCATTTTATTTCAAGGAACTTGTCTTCCTTGATATAATCTGCATCACAATGAAAAAAATTTAAAATAACTGCAAAAATAATACCAATTTACTGCCTGAAAAATAAGGAATTAAATTATCTCCCTTCACCCATCCCAAGTTCTCCATTTAAGCTCAAATAGGTCAGAACTTTGAAAACTAATGAGCCCAACACATCTCTACTGCACAGGTAGAACGTCTTCAGTTTGATCCTGGAGATGTCCCAGGCAGTAGTTTACAGTCTAAAAGAATGACTGAGAATAGACAGTCCCACATACATCAAGCTGATTCTTCTTGTTGTTAACCAAGTTATCATAGAAAGAATATGCATAAATTTAGACATAAAACTATGGAGTAGGGTAACAAAAGAAATGTTTGGGCTGCTAAGAACGATTTCAGACTAAATTTTAGATATTAACCTTGCTGAGGTAAAGTAGCTGTGAAAGGATCTACAGGGAAGATGGGTGGGCAGGCCAGTGTTACAATACCTTTCTGTCACCTCTACTCAGCTCATTTACTCGAGACTATAATTTTCAGTGAGATTATTATGACAGAACATAATCCAGCATGCCATCTTCCACTTGTGTGTTGTGATACCCAATAAATGTTAGCGTGTACCAGGAAATATATATTGAGTGGACAATAGGAATCTTCTATGTCTAGAAAGTTTAAAGGTCATGACCTTCGGGCTATTAAAAAGGAACAAACCCAGATAAAACAAAAACAACACAAACAGGTTCTCCTGGAATGTTTGAAAAAGAGTGAACATACCCATCAGCAGTATTAGCATTTCTCCCTGTTACTCCTCCTCTTGTCTTGCCTGTGTGAGTTGATTCATAATTACCCTGTCTTTGGTTTTATTTTCTCTTTTTGTATATTGTGAAAATGTATCACTCTGATTGGTTTAATAAAACGCTGAAGAGTCAGGCAGAATTTTCAGGCACAGAGACCACTGGGGGGAAGAAACAGAGAAACCAGGGACACCAGAGCAAGCAGGATGAGCATTACAGAGATAAGGTAATAAAGCCACTAGGCAGCAAGTAAATTAATAGAAATGGGTTTGTTTGAGTTATAAGAGCTGGTCAGAAACAAGCCTAAGCTATTGGCCAAATTTTCAAATTAATAAAAAGTCTCTGTGCCATTATTGGGGAGCAGATGATCCTGATGAAAAATCTTCTTACACCCTGTAATTTTTGCTTTTATTTTGATACCTACCAATGCAAAGATAGACAGTTTTTAACAACTATATCCAAAGTTATTTGCCTGTTGTGGAAGGAGCTTGTCTTCATTCATACAAGATTTCAATAGCTGTTTCCCTAACAAATACATTTTCTAGGAAATTCTATAATAGTCTTAATATATATTTAAAAAACTTGATACTATGGATTACTTTTGTGAACAGCCTTATTGGGGATCTGATCTCTCAAAATACAAAAGTCTTTATTAAATCATGAATGTGGCACTGGAGAGATGGCTCAGAGGTTAAGAGCACTGGCAGTTCTTCCAGAGGTTCTGAGTTCAATTCCCAGCAACCATATCTTCTGACCTGCAGACAGACATAACACTGTATACATGATTTAAAACACACACACACACACACACACGTGGAGGCAAAACTAAAATAACAATAACAAAAATACCAGGAAGGCTTGGAATTAGGCTTTACAAGCTCCAAAGACAGTAATTACAACCCAGACTATTATACCCAACAAAACTTTATCTCACAAGAAAAAGAGAGTGAAGTTTCCACAGTAAAGACAAGATTAAAAGAAAAAAAAAGTATGTAGGGTCTCTATGGCAGTTCTACAGAAGACAACTGAAGGAATCCTTTATCATGGAAAGAAAGATAAATACATCTATGAGGCTATAGGAAAGAATAAATGATGCTAAAGCAAACATGAAACAGGAAAACAAAAAGTACTATAAAATTAACAATAATGACAGGTGCTTTTGTCTTTTTTTAAAAAAAATAATTTATTTAACTTTATTTCATGTGCATTGGTGTGAAGGTGTCAGATCTCCTGGGACTGGAGTCACAGACAGTTGTGAGCTGCCATGTGGATGCTGGAATTTGAACCTGGATCCTCTGGAAGAGGAGCCAGTGCTCTTAACCTCTGAGCCATCTCTCCAGCCCTGCTTTTGTCTTTTTGATCAAAGTTAAACTGTAATTACTATATTGTATACAGGTGGGAAAAGTGACCCTTGTCTTGTTTCTGATTTTAATAGAAATGCCATAAAGTTCTCCTGTTAGTATGATACTGACTTTAGGATTTTAGTTTATTGCCATTAGGATATTGAAATATGCTCCTTCTATCTCTAGTTTCTGTCTGGCTTTTGTCAAGGAGTGACAAATTTTGTCAAAAGGCTTTCCTGAATCTTCTGAGATGATCTTGTCTTTCCTGAAGGAATCCTTTATCATGGAAAGAAAGATAAATACATCTATGAGGCTATAGGAAAGAATAAATGATGCTAAAGCAAACATGAAACAGGAAAACAAAAAGTACTATAAAATTAACAATAATGACAGGAATGAATACATCTCTCTAAGTAGCAAATCTGTGAAGCTAAATTAATAACCACCATATTACAGGAACCCATTCAACACAACTCTGAATGCCAATGGTCTCGATATTACAACCCAATAACTAAGTTGAGGGATCAGACTTACAAACAACAGGTGTTCACATTGAAATGAAAAGAGAAGTCCAATAGTGATGTACCTAAAGGCCTTGGAAAATCAACAAGCCAAACTCAAAACCAATAAACTGAAGGAAAATAAGAACAGGGTAGAAATTAATAAAATACAAATGAAAAAATTAAAAGAATTAATGAAGTCATTGAAAAGATAAATAAGATTAACAAACAAACCATTTGCTAAATTACCCAAAACAAAGACTGATTTAATGTTAGAGACGTAAAGACATTATATATCCAGTATTACATATACTTAAAAATTCATAATACAAAAAACTAGAAAATTTAAAAGAAACAGATCAATTTCTAGACACATATGCCCTATCAAACAAAGTTAAGTCAAGAAACAATAAGCATTTTAAACAGACCTATAGCAAGACATAATTCTGAAGCAGTAAGAAATAAACATTAAAAAGCCATGTCCAGATGTATTCACTGTTGAAGTCTACAAGACCTTTAAAGAGAAAAACAACTGGTTTTTTGTTTTGTTTTGTTTTTTAATTTTTTTGTTTTTGAGACAGGGTTTCTCTGTAGCTTTGGAGCCTGTCCTGGAACTAGCTCTTGTAGAACAGGCTGGCCTCGAACTCATAGAGATCTACCTGCCTCTGCCTCCCGAGTTCTGGGATTAAAGGCATGCACCACCATCACCCAGTGAAAACACCAACTACTTATAAAACATTAAAAAAAGTGCAAATGGATTAAAGACCTCACTATCAGTCAGAACACATTGAACCTGATAGAAGAGAAAGTGGGAAGTACCCTACATCAGATGGGCACAGGAGATCGCTTCCTATGTGTAACCCCAACAGCTCAGACATTAAGGGCAACATTGAATAAATGGGACCTACTAAAACTGAGAAGCTTCTGTAAACCAAAGGACACTGTCACCAAGACAAAAAGGCAACCTACTGACTGGGAGAAGATCTTCACCAACCCCACAACAGACAAAGGTCTGATCTCCAAAATATATAGAGAACTCAAGAAACTAGACTGTAAACTGCTAATTAACCCAATTAAAAAATGGGGCACTGATCTGAACAGAGAATTCTCAGCAGAGGAAGTTCAAATGGCCAAAAGACACTTAAGGTCATGCTCAACCTCCTTAGTGATCAGGGAAATGCAAATCAAAACAACTTTGAGATATCTTACACCTGTCAGAATGGCTAAAATAAAAAACTCCAATGATAGCCTTTGCTGGAGAGGCTGTGGAGGAAGTGGTACCCTCATCCATTGCTGGTGGGAATGCAATCTTGTGCAACCACTTTGGAAATCAGTGTTTCGGTTACTCAGGAAATTCGGGATCAACCTACCCCTGGACCCAGCAATACCACTCCTGGGAATATACCCAAGAGATGCCCTATCATATGACAAGAGCATTTGTTCAACCATGTTCGTAGCAGTATTATTTGTAATAGCCAGAACCTGGAAACAACCTAAATGCCCCTCAATGGAAGAATGGATGAAGAAAGTGTGGAATATCTACACATTAGAGTACTACGCTGCGGTAAAAAACAATGACTTCTCAAATTTTGCATACAAATGGATGGAAATAGAAAACACTATTCTGAGTGAGGTAACCCAGACCCAAAAAGATGAATATGGGATGTATTCACTCATAATTGGTTTCTAGCCATAAATAAGGGTCACGGAGTCTACAATTGGTGATCCTAAAGAAGCTAAGTAAGAAGGATAACCAAAGGAAAAACATATAGTTATCCTCTTGGCTATGGGAAGTAGACAAAATTGCTGGGGAGAAAATTGGGATCTTGGGGGTGGGGTGGGATGGGGGTAAGGGGAGACGGGGAGAGAAAAGGGAGAAGGGGAGAATGGGGGGAACTAGGGGAAAAAGGAGGATTGGGATAAAGGAAGGTCGGATAGGGGAGCACGGAAGCACAATTCTTAGTTAAGGGAGCCACCTTAGGGTTGGCAAGAGACTTGAACCTAGAGTGGCTCCCAGGAGCCCAAGCCGAGGTCCCCAGTTAGTTCCTTGGGCAGCTGAGGATAGGGAACCTGAAATGACCCTATCCTATAGCAATACTGACGAATATCTTGCATATCATCATAGAACCTTCATCTGGTGATGGATGGAGATAGAGACAGAGACTCACACTGGAGCACTGGACTGAGCTCCCAAGGTCCCAATGAGGAGCAGAAGGAGGGAGAACAAGAGCAAAGAAGTCGGGACCACGAGGGGTGCACCCACCCACTGAGACAGTGGAGCTGATCTATTGGGAGCTCACCAAGGCCAGCTGGACTGTGACTGAAAAAGCATGGGATAAAACTGGACTCTCTGAACATGGCGAACAATGAGAGCTGATGAGACGCCAAGGACAATGGCAAGGGGTTTTGATCCTACGTAATGTGCTGGCTTTGTGGGAGCCTAGCCAGTTTGGATGTTCACCTTCCTAGATATGGACGGAGGGGGGAGGACCTAGGACTTACCACAGGGCAGGGAACCCTGACTGCTCTTTGGACTGGAGAGGGAGGGGGAAAGGAGTGGGGGGAGGGGGAGAAGGGTGGGAGGAGGGGGAAGGAAATAGGAGGCTGGGAGGAGGTGGAAACTTGTTTTTTTTTCTTTTTCTCATTTTCTCAATTAAAAAAAAGTTTAAAAAAATAAATAAATAAAAAGACAAAAGCAGGAAATAAAAGGGAAACAAAAAAGAGCTTTCCTATATACCAAATAGTTACATCTGCTGAGAAAAAATAAGTCAGAATTGATCTTCCAATTGTGTAAGTAAGTAAGTAAAATTAAATAAATAAAACTAAAATAAGGTTTGGAGCAAACCTTAGCAAGAAAGCAAAAGATTTATACAATAAACCTTCAAAACACTGAAGAAAAACTGTGAGTCAGTACAACAGGAGCGACAGCCCCAGCTGGTAAAGCACCTGCTATAGAAGCATGAGCACCAGAGGTTAGGTTCCTAGTACCATGGAAAAAGAATCCCCAGCGCTTGTTAACAAGTGATCTAGACAAATGAATGAGCTCCAAGTGCACTAAGTGACCCTGTTTCAACAAAATAAGGTGGAGGGTTGGAGATATAGCTCAGTGGTAGAGTGTTTCCTTAGCTGCATACCACTCGGGGCTCAAAACCCAAACCACAAAATATGGATTTTTAATGAAAGAGCAATTGAGCACACTACCAAATGTACATGCATGGACACTCACTCTCTCTCTCTCTCTCTCTCTCTCTCTCTCTCACACACACACACACACACACACACACACACACACACACAGAGACACACACAGAGAGAGAGAGAGAGAGAGAGAGAGAGAAAAGCAAGACAGCAGAAGTTGGCAAGACTTTCATATCTATAGCAAGAGAGTCCACATAGACATACACAGAGCTACCTGCACATCAGTTTGTTACAACAGATGTTATGAAGCCAGCCTAGTACCCAACAACAGTGGGTGGGTAAGGAAAATATGCTAAGCACAAGGAAACCATATCTGCCACAAATAATGAAGTCATGTCATTTAAAGTTTGGCTTAATTTCTTTTTCTATCTGTGTATTGTGGGTTGAAAGAAAATCACCCCTATATGCTCACAAGGAGTCGTACTATTAGGAGGTATGGCCTTGCTGGAGTAGATGGGGCTTTGTAGGAGGAAATATGTCACTGGGGTCAGACAGGCTTTGGGGTCTGAAATCAGACTCTCAAACCAGGCCTAGTGGTACGCAGACTCTTCCTGCTACCTGCGGATCAAGATGTAAAACTCTCAGCCCCTTCTCCAGCACTAAGTCTGCCTGAGTGCCTTCATGCTTCCCAGAATGATGATAATAGACTAAACCCCTGAAACTGTAGGTCAGGCCCAATTAAATGCGTTCCATTACAAGAGTTGTCTTCACAGCAATAGAAACCCTGACTAAGACACTGTGAGTTTACTTCTAGGAAATGAAAGATACTTAACAAACGAGAGAACATAGTAGAAACATAAACACAGCTCTCCTTCCTTTTTTTATTTTTTGTTTGGGTTTTGTTTTTTAAGACAAGGTTTCTCTGTGTATTCCTGGCTGTGCTAGAACTTTCTCTGTAGATCAGGCTGGCCTCGAACTCAGATATCTCCCTACCTCTTCCTCCCACAGTTTTATTTCAATAGCCAAATCATCATATTTTCAGTTTGTATGTGAATTCGAAGTGCATATGTATTTCTTGAGTGTCCACATGATGAATATGTGCGCACGCGTGTGTGTGTATGTGTCATAGGTCAGTATCAGTTGTTTTCCTCTGTTGCTATCTACCTCCTTTTTTAGAGACAGGGTCTTAGTGAGCATGGACCTCACTAAAAGATTAGCTACCCAGTGAGCAAGAGGGTTCCTCTGGTCTCTGCCTACTCGGATCTGGGATTACAGGTATAGGTCACTATGCTAAGATTTTTTATGTGGATGCTGGCAATTCCAACTCAAGTCCACCTACTTGTATAACAAGTACTTTACTGTCCCCATTCTGCTAAATTCTCTGCATTTCCCAATATTACAATAAGTCTATTCAACAGATCAACATGTCCACTCATTAAACTACAAATGCAAGATGGAACATTCTCGTCTTGTTCTCAGTGACATAACTTGAACAGTTAATATTGATCAAGCAAGTATATTTTGAGCTCTTACAGTAATCTGCTTGGTATAGTATATATTCACCTCAAAACTTACAGAATCCAGATGACAATAACTGATCAGGCAAACAGAACCAAGTTCAGATCGCTGACATCTATTCCTTGACTTGACACTAATTTCCTACAGGTTGTTCTTTACACCACACACTTTCATGACCTGAAGGAAGGTGTGAAGTATAACGAGCATGGTAGCTTGAAAATGACCATGTGGTTTTTGGAGCAATGTGGAAAACTTTGAGACTTTGGACTAGAAAAGTGGGTGAATGCTGTAAGCAGAGCTTAGTGGGACATCCTAGTAAAAGTTTGGAAGACAGCAGTGCTGAGAGCAGTGTGGACTATGGAGGCCTAACTCAATGTTTCAGAGGGGAACAGTATTAACAACTGGGCTACAGACCTTTCTTGTGATAGTCTGGCAAAGAATATGGCTGCTTTATTGCCCTTGTCCTAAGAATTTGCCAGAGAATAATTTGGAAAAATAATGGGCTGATTTCTTTGACAGAAAATTCAAGGCAAGCATATATTGACACTATGGTATGGTTATTAGTAATCACTCTTAAGCAGATACTCAATAAAAAAGAGCAAGTAGATGTCTCAGTTACTTCTAGTGATGTGAAAAGATACAATGACCAAGACAACTTTGAAAAGAAAGAGTTTATTAGTGCTTACAGCTTCAAAGGGTGAGTCCAGGACTATCATGGTGGGGAACATGGCAGCAGGCAGGCATTGTGCTAGAGCAGTTACTGAGAGCTTGCATCCTTATGCACAGGGCGGGGGGGGGGGAGCTAACTAGGAATGGTATGGGCTTTTGAAATCTCTAGCTCCACACCTGATGACACACCTCCTCCAATGAGGCCCTACTTTTCTAAACCTTCCAAACAGTTACACCAACTGGGGACTAAGTATTCAAATATATTACCCTATAGGGGTGAAAAAGTTTGAAGAGAGAACAAGCATCATGAAATTAAGGAGAGGCCTGATCTCAATTGAAATAAAGAGAAGATGGCCCTAGCCCAAGACACCACCCAGTCAGCTTCCAACATGAGGGAAAAAAAAGGGGGGGGGGTGGCTGCGCTCAAGAATTTGCTGCTCCTAAAAAGCAACAACAAAGAAAATGTGCTGCAACTGTGATTCAAGGAGGGGAAGCCAGGCTTCATATTAAGTGGGGAGCCAAACTTGGCAGTATTCGCATGCATTTCTCACTTTAGAGTCAGGAAAGATACATGAGTAAAGGGTTGTGGACTCTCCCTCCACATTAATAGTGAGCCACTAAGGTTAGGCATATGTCAGGGGAGTGCCATTACATGAAACTTTGAAAATGAAGTTTAGATAGTGCTAGAGACCTCAAGATGATAAAGAATGTTTGCCTAGGAGAGCTGCAGATGGGACAGAATCAGACTGAGAGAAGTAGGCTGCAAGCAACAAGTCATTTAAGCCCCCTGACATTAGACATGGAGCTGTAGTATTTGGTTTGTTCTGCTTGGTTTTGGCCTTGCTTTGCTTCAGTATTCTCTTATTAAGCCCATATTCCTCCCTTTTGGAGTGGAGAATGTATATTCTGTGCCACTGTATGTTGAAGTATGTGATTTGCTTTTTGAGTTTACAAGAGTTTAGAACTGAGAGATTGCCCTGAGTCTCAATAGAGGCTTTAAAATTTTGAGTTTTAAACAGTGTAGAGACTGAAAAACTATAGTGATTTTTTGAAGTTGCTGCATTTTGTATTGATGTGGCCATGAGTCAAGTGAGCCAGAAATATGGTGGCCTGAATGAGAATGTCCCCATAGGCACATGTTTGAATATCTGGTCCCTGGTTTGTGAAGGATTAGGAATTGTGGAGGCGGTGTGAAACTGGGAGCAGACTTTGAGGTTTTAAAAGACACACACCAACAAAAACAACAAGGTATCAAATTAATATAGAATTCAATGGTACTTTTCAATTTAAGCCTTTATTTGTGAGTGCCGAAGCTTTAGCTCAGTGGTAGAGGACTTGCCTAGCACAGGTCAGAATCAGTTTCCATCCTCAGCATGCTAAGAAAGCACATATTATGATCAACACAATAGAGACAACTGCTTGTTTAAAACAGCACCAACTAACATTATAAAGAATGTAGAAAAAGGTACTAGTCTTCTAGTCATATCTAATAAATTAATTAGAAAAGCTGGACAGGGTTTCAGAAGATTTGACTAATCAAATATTAAATCACATAGAAAATAAAATTAAATTTAACATCATATATCTCATAATGTATATTTTGTAACCATAATGCAATTTGGATATTTTCTTTCTTAAACACTGGAAAAACTAAAACAACTTTTGCTGTGGAACAATGGTCTTGTACCCTGTAAAGATTTGTCACTTCTACTGGTTTAACAAAATGCTGATTGGCCAATAGCCAGGCAGGAAATAGAAGCAGGGTGACCAAAACAGGAGAATTTTGGGAAGAAGAAAAGCTTAATCTGCAGTCGTCACCCAGACACAGAGGAAGCAAGATGAGAATGCCTCACTGATAAAAGGTACCAAGCCATGTGGCTAACACAGACAAGAATTATGGGTTAATGCAAGTTATAAGAGTTAATAAGAAGCCTGAGCTAATAGGCCAACCATTCTAAAATTAATGTAGACCTCTGTATGTTTCTTGGGGACTGAACAGCTGTGGGACCAGGAGGGACAGAAACCTCTGTCAACAAAGTTTTAATTATGTTACAATCCTATTCCATGCACAAAAGCACAGAAAGTAATACAATTCATGATTAATCTTTCAGTCAGTCAATCTGTGTGATGGAAGAGAAGTATTTTCATATGAAGCCTTCTGAAACATGGCAGGAAAAGATAGCAGGACTCACAGCTATCTCTACTTCTGAGCCTAAAATAAATAAACTTCTAAGAAAAAAAGTAAAGTAGTTTCCAGAATCAATTACTTATTAGAAGCCTTCAGAAACTTGGGTACTATTTATAGAAATTTAAAGGATTCACGGATTATTCTTACAAAACACTTTTTGAGAGAATGGTATAGTGGGGAGTACAAGAGAAACTAGGTTAAATAAACCACATGAAATGGCAATTTGTATCCCTTCCAGGTACTGATGAGCTATGAAAGTTGTCTGCATGTTTGTTTCATAATAGGATCCAGCCCTCTACAATGAAAATGACATATTTCTGAAGAAAGAGATAGAAACACTAGAAATGATAAAATATCTCAAGTTCATAGACTGGGAGAATATTATCAGATGACCATCTGACCAAAAGCCACATAAAGATTTAATGCAATTGAATCAAATCCCCATCTCATTTTCCATAGAAATAGGAAAGGAAAAAAATTATACTAAAATTCACATTGAACCACAAAAGACCCTGAATAGTCAAAGCAAACCTGGGCAAAAAGAACAATGCTGAGGGGACTGGTCATTTCATTCTTCAAAATACATTATAGAGGCACAGTAATAAAATCAATATGGTACTGACACAAAAAGAGACATTCAGATTAATGGTACAAAACAGGAGACCCAAACATGAATACATGCAATTATAACCATCCGGTATTGACAAAGATGTCAAAAACATACACTGGAGAAAAGAAAGCATCTTCAGCAAAAGCCAGAAGTGCCAGCAAAACTGGATGTCTACACATAGAAGAACGAAATTAGATTAATATCTAATGTCTTGCACAAAAACTAACCCCAGATGAATCAAAGACCTAAATGTGAAGCACTGAAATTTCTAGAAAAACCCAAAGGCAATGCTCTATAAAACATAGGTGAAGGAAAGGACCTTCTAATTAGAAACTCCTTTGTTCAAGAATTGAGGCCAATAATTGACATGTAGGACTTTATAAAACTAAAAAGTTCTGCAGAACTAAAGAAACAAGCAATTGTGTTAAGATGAAGGTTACACAATGGAAGAGAATCTTTGCTAGCTATACATCTGACAAAGGATTAATATTTAGAATATGTAAGAACTCAAAAAATAAAGAATCAAAACATAAAAGATATGTTTGGGAAAAAAAGGGCCTGGTATCTGAATAGAGAGTTCTCAAAAAATAACAACAACAAATGGCTAAGAAATATCTTTAAAAGTATTCATAAACCCCTAGCAATGACAGAAACAAATCAAAACAATTTTGAGATTTAATCTTACATCAGTCAGAATGACAAAGATAAGAAAACAACTAAACATGCTGGAAAGGACGTGGGGAAAGTGAAAGGGGGATCCCCATTCACTGTGGGTGGGAGTACAGACTGGTCTAGTCCTTCTGAAAAAAGTGTAGAAAAAAAAATCTCAAATAGCTAAAAATAAATCTACCATATGACCCAGCTATACCATTCCTTGGCACATGCTCAAAGGACTTGACATCACACTCCAGTTACTTGCTCATCTATGTTCATTTACAATATAGGAAATAAAAACAACATAAACACCCTTCAAGAGACTAATGGATAATGAAAATGTGGTACATATACGCTATAGGATACTACTCAGAAAGAAAAATAAAACCACAAATTTTGGAGATAAGAGGGTAGAAGTAAAAAGGATCCTATTGAGTCAGGAAGTCCAAACCCAGTAAGACAAATGTCGCATGTACCCTCTCAATTTTGGTTTCCAGTTTCAAATGCTCAGGTGAATATGCAACTTGGAATAACCACAAAAACTAAAGTATAAAGGGACCTAGAGAAGAGAGTAGAGAGGGGAACAGCAGTGTACAAGGAATTTGAAGAGGGAAATAGGAAAATGGGAGAGAATAATTTGAGTTCGGGGAGGTCAATACAGAAGGAGAAGGAAGTTGAAGGATAAAATAACTGCAAGAATGTCTGGAAAAGTCATAAAGAATCCTATTATCTGCTTATCTAAAACTATGTCTTTGTGTATGCATATAGATATACAGTTTAAATGAACTTTTCCTACCTGAGCTGCCAATGCCCATCCCCCATAAATCATAAACTATTTAACAAAAACCTTAACACCAGGTATTTGAAATCCCCTATCTAGCTGTTGGTGACATGAGATTTCCAAAACATTATAGCCTATTGCTGTTTCCCTTGCTTGCGTCCCAGAGGCTGAAGGTAAGTAATTCCCTACTGCTGAAAACATAATGTACTTTGTACACAGGCCAGATCTGACCCAAAAGCCTCTTTTCTGTGGTCTACCTTTCATAGAACCAAAAGATACCATGGCAGGCTTCCAAGGGAAGGAAGCAGCCAACAGTCATACCTAGCTACAATGTACATCAACTACAACAATGATCAGCATGGCAGGATATCCTTAAGGATACAGTAGTGGCATACATACCTTGGAGGTAACCAGAAACTCTCTAATTGTGGTATATTTCTCTGTGTGTCATAAAAACACTCGATTACTGAAGATAAAATACCACACAGTTCAGAAACAGTTCTTGGAGGAATTGAACTGGTACTAACATGGAAGCCTTCTCCCCCAGGGTTAGCTTTCCTCAGAAGGTGCCATGTAAGCTGACAAGGGAAAAAAGTAATCAATAGTCCTATCCAGCTGTAAGGTATGAATGCAAACCACAATGATGATGGGCTTGACAAAACATCCTAATGATACAACAATGCCACTTACATCCTGGGGTAAAAAGCAGCTGTCTAACCAAACTTAAAAAGAAATTTATGAGTGGTACTGCAAACCTAGCCAGCTAAGAACGACTGGAGAGGTCATAGACCCTAGGAGAACTTAACACTGCTATTTTCCTAAATCACTATAGCTACTAAATACATTCTAAATATTTATTCTTTTATCCACAGGCAAAAGCAGTTCTCACCCAGAAAGCTTCTTTTTGCAACACACATAGGCAACTAAAAGCTCTATAATTGGTCAAAATGCAAAGAATAAGAGGGGTGTTGCTTACTGCCTTGATCCTCATGGCTTGTTCAGCCTGCTTTCTAATAGAATCCAGGAACACCAGCCCAGGTGTCCACAAACTGGGCTTTCCCCTATCATTTACTAATTAAGAAAATGCTCTACAAGTTTGCCTGCTTACCGACAGTTCTTAATAGAGACAATTTCTCAACTAAGGCTCCCTCCTCTCAGATGACTTTAACATGTGTCAAGCTGACGTAAAACTAGCCAAAACAGGGGCTAACTAAAATTAAATAATAAGGCATGGTGGTACATGACTTTAATCCCAGTTCTTGGGAGGCAATGGCAGGCGGATCTCTCGGAGTTTAACGCCAGCCTGGTCTATAGAGGGAGTTATCTGAATAGCCAGGGCTACACAGAGAAACCCTGTCTCAAAAAACTTAAATAAATAAAAGTGATAAACTGATTTAAAGTTACAATAGTTGAAACAGGAAAAGGTGAACCCCTAGAATAGTACATAACAAATCAGATGTCTAGTATAAAAATGAAATATTTCAAATATATGTTAGATATAGCATTTCTATCATTCATACTAAGATAATCATTTGGGTGTTGTAATAGGAGCGGCGGGGCTGCGTCCCCGGCACTCGGCTGCCCCCACGGCTAGGAGCTGCGGTGGGCTGTGTTCCCACCCAGCTCCGCACGGCTAGCTTTACCCGAAATAATTACACGGAAACTGTATTCTTTTAAACACTGCTTGGCCCTTTAGCTTTAGCCCTTACTGGCTAATTCTGATATACCGATCAACCCATCTCTAATAATCTGTGAGCACCGGTCTTACCGGGAAGATTCTAGCATAAGTCCATCCTGGGTCGGAGCTGGGGCATGGCGTCTCTCTGAGGTGTCTGCTCCCGAGAGGAGAGCTGTGGAGTCTGAGCTCACTTCCTCTTCCTCCCAGCGTTCTGTTCTGTTTACTCCTCCCACCTATCTTCTAACCAATGAGGACCAAGCAGTTTCTTTTTAATTAACCAATGACCTTCCTCCATCATTTCCCCTTTTTCGGTTTAAACAACAACAAAAAAAAAGGCTTTAACTTTAACATAGCAAAATTACATATAACGAAACAGTTATCAAGTAAAAGTTGCAATAATCTTTATCATAACTAAGGAAAACTATAACTGTGACTAACTATTCTTAACTCCATCAAAGACTCCAGAAAGATACAATGCTACCTAAGCAAACAAGAAAAAAGCAACTTTTAAAACTCTAGAAATGACAGAGACATCTCGCTGCCTGGACAGTCACCCAAAGTTCCTCTGTACCGTTGCGGCATCCATCTTCAGCCCTCAGGCCCATGGTATCCAGCAGACATTTCCATAAAGCAGGAAAATTCAAAGTCAGTTCAGTCACTATCTGTTGTGTCCTGCAGAATGTCTTGCAGACTCTTTCATGAATCAGGAACCCCGAAAGATCATCTCACCTTAGGCAAGTTCAGTAGTCCTCTCTCTGCGGGTTCTCTGTGTCCAGTTTATGCAATAGTCCAGGCAAGAGCAGTTTCTTGCCCAAATGGCTATCAAACTCCATAAGGTGCCTCTTCGATGCCCATCTTCCTCTTGAAGTAGATTGGTGCTGCCAGGAGCAGAGTGTCTCATTGTCATGAAAAGTCCTCAGTTATTAAAACATTAAATGTCCTATTCTGTAATCTTTGAAAGACATGAAGAATGTCTATCTAAAATATATCTCTATATATCTAGAAAATCTAACTAACATGACTACAAGCTTTACTATTATCGATGATTATCCATTAACAACCTATATTTCTTAATTATACAGTACATATTTAAATGAACTACACAATCACAATACCTTAATCAAAATCAGAAACACTTATACATTTAACAAAATTGACCTTAAATCTCTATCAATAAAGCAAAATCTATACTAATGCAAATTATTCATATCTATATCATATCCCCCTTTAAATGTAAAAGAACATTTATAAACTATATTTGGGAACATGGGCGCAGTTTTTTCTCTCCAAACTGCTTCCTGCTGAATGGGGGCGTCGTTAATGATTTCAGGGTGTAACCTGTGTGCCAGGTTTATCTCAGTTGGCAGTTGAGTGAAGTAATTTTTTGGGGGTATTCACAGGAACCTTTTGGGAGGTCGTGGTCTATCATACCATATCGGGATAGATGCAATCCACAGGGTCTGGTCCTCTGTGAAAACAAAAGAAGACCCTCTCCAAAGCATCATATCCTTAGACCCAAATTCTGAAATCATACCCTCATGATATCCGTTCTGGTTCCACTTGGCAGCCCATATAATGAAATGTCTCTCTGTACTTAGCTCCTTCACAGTCAAAAATCTTAAAGAAAACACAATGTACATAATCCAGACTCTCTGTAAATTTTCCATTTTTACGTGGCTTATTTTTCTTTATTTTTTTTAATCTCTTAACTATCTGTACTCTGTCTCTTTAAGGACTTTACCTTTTTTTTTTTAAACCATTAACTTTATTCTCTATATTCTTTTTCTTCTCTCTCCCAAGCCTACATACATTCATCCAACAGTGTGACTCATTTAGTGGTCTGAATCTGTCCTATTGTGAATCTGCAATTTTTTTACCATCCAGGAGCACTTTTGATTTGCGCCTTTAAATCACTAGGAGCTTAAGAATCTAAGCTGTGACATTCCTAGGTTAACTTTTTGCGTGTATATCTTTGACCTGGAATAACTCTGTAGACCAGGCTGTCTTTGAACTCTCAGAGATCCGCCTGTCTCTGCCTCCCAGGCATTGGGATTAAAGGTGTTTGCTACTACACCTTGAACTCACAGAGATCTGTTTGTCTCTGCCTTTTAGGCACTGGGATTAAAGGCGTGTGCTACCATGCCTTGAAGTCACAGAAGTCAATCTCCCTCTGCCTTCCACGTGTTAGGATTAAAGGTGTGTACTACCACACACATCAACTCTCTTCCTTTTTTTTTTTACTTTAAGAACTTCAACTTTTAGTCTGCATATATTTTTAACACACTTTAAACCATTCAGAAATTTTCTCTGTCTTTGAATCTCTCTTTACTGTATATCTCTCTTTTTCTGACCACATGAGTCTTTAATTTACCAAGCAATATCAGTAGGACTAAAGCCGTGGCTTTGGCAGCTAGATCCAGCCCATTCCTTAGCTTTCCAGCCTCATGGCTGAGGTACTGGCTGTAGCCGTGTTTACTGCCACAACTCTATGGCGTTTCAAGGTCCCTGCCAGCAAGCGAGCTTCAGCAGCCTGTGCTTGCAAACCGCACTAACTGCCTGCGTAAAAGAGTCAGAGTTTGCCCTGGCAGGACAGTCCAGAAAGCCGGCATTTTTAAACGGCGCAGCTTTTTTCCTGCTACGGCTGAAAACCGAAAAGCATGCGTTCAGCTTTTAGTCAACACCATTTAAGTGTTTCGTGGCAGGACCTCTTAATGAGCTGCAGGGTTTTGCAGCTAAAGCTGAGTCAGGAAGCCTCTCTTAGATGAGGCGCTTGCTTGCCTCTAGCAAGCAGAGTAGACCCGAGAAATTGCCACAAGAAACATGCTTTACTCTATTCTTTTCCAAGCTTTCTCGGGCTTTCTGTGGACTCAGTTAGCCACACGTCTGGGCGCCATTTGGGAGAAATCATTTTTATATTATACTATACTGGTCAAAGTAATTTTTAACTGAAGAACGTTTAAATTAATATATACAATAGTTACATGTATAAATGTGTACTACACTTAACACAATAGTAAGTAATAAGGAATAATTTTCTCAGCATGTAGACAATCAACAAAGAAAGATTTATCTCACTAGAAGTTTCAAACTTTTTAGGCAAAAAGCGACAAAATGCCACAAGACAAAAAAAAAAAAGAAAGAAAATGTATTGCGTAGTATAATCAAAGATGTATTCCCAAATTCCATTATCATTTTTAAGGATTAAAACCAGACTAGCTGCCTAATAGAGAACCGATATATTAAATTTTATGGATGATAAATCTATGGAGCCCATAAAAATGATGCTGTAAAGAATACTTAATAATATGAATATGTAGGATAATAAAAGTTAGAAAATACAGTATTTTAATTTTTATAATGTAATAAGTAGATATATGCAAAGAAAAATAGTTAATGTGTCTACAACAAATGCTGACAATTACTGCTATTAACTACGAATTTTTATAGAAAATGTTTTACTCAGAATTTTCTTTATCAAGAAAAGAACAGACACATGTAAAGAAGATATTTCTTCTAAGACTAGAAACAAAGAAGAGTTTTGAATTATTTTGAAATAGTAAGAACAATTTAAAGAATCGTAAGTTGAGTTTCTACTTTTTCATTATACTAGATAGAAGGCTGTGCAAGAGGAGTCCAGCAGGCAGGAGTAAGGACCCAAGTAAAGTGATAAATCTTCAAGATGGTTTTTGTTGGTGGTGGTTTTTAGAAAAAGAAGAAAAGTTAGGATTTTTTGAGATGGTGCCCAAATAGTAGTAGTAGAATAAATATCTGGAGACAGACATTAAGTAGATAGGCAGCAGCCAGGGTAAAGGAACACGTAAGAGAAACAAACGAGGACTAGTGGGCCTGTGAAGGGAAGGAGAGGAGAGGAGTTAAGAGGATAAAGATGGGAGTGGGAAGAGCAAATCAAAGTAACTGGGAGGGAGAAAAGGGGAGGAAGAAGTAAGGGGAAGAAAATAAGGAAACAGAACGGAGGGGGAGATGCAGCAGAGAGACAACCTGAGATTGATGCTCTGAAGCAATGCTGAAATTAGCTGCAAGTAGCAGCCTCATGAGCAGAGAAGCAGACGGGAGGTGGTAAGGTACATACAGGCAGTTTTAGAAAAGGGTCTTTAGAGGCTGAAGGTTCTAGGTGGGATTTTGACAAAAGTACATGAAATATAACTCTATAGTAAAATGCACCCATCATAAGCTTCATAAAGGTATGATTAATTTCTCAATTATTGCAAAAGATAAAATTTACTTACATTTCTTTAAAAAAAACCAAAAGACTTTTTTAAAAAGTCTAACAATACATTTAAAACCCAAGGGGAAAAGAGAACAGGGGTAAGAAATCACAAGACAGTATAGTTTGACTGAAGTGGTAAGGGTGGCACTTGTAGTAACAGACTTCTGGAACACTGAAAAGAAATCAGGTAAATATGCTGAACTATTCAAGTTACACATAGTGGCTATGAAGGCAGAATATTATGAATCATTTTTCAAAGTCAGTTCCATGGCATATGTAAATTATTTCTCTACTTAGCCACAGAAACAATAAAAATGCACTCTTAGCAGTATAACACCAGCTTCTGCGACTGGTTCTTTCTAATTTACTTATTTACTCCTTCTTTCAAAACTACTCCAGGTCATTAAATAAAAAACATTTTCTAAATAATTTTTAAACAAATAGTAAGCAAACTATAAAAGCATATCAGTGCTAATCAATACAAGCTAATCAATACAAACAATACAAGTATTCTCTTATGCACACAAGATACAATAGACTAACATAACTTTATGGTCAGCAAAGTCTATCTAGAAAAAAATAAACTCACCTCTGAATTTTTCTATCAAGTAGCTACTTTTACAAAACTAACTCTCAGTTGTTTTTCTCTCGTTCCGATCTGGAAACTGCTATAACTATTTCATTGCTTTAATCCTATTTTCTTACACTCATCTCTTTTAAAAGTCATCATATTAGGACACTTTCCAGAAGCTATGTACCCAGCATGAAGTGAAAAGTAACAAGATTTCTCTCAAGCATAATGTAGAATCACTAAGTCGAACTACTTTAAATTTCAGAAATAACTGACAGTAATTTAGGAGAGAAAAGAATGGTAGTTTGTGTTGTAATATTTATAATGTACACTACAGATTGAGCCATAAAACTATAAAAACAAACTGGGATTTGAGTTTGAATGCATGACGCTAAGCATCCCAACAAACATGATTTTTAAAAAGATGGTTCAAGTACGTTGAGACCACTTTACAGACAACTGCTTGTTCGTGGTATTAGTAGCAGGGGACAAATAATGATCTTCAAGGTTATTGTTTCAGCTCCAATAGCTTGTCAAGAGACAGAATCTTTCTCTAAGGCTATTGGTCCTCTGTAAAAGGGGGTTGGTAGTGGACCCAACAGCAATTTCTTCTCACTTGTTGAGAACCTGTTCATCTAAAAGTATTTATAATACTTTTATTATAAATAGTACCTAGTGATATAAACGTTTTAAATCATAACTGATACTTTCATTACCCAGTCATGTTTTCTGTTTTTAAATCTTGTTAATTAGCACCTGTTCCCTTGAGGGCAGAGTAAAACTTAGGAGTACAGAACCCTCTGCTGGAAAGTACAGACTGTAAAGAGGTAAAAGGAACTGAACCAAATCCTGTCTATCCCTCCGCTCCCACTGTTATCTCCCTCAAGGCCCAGGGTACTTTAGTAGAATAATGTGCAGCTCTGCACAGCAGTCTGAAATGCTACTGACTTTTAAGAACAAGACACTGTGGAGTGTGAGAGACGGCTCAGTGGATAAAGCACATACCATTCTTACAGAGATCCTGAGCTGGGTTCCAAGCCATCCATGCCAGGTGGCTCACAAGTCTCTGTGGACATCTGCACTAAAAAGCACTCATGAGTGCACATGTGCACACACACACACACCATTTTAAAAACAAAAAGAAAGATTTTTTTTTTAATTTTTAAAAAAAGAATGAGCATTTAAAGCTGATTCTTGACAAAGCATCTTAGTAGATAATGAACAGAACAAATTAGAGTTGAAGGTGCCAGCATGGGCAAACTAATCATTTACTGATTTCCAGTGAAGTTATGCCACTCCAGACAGTCTGAAGTGTAGGTCCGTTTATTTCTCACAGTGACTAAGGAAGCACTAAATCATGATTCATAAGGTGACGCCAAGGGTACAAAACATGCCACATGCATGACAACCAACTGTAGCATCTCAAGGGCCAGTATTTCATCAACTGAAAATATTAAATGAATTCAATAAAAATAAGAAGCAAAACTAAACGAGATACTTCCAGTAAGTTGAGAAATACGCAATGAATATTTGATTCACCGATATTTTCTTTCTAAACAAAGGACATGGGAACTCAAGAGTAGAGAGGCCCTGCCACCAACAGAAATAAGTGTTTGAGCAAAATCAAATAATACCATCTAGAAATTGACTACATATTCTTTGAGGCGGGGATTAACAAGATGCAGCCACCTGGAGATGTTGCTTGCCCAATCCACTTACAAAACAAAGCAACAAAACCAAAGACAGAAAATCAAACAACAAATAAAAACAAAGAAGAGAAAGGAAAAGATATATTAACTAGGAGACGTTTAAAACACTTTTAGCATTAGGAAGAATATAACTGTGATTCTAAAATTTACTGGAAGGCAAAGTGGACACTGGAAATCAACCTAGAGAACAGAATGGCATTTCTATGAGAAACTTCACATTCATTTTCATGCAAGCTGTAAGTATTATTACCAAATAAAACTGACTTATAAATTAACTGCTATCCACCAAAGCCAACAGAAATGGCCCTGATTTTACAATGATAATTAGATTTTTATGTGTAATTCTTGAGTCAGAAGGACAAACATTTACCACATGCTATTCTAAATGAGGTTATCTTATTCAATTGAAAGTGTACTTAAATATTTAAACAGACATTTTGAGTGTATTAAAAATATCATTAACTACAGATTATGTGGCTACAAAATAGTAAAAAATTGAATGCACGGCTAGAGAGAGGGCTGAGCGATTAAGAGCTCTTGCTACTCTTCCAGAGGACTGGAGTTTGATTCACAAACACCTAGAATTCCAGTTCCAAGTGATCTAATACTCTCTTCTAGCCTCTACAGGCACCCCGACACATGTGTTATTTACTTGCACACACACACGCACATGCATGCACACACATAAAAATAGTCAACGTAAGTCTTGGAGCTAGCGAAATGACTTGATAATTAAGGGTTCAGTTCTTAGCATCCACATGGCAATTCCAGTGGATGTAGCACCTTCTCTGGAGTCCCCGGGCACCAAGCACAATGCAGTGCACATGAGTATATGCAGTCAAAACTCATGCACATAAAAAAAAAATTTAAAGCTATAAAAATTAAATTCAAGGGTCAGGTAGTGGTGGTGCACACCTTTAATTCTGCACTTGGGAGGCAGAGGCAGGTGGATCTCGAGAGTTCAGGGCCATCCTGGTCTACATAGTGAGTTCCAGAATAGCCAGGGCTACACAGGGAAAACCTATCTTGAAAACATACACACACACACACACACACACACACACACACACACACACACATAGAAATTAAATCCAAATGGTTTTCTTATAAACTATGAACTATTAACAATATTTACATAATACCTATAAAATCAGCAGAAAAGACTGTACCTTGCCAGAAAACACTAAATTCCAATATCATTTCCCATACCATCATATTGGTAAATCAATACATAATCATCTTAGGAACAGAAAATCTGATAAAAACAGACCAACAAGTACACACATGTACCTTCCCACTGAGTTCTACACTTTAAGCTTTTCAAAATAGGTAATGAGAGGTTATCCTGCATAGAAAGTAGAGACCATGATCTAGTAAGAGAGTTCAGTGTTACTTGAGATATGGATTTAAAAAAAAGCCTTGCAAGATATTTTTAAATAAGCATAAGGTCTAAAATGGCTATTTTTTTATTTTTTAATATTTATTCATTTATTATGTATACAATATTCTGTCTGCGTGTATGCCCGAAGGCCAGAAGAGGGCACCAGACCCCCTTACAGATGGTTGTGAGCCACCATGTGGTTGCTGGGAATTGAACTCAGGATCTTTGGAAGAGCAGGCAATGCTCTTAACCTCTGAGCCATCTCTCCAGCCCTAAAATGGCTATTTTTATCAAGAGATGGCAGAATAGGTAGGTGATTTAGTGCCATCTTCTTATTGGGCAAAGCTAAAAATACATAACTATGCATTTTACAAGATTTTCCCGTGCCAGTGAAACGACTCAGTCACTAAGATGACAACCTGAGTTCAATCCTGGAAATCACATGGGGGAAAGAACTGACTCCTTCAAGTTGTCCTCTGATGTGGCTTTGTGGTGGATATATGCATGCCTGTGCACACACATACTCTAAATAAATGCACAAAACAAAACACAAAACAAACAAACAAACAAAAAAGCAAAAAAACACCCTAAGGCATGGAGAATAGTGACACTTACTGCACCAAAAGGAAGAAGAATCAAACATGGGCAATATTTAACATGAAGCACTGGGAAGAAGGTGGCTGCAGCCAGCTAGTGCGACTAACAACCTCGAACACTAAAGGACAAGCAAGCAAGCAAACAAAAGCAGCTACGGCTTTGATCAAGACCCTGAAAATTTTCACAGTGGTAGTAGGAGTGAGAAGGTCACAAGGGCTGGGGATACACAGCTCTGTGGTAGAGTGTGGTGGTCCCTACAGTCAGTCCCCGGTGATGGTGGAAAAGAGGAGGAAGGGGCTTCAAATACCTCACACAAGTTTTGTGCTATCTAGGAGACTGGGAAAACTTCTATCCTAAAGCTTAATTAACATGATCCCAGACCACTAATACCCCTAAATTCTTCTTATGTGCCAACATTCAAAACAACAATAGAAAAAGACGAAAGTCTAAGTTCTAAAGAGTTTTCAAATACAGTCAGAGAAAAGACAAACCAGGAAATAATAGAAACAAAAATTGAGAAAATGTACTGAGGTGCTTTGGTTTCTGGCTTCTCAAAGACTCAATTCTCAGGCAATGTTAAGAAAAAGAAGTCTATCCCAGATTGTTAAACACAAACAGCAAAACACAACAACAAAAAAGATGATTTTAAAATAAAAACAACTAGACTTTTTCTTTAAAGGAGCAATATAGAAAGCACATCAGAATGTACTAGAAACTATGGAAGCCAGGAGAAAAAAATTACATTTTCACTGTTTTAAAAATTCAACTCAAAATTTAAAATTCAACAAAGAAATGATGGCATCCCAAAGTAAAACAACTAGGAATAGCTAGACACTAATTTACACAGGTTTAACCATAGCCTGATAGACCCAGCTTACCTGTAATCCTAGCACATGGGTGGCACAGAAAGGCAGGAAGGGGAGAAGTTGAAAACAAGCTTGGGACATATAGCATGTCCCAGGTCAACATCGGCTTACTAGCAAGACCCTGACTCAAAAAACATAACAAAAGAAAAATTTAACCAACAATGCTGAACTAAAAGGCATACTTAACATCTAGAGGGGATTAACATTTAGAATATATACAGAAATGGAAAATAAACAACAAACAAAAAAAATCATCTGTGCGATAAATGCATAAAATAAAAGAACTGAAATGTTTTCTTTTCGGGTTTTGTTGTTTTTTTTGAGAGATAGTCTTATGTTGCCCAGGTTGGTCTAGAACTATCTTCCCTGCTAAAAACAACCTCAAACTCACAGAGATCCTCCTGTCTCTACTTTCCAAGTGTTGAGATTATGTTCAAAGCTTATAAAACTTGTGTCAAAATTACTAGCGTGCATGTGTGCATTTCAAGAACCATGCATCTTCTAGGATTTACAATAAAAACAAGACACTTGTGACATATATGGTATATATACTAGAGGGAGTGACATATGGAATATTCCTTTACACTGTGATTGGTTTAATTTTTAAAAAAAGCTAAATGACCAGTGGCTAGGCAAGATTTCCAGGGCAGAGAGAATGCTAGGAAGAAGGGTGGGGCGGGGGCAGGGCGCCAGCCAGATGAGGAAGAAGCAGCATGCAAAGTACATAGATGAGGTAAAGGAACCTCAGGGCAGCGCACAGGTGAGCAGAAATGGGACAATTTGAGTTATAAGAGCTAAAAACAGGTCTAAGTTATTGGCCAAGCTTTCATAATTAATAAGGAATCTCTGTGTGGTTACATGGGAGCTGGCAGTCCTAAAGAAAAATTGCCTACAGTGACAGAGTTTTTCAATTTATGGAATAATATAGGACCAAATATTTGACTTTAATGAGGATGGATGTCATTATAATAAATATACAAACATTAAAACATGATAGAGATAAATCTGCATTTAATTTAAATGAGGCAATGAGAAAAAGAAAACTTCAGGTAAAAATGCAAAATAAAAACAGGCAGTGGTGGCGCACGCCTTTAATCCCAGCACTCAGGAGGCAGAGGCAGGCGGATCTCTGTGAGTTTGAAGCCAGCCTGGTCTACAAGAGACAGCTCAAGATCAGGCCCTAAAACTACTGAGAAATCCTGTCTCAGAAAAAAAAAGGAAAAGAAATGTTAGATTTAAACCCAAATATATTGCTAGTTGTATTAAATATAAATAGACTACACTCTAGCTAAGAGAAACAACGACTTTCCAACTTTATATTACATACAACAATATATTAACTATCTAATTATATACTACTTATCCAGGGGGTTAAACTGAATAACTAAATGTAAGCTGATACAGTTATGGTTGTAGGAAACAAAACAATTAGCATAAAGCAGCCCTGCACCACCACTCTGAGGAAACTCCACTCCAGCTTCAAAAACACTGCAACAGCTGCTACCTCAGGAGGCTTCACTCCAGTCAGGAGAACTCCAAGCAACTTGGAAGAGATTTGGATGATTGTGCTCCAGGCCACACAAGCCTCAATAAACTCTGGGTGACCCTGTTCCCCTTGAGACTATTCTTAGTTAGGACAAGTGTGTAAGGGGGAGCATTTCCCCAGTGCTTCAGCTAACAGCTCACAATTGGTGCAATGTGAGACTCAAGACTGGTTTGTAAGCAAAGCTTGTGAATGGTGCGCTTGTGGAAGGTTTTAAGTTGGGAGTTGGAGGAACTGCCAGCCATGCACATGCAAGGCTGATGGTAAAATTATGACAATGGCACTGCATTTTAATGTCTTTCTAGCTATATAATAAGTTTCTTCTGTATTGTTGGGTTTGTCTGAGATTCTCCTTCTCCCACCATGTTGCAATGTTAGGCTCAATAAAGTTCCTGAATTGTCAGTCTTTTTTTTTTTTTTTTCATTTTTGAGACAGGGTTTCTCTGTAGCTTTTGGTTCCTGTCCTGGAACTAGCTCTTGTAGATCAGGCTGGCCTCGAACTCACAGAGATCCTCCTGCCTCTGCCTCCCGAGTGCTGGGATTAAAGGCGTGCGCCACGATGGCCCGGCTGAATGGTCAGTCTTAATGTTGCCTATTTGTCTTTTTCACAGAAAGAGTGGGTTGATGTAGTAACACAAAGAGATGAAACCCTGGACTTACAGGCCCAGGCAGAAGCAGCAACATCTAGAAGGCAGTTGTCCCAAGACTAAATGCCTGCAGGACACCTCAGGCCTCCTCAGTTGGTTCAAGGACAAAGAGGTCCATAGAACTTCCAGGACCAGAGTCTGTACAAGGACCTAGAGAGTGAGAGGTAGCACAACACCAAGCTAAGGAAGGCAAGCGGCTATGACGAGTCCCAGTCACTAGAAAATTCCCAGACAGCTAAGCAGGAAGAGGCAAGCAAGGGTCACAACAGCTGAAACTCGCAGCTATCAAATCTAGTTACCACAGGTAAAAGTCTGACCTGCAGAGCAAGAGCTCTCTAACTTAAGAGCGCAGAATGATAAGCCCAGAGCCTCCTGCATGCTTATAAAGCTCAAGTTCCTGTACTCAGGAGTGCAGAATGCCACACGGAGAACAGTTTCTGGCCTATTTGCAAGTTCCAGTTGAATAGAGCAAAGAATTCTCAGCCAGACACAAAAACAGCCCACAAGCTTTTGTACGCGTAGCCATTTCCCAAAGTGGAAGGAAGAGTAACACTTAGGGGTGGGAGAAGGCCAAAGAAGATAGTTAACACTGACTCACACTGAGAAAAACTGTTCTACTTTCAATTCTTATTTTAACCAGAAAGGAGAGGGAGGGAGGGAGGGAGGGAGGGAGGGAGGGAGGGAGGGAGGGAGGGAGGGAGGGAGGGCGGACTCGGTTTTATGAATGTTTCTTTGGCACCAGTATGTAACTCTAATCTTTTTTTGAAAACAAAACAAACCACATGGGTAATGGGCCCACTATCTCCTTCTCATTATACTGCTTTTTAAAGGGTTACTCCTTTCCTGATGGACATTAATATTAGTGTGTTATTTACGTCTTAAACGGTATTTAAGAATTAAGAGATCTATCAAAAGAAGAACACAAAGAGGGCCAGATTATAGACGATTTGTAAAGCAGTAACAAGAGTTTTCCAAACAATAAACCCCTCCACTTTTTACTGAGTATATGTCATCAGAATAAACTATAGTTAAGCTTCACTAAATTCTGTACATCCAAGACCTGAACAGAACGTTCAGGAGCATCTGTCAGGAGCCCTGGCCATGAGATAGCTAGCTCATGCCTTATCTTTTGCATTGTTTCCCCTGATACCAAGAGAGAAGCTGATGCCCAAACTACAACAGCTGTAGTGTCTGGTTTGTCTGGCAGCCTTGGCAAAGGAGAAAATCCATGGCACAAGGCATGAGGCAAAGGAGCACGGACCCTGAGCACCGTAGGATTCAGGGTCTGCCGTGTTCATATACAACCTCACTATAAAACACGAAATGTGAAAAAAAAGTCACAGTTCTGTATGAGTGACTGAAACTTGCAAACAATGAATTGAAGCACTTAAACATCTAGGCTGGGTCACCATCATTTCCTCAAATAAACCACAAGGCTGCTGGAGTTTGAGACAAAAAAGTGTGTGTGTGTGTGTGTGTGTGTGTGTGTGTGTGTGTGTGTGTGTGTGTATGTGTGTACACATATGTATACATAAATAAATATATTTTAGAATGTAAAATTCATATTTTCACTGAAATTTTATTATGGATTCAAAGGTTGTATTAGTTATAGTACAGAGACATTCAAATCATATTCATATTTTAAAAATTCTTATCTGCTTAAATGTGTACCTTTTCATTATTTCCATTATGTTTCATCATATTCCCAATTCATTAAATTGCTTTCTAAAGAATTATTCACCGAAGTAGAAAAACATTCCTGAAAACAGTACCAGAACTGGCCATTGGGATTAAAACAGTTGACAGTGACAGTGAAATGAACAGTGACAGAAAACATGAATGCTGCTGAGATAAACAAGTCTGTGTGGTGATTTAATATACATCGAAATGAAAAATGCAAAGCAGAAATAAAATATAATCACTTTCATACATGAGATCATCAAAACAAACATCCAACCTGAGATTCACTGTATTATACTGTAATAAATACTAACACTTACACAATACCCCCCCGTGAGGTACTGCAGTATGTACAACCACTTACTTATACAGCCCCCAGCACCCTCGTGAGTATGTACAATCGCTTACACAAATGCTGATACCAAGATACTAGAGTCTTAGGCTTTTCCAAAGTAGGGAAATCTTTGAAAAGTCACATCAATTTTAACAGCATCCCACCCCTTAATCCTTTACATACGGAAATTAGCACATTTTATTTCAAACCTGAGAAGAAACAAAGATAAAAGATTTCAAGTTAAATCTCTCACAAGAAGTACAATTTATTCAATTGCCGAAAATGCTTATGAACTATTAATAAGCTTCTTAACAAATATACAATGGCTGAAAAGAAAGTAGAAACTACTACTGGCAACAATCTACCTATCAAATGACAGTGTCAGATAGTGTCGGTCAGTGATAACTGAACTGGAAGTACAACTACGTGAATACTTCACTTAGAACTGAACAGAAAACTAATGATGAACAGAGCAAAAGTCAATTCAGCAAACATTGGCAACTATACATGAAAGAAAGAAATTCAACCAATTTCCATCCTATTTATTGATAAACTCCCAGCTACTGAATTAGCTGGCATGGGTTTGATGGCAGCATTATGTGGAAGTACACCAAGAATACTCCACAAGAATCCAATTCCACAATCTTCTTCCATAGGGTCAAATGGAAAAAACCAAGGCATCTCCTTTCATCAACATAAAATTCATATAGAGTTACCGATCTTTACGTGTATAATCAATGGCATTTGGAACACCATTTTTACTCACCATTGTCTCCATCTTCTTACTATTTCTTCATGCCAAATGTGAAACTTCATCTTCACTAAGACTCTAACCACTAATCTCTTACATGCCTAAGATATTTTCTATTATTGATATTGGATATAAATTGGATCCAAACCTCTTTTGTTTTGGTGGTGATGGTAAGAAATACTTAGCTGCTTCTACTTAGCATATGAGGTTTGTATATTTTGTTTTAAACAGAATAATATTGTATGTATATGGCATATTTTGCTTATTCATTCTTAAGTTGATGAGCATGTGACTTATTGCTACCTTCCAGCTACTGCTGAACAGACTGATTGGTATCAATTTTCAATTCTTTTGAGTACTATCTAAAAACAGAATTAGTTGGTCACATGCATTTCTCTTTTGGAAAGCAGTTAAAGAGTATTTTTTTAAATTATCTATCACTGTTGGTAAAAATAGAAAAATCTAACCAAATAGTATTAGTAAAAACACATATCAGTATTGTTTTAATAAGACTTACAGAAATGAAAAGTGCTATCTCCTTTTGAAAAGACATGTGGCATGCTGTATCCGTGCCATTTTATATATCAGAATATACATTTCAAAACTTGGTTAAAGACTATGTATGTTCAAGAGAGATCTGTACTCCTCTTTCCATGCACCTTTCTCAAGGACTCCTAAGAAAAGGCAAGATGTTCCTTTACCAAAACCACCAAATATACTTATCATCTTATGTTTTTACTACTGATGAACTAGTAGAAAAGCTGTATCTAGTACAGAAAAAAAATGACATTTACAGGCATGAATTATGATAATATATGCTTATAAACATTTTAACTTTAAGGATTTTATAATATTTCTTCACAGAGTTCTATATTATTTGGTATGAAAAAGTAGATTTTAAAAAAGCTTTTCTTTTTTATATTCTTGTATTATATATAGTATATCTATTATTTTATTAGATTTTTGTATTAGGGTATTGTATTTTAAAAAATAACGAAATACAAGGCCTAGATACCAGTAAACTAGTACTCCCACCACTAACCCAAGGGCCATACAGTTAGGCCATGTAAATCAGTCAATGTTCTTTCAAGTCATATAAATAAGCACATATAAATAATTTCCCCCTCATACCAAGGAAAGACAAAAATATTTTTTTGACTCTTTAAAAAGACACTACAGTGACCCTTCTCACTTAGTATGAAAACAGTGAGGATGATGCCAGGCGTCTGAACGTTCACTATGAGGTCAGTTACTGAAACCTGTGAATAAGAACAACACTGAAGATGAAAGAACTTAGATTCTTTTCTTTAGTTCCAAACTAAGTAATTAAAAGCAGGATTCAAACTTGTTTAACTTTACAGCTCTCTCTCTTATACCTTTCTCTACAGTTTACTATCTTCATCTTGTTTTCAATTATCTCTATTCCTAATGAAGACTTTCATAAATAATCCTTCCCATTTACCCATGTTAATATCGTAACAGTAAGCTCCCTCCCTCCCTCCCTCTCTCTCTATAGATATATAGATATATATACATATCTATATATATACAGATTCATTTATCAGTTACCCGTTTTACTTATTATACATACTTTAGTGCCTTTAGACTTAATGACCACTAGATAAAAGGACTTCTCACTAATCTTTCCTGCATGCTGAGGAAGCAAGTAGTGAGTGAGTCACTATCTTGCTCCACTGGGAAGTGACCACTGTCGCCTGCCAAGTGCCAGCCACCAGCACAAGCCATGAGCTCAACAAAGTAGCAAGTCCCCACAATCTCTCACACAGGCACAGGTACAGAGATACTTCTTGCTGTTGCCTGCAGGATGGAGACAGCCACCAACCGCCATGTGTTAGCACCATTCACTAACGTGAGCAGTGCTGTCTGCCGCCGACATAACAATTTAAGATTAGTCTCATGCAATCAAAAGGCAATACAGATGCTCGGTAAAGACAGATCAAGATTTAAAAACCTCTAAACAGGCCTGGAGGGATGGCTCAGCCGTTAAAGGCTGGGCTCACAACCAAAAATGTAAAAACCTCTAAACAGGTTACAGTGTGTTTAAAAATATAATAGGCTTGGGGAGAGAAAAGAAAAAGATTATATACAGTTTTTGTGATATTTTGTTTGTGCTGTAACAAATGAAGCTTGCCTGAAGATCAGAGTGTGGAGCTAACTGCACTAGCCTAAGAGGCCAGGCAGTGGTGGCACATACCTTTAATCCCAGCACTCAAGGGACAGAGAGGAATGGATCTCTGTGAGTTCAAGGCCACCTTGGGTTACAGTCTAAAACAGAAACACGTCTTTAATCCCAGTATTTGGAAGTCACACACCTTTAATCCCAGCACTAGGGAGGTGGAGAAAGGAAGGAATGTGGCTGGGCAGAGGAAGGAATATAAAGCAGGAGGACATAGGAGCTTGCTGCATTCAGTCTGGGAATTCAGTCTGAGGACCTGTAGAGACAGGACACCATTTTTTGGTCTGAGGATTTCATAGAGGTAAAAACTAGTGGCTGGCTGCTCTACTTCTCTGAACTTTTAGCTTTCACCCCCTAATATCTGACTTCAGGATTTTAATTACTAAGACCAATTAGAATTCATGCTATATATGGTCACAGTACAAAGTATAATAAAGTCCTTTAAAAAGGAATAAGGCAATAAAAATATAATAAGCCACATGAAGATAGGCAATACACAGTTTGGGTCCTGTATGTTATGTGTTGTATTTGAATTTTTTGACAGCTGATAAAGGAGCGATAGCTGCTAAAAGACATTGGATTATGAAGCCTCCTAGATTAAACCAACCTATATATTTTAAAAATATCTTGACTTTAAAATGGAAGTCAAAAAGTATGTTGCTTTGGGGGAGAGGTTATGTTTTTATTTCCACATGAAACGAGAGGCTGTGGATCAGGTTTGATCAGGGAAGACTCCCCCCCCCCAACCCTGAAAATCCTGGTTATAAAGAAAACAAATGGATCAGATGCCAATAAAAACAGATGGCCCAAATAATCCAGTACCTCTGTTACAGTCAAAGTTCTGCATCTAGAACAGCCTCACAGACTACTCCAGCCAGTAATTAATAATTATCCTGATTCTTCTCAAGGTTGCCCCAAAGAGTCCAGTATCCCCATGTAACAGGAAGCCGTCTAGAAAAAACAACACCCACATTCCCAAAAGATGTGTTAAGAATGGTTATCTTTTAAGTGGGGGTTGGTTACAAGTTGTTATTGGTCACAGTAATGAAAAAAGCTAAACAAATAAGTTAAATTCAAAGATCTCTTTCTAAAAAAAAGGCAGATATGATATAGGAATGATAGGAAAATAGGGCAGTTATTGAATCTACTCTACTCCAAAAAAAAATTATTAATCTCAACATATGTTATATTGGTATAAATTTTGGTTCACTGATACAAATTCAAAGTTATTTTTGCTATACTGTATGTATGTTTCCACTCTTGTAAAAATGTAATGTATAATTTTAAATTACAGGTTAGTAGTTAGTCATCTATAATAATCAAACTTGCAGTCAAATTAGGTATGTTTCAAGGTTAAGCAGATGTAGATAGTCTTCAAACACGTCAAAGACCTGCAGAATATGGCATTTAAAGTATTAATTAACTGAAGGCTTTTCATGATAGTGAGACATGTCTGCTCCTGACAGCACTAATCTACTTCAAAACAGTATGATGGGCATTAAAGAAACTCTGTATGGAGTTTGCTTTCGTTATGGAAAAAGTTAGCCATTTGGACAAAGAAAATGCCCTTGCCTAAATTGCTGGCGGTATACTATCCAATTGGACCAGTGGGAGACAAAAGAAAGTGACTGGCAAACTTTGCCAAGACAAGGTAGGACAATCTTTCAAAATTTCCTGCTTCTCAAAAATATCAGCTATATATCAGATATACTAGGCTTGTAGGCCAAAGATGGATGCCCCAATGCTGCAGAATAATTCTGTGCGACTGTCTAAGCTGTCAGATGTCGCTGTCCTTAGGTAACATCTCACTCTTCTGGGGTCTTTGATGGAGTTAAAGACTAAATCATTAGACTTAAAGTTTTCCTTAATTATGGTAAAAAGGTAAGTTATATATAAAACTTTAGACTCACAAGGATATTAATCTAAGTCTGCCAAATACAAATTGACTGAATATTATAACTGTAATTCTTACTTGATAACTGTTTTTGTTATATATAATTTTACTATGTTAAAAACCTTCCTTTGTAACTGGACAAAAAGCAGGAAATGCTGTGGAACAATCTTTGTAGACTGTAAATATGTATTACTCTCATTGGTTAATAGAAAACTGACCTTTAGCTGGGTGTTGGCAGAGTTTTCCTGTTTCACAGCCACTCTCAAATAAACACATTGAAGCTTATATTAATTATAAATGCTCAGCCTATAGCTCAAGTTTATCACTAACTAGCTCTTACATTTAAAGTTAACTCATATTTCTTATTTATGCTCTGCCATATACAGTACCTTTACTAGCTTGGCATATTCACCTCCTGAACCCCGAGTCTGGCTGGCAACTCCAGACTCTGCCCTTCTTAAATTGCAGAATGGGAAACCATGAACTAGGAGGAAGCCCTGAACCAGAAGCGCTGGTAGTTCCAATGTTGGAAAACATTATTTAAGAAACGGAACTTTCACTTGCATTTCAATTGTCTTCTATCTGATAATGACACTGATTATTAGTATACAATGCCTTAGTTTTGCTATCGTCTTTTAGTTTTACCAAATCACCAAGATTTAACAAACTATTTCAACGATGGAATTAATATCAAAATAATGAGCTACCATAAGGGAAAATATATACTGAGGTTATATTATAGCCAGATTATATATTATATATAATAAAAACCCAGAGACAGATATTGGGGTTCAAGATGAAGAACAGAAAAGAAAAGCAGTTAGCCACTAGAGAGACCTTTTAACTCTACCTAATCTTCAGCCCGAAAGGGTAAGTTCATGTCTCCATGAATCCTCAGATTCCACACTCCATTGAGTTCCTGTCTCTTCCATTTATATATTCCTCTCTCCAACCAACGACATCTCTACTGTCTTCACCTCCTTAATGCTGCGATTAAAGGTGTGAGCCGCCACTACCACCTGGATCTGTCTTTCGATTGATCTTGTGTAGCCCAGGGTTGCTTTGAACTCACAGAGATCTATCTGCCTCTGTCTCCAGAGTCCTGGGATTAAAGGTGTGTCCCAACACTCTCTGGTCTCTAGTGGCTCAGCTTTGCATCCTGATCTTCAGGCAAGCTTTATTTATTCAAATACAAATAAAATATCACTACACTATACTTTTCTACTGTCAAAAATAGGTTTCATATTTTATCAAGTTTTAGAAGTAGACTTTCCAACATCAAAATTAAGAGTGCTGCTTTCAGATTACACTCTTTAGGTTCTAAGAATGTGTTTTTATGTTCCCGGATTTTATAATAGACAAACTGCTAATTCAGATGTCAGTTTCCTTATATATTAAATGAAATATTTAAAAAAGTTTTATTAAGAGTTGTAAAATGGCTGGTAGGGTGACTCATTGGGTAAAGACATTTGCCAACAAGTCTGAAGACCTAAGTTCGATACTTAGTACCCACTAGGGGAGATAGAAAACCAACTCTCAAACATACCTTGACCTACACATGAGCCCCATCTCTGCAAATAAATGAGTAAACAAAGCTTTTTTTTTTTCTTCTGAGATAGGGTTTCTCTGTGTAGCTTTGGAGCCTGTCCTGGAACACGTTTTGTAGACCAGGCTGGCTTCGAACTCACAGAGATCTGCTTGCCTCTGCCTCCTAAGTGCTGGGATTAATGGCGTGTGCCACCACCGCCCAGCTTCTACTTTAAAGCATGTACTTTGAAAATGTCTATGGTGTGGAGAACATACTACATTAAATGTGATTATTTCTGAATTAGAGTCATGAATGATTTGTATGTAGTTTCTTCAGTTTTCCAAGGCTCTCTGTAACTAAAAATATCAGCTTTATTATGAAAAAAATAAAAAAAAACCATTACTCCCAAAGAGTTAAATCCATGTGATCAGATAAAATATTACTTGAGATTCAGTCCTGAAGGAACTGTAAATAGTCATATATTAAAACATTAAAATAATTCAAATAAAAATGCATTATATAGAATCCTGAAAAGATTAATTTTTCTAACTTAGATAAACAACTATACTGAGCACTATAACATGCACTCTATATGACTTCAGAGTAGTTACCAATGATCAGTTGGGTGCTTTGGTCATTATTATTACTGTGCTGTGCCCCCTCCACTTAACCCCACAAACACATGCACAAACATAAACTACTAAATAGTCCTAGGAGACACTCAATTTATGTAGGACTTTAATAATGGTTTTGCACAGAATCGGTTCTCTACTTAGAATTATGGGAGTAAAATGAGAATGGGGAATGAACAACACACAGTTACACTCTCTTGGTCATCTATCAATCTTCATTCTATAAACCACCTTCTTTAAAAGTGTACAAAGTCTGAAGCTTTAGTCACTGCTATTAACAAAATTACTAAACTAGATTTTCAAAATCTTACTTAGTGAGTATAATATGAAATCTCTATGCATGACAAATTAATATGTAAGCTAACATTTCATATATAATAGGTCCATCAAAATGAATAGTACATGCAAACACTGGTATTGAAAGAATATTTGGAATCAGACTCAAGAGTTCAGTAAAATATAATATGAATACAAAAATACTGTAACTCACAGACAGAAATACTTTAATAATAATGTGCTACTTGTATAAGAAGAAGCAAGGTTTGGAATATACAGATAATAGCATTGTAATATTAACATTTTGACAGGAATTAAACCATAATGGGCACATTAGAGTATTAATACGTGCTACACTATATTACAGAACACCCCTCAAACAGACTAGTAATACTACTCTATAGGCATCCAAATCAGGAATTCCTTTTAATCACTATTTAAACCAGTTATTTCTAGCAATCTAGACCAAGAATTTTTTAAGAGCACCATTTGATACTTTATATGATTATAGGTTTCTAGCATATTCTGTGAGTGTGTGTGTGCATGCGCGCAAGTGCGTGTATGCATACTAATACCTAATTAATCCCAAAACTCAAGTACCTTTCTGGAGAACAGCTTCCAACATGGTCAAGCATCCAAATCCCCTACTGACCAGTCTGTTCAGCTCTAACCCCAAGACCACATCTAGTATGTACAACTGAAATCTGTATTTCTAACAAACTCCAAGAAAATGTTAAAATGTTAATTCTGCTAGCAGAGGGACAACAATTTTTTAAAAAGACTACTATAGAATCAAGAATCACAGAGAAACTACACTAGGGGCTGGGTGTTGTTAAATCAAATTATAAACGAAATGCGTATTTCGTTGTTCAAGTATTTATAAGCAAATCCTTTTTATCTACTAAAATATTAGTTAATAATTGGAAGTAAATTTAGAGAAAAATAGCAGCAGTCGACTTTTACCAGTTCATTGTCTAACATTATTGGCAGAGGCCTTTTAAAGATTAAGTTTGTCTGCTAGACACTATTCAAGTGATCAACAAAACCAGAAAAGGAACCTGAGTAAACCACATCCTCAGCTTCCTATTGTTTTCTATTCTTTTATTTTTATTATTATTTTATTTTATGTGGTTTTTCGAGACAGGGTTTCTCTGTGTAAGAGCCCTCCCTAGCTGTCCTGGAACCCAGTCTGTAGACCAGGCTGGCCTTGAACAGAGATCTGCCTGTCTCTGCCTCCCAAGTGCTGGCATTAAAGGCGTGCGCCACCACCATCTGGCTCTATTCTTTATTCTATCACTTCTGGCTTGGATCTTCAGGAAAAGACTGGAAATTAGTTATAGCCTTCAAAGTCACACCTCTAGCAACCTACTCATTTCAGACAGGCCCCATCAACTAAAAACTTTTACCACTTCCCAAATAGTGCTGATAGTCAAGGACCAAGAAACTAACACTACAGCCAACAGTGGGCATTTCATTCTCAAACCAAAAGGAAAAACACTGATACAGGAAAAATATGCATTAATCTCAGACAAACTGAGTATTTAAAAGGACTATGATTCCATTTACATGTTACTCTGACAGCAAACATGGGGGGTATAAAAAAGATGGCTAAAGACAGAAAATGAAAATTCTGGTTGTCTACAAAGAACGTAACGAAATTTGGGGATATATATATATTCATTCATTCTTATGGTAAACAGAGCAAAGCTGAACGGGATAAAGTTTACTCATCTAAATTGCACATAATAAGAAAAACAGATTATGTTGCTTTAATACATAAATAAGGAGGAGACAAACAAAGACAGACAAAGCAAAAAAAAAAAAACAAACTGCAAGCAAACAAACAAAAAAGCCCCCACCTAGCTTCAAGGCCAGAAAGATGGCTCAGCAGGTAAGGGCATTTGCTACCAGGTCCCAGTGCCACAACTCTTTTAAGTTGTCCTCCAACTTCCACACGCTAGCACACACAGAAGCGCATGCACACAAATAATATAATTCATTTCTTTAGTATCAGTTTTTAACAACAACAAAAAAAACCCTGGGAAATGCAAATAACAAACTGCTTTAGAAAGCTGGGGTTCATTGTGTAAGCACACAATGAAAATTCTTGGGGACCATTCCTATTTGCAATTTTGTATAAATATAATATAAAATGGTCCTATACAATCACTTTAAAAGCTATGAAATATATGAGGTACAAGTTCCTTAAGTATTCATTCTCTCAATAGTAGCACACTCTAGGTCTCCTCTTTCAATCATTCTTTTCCTATAGGCAATGATTTTAGTGATATTTAGCATTATTAAACATTTTGGATAGAGTTTTCACCTGAAAGAGCCAACAGTAACCAACAAATTTTATAAACCAATTAAGTGGCACTGACTTACTAGTAAATCATATTGGTCTCACCTCAGCACAGTACTAAGGACACTGCAGACACTGAAAATGGTAACTCTTACTGATCCCAATACTTTAAGTCAATTGCATCCCTACCATAAAAGGTTTTCAAAATATACTGTAACCTGAAGAGTAAGGTTCTACACAAGACAAAAGAGAACGGACTGTTAAAGACAAACTTGTTTCTTCTTGCTAAGGTAGCCCAGGCTGGCCTCAAGCTTACAAGCTCTGCTGCAAGGTCTACAGGCACACACCACATGGCCAGCTTGGAAGAGATGTAATCACCATCACAGGACTAACTGAAGAAGCAAGGATTTTAGATATGAAAAGATAAAAGACCAGCACCATCTGCTGGTTATTGAACCTCCTCTAAAATATACTACTAAGATGTCATTTCTATCACTGATGCTTCTCCGAATCGAGCTTCGAAACAGCACAGAACAGGTAGCGGCGGGATATGCATAGGGAGCACACAGCACCACGTGTCCTTTCAGGGTCAGATCCTCACAGGCGTCTGAGTGACTAGAGAACAGCAGCAACACCTGCTTCCAGCACTAAAAACCAAGGTGGTTTTTCCTTACTGTCCTAAGAAACAGCCACATGCTTTCTTTTTTAATTGTTGCTGCCTTTTAAGCTATGGGCTATCCTAGACAGCAACTGCAACTCCCCCAGCAGCAGTTTGGCTCTAAAGAGCTGCAGCCTGAGGAAATTCTGTTCCCTGGGGCACCAACTCTTTCAGAGCTACAACAGCAACTTACCTAAATCTTTGTCCCCCTAAAGAACTCAAGATTCAAAGACAGAGGTAGAATTCTGCTCCCCAGAGAGGCTGAATAGCAAGCAGCTCACCTAGCTCACCTCCTGGTCTCTCCCAAGTTCTCCTGCGCCTCCTCCAAACAAACAAACAAAAAAAAAAACCCGCTTCTTCACCTGGCTTCTCCCCTACAACTTCAGGTAGGCTAGAAGCTGACTCAGCCTCACAACCTCAAGTGAATTGTATTTAATCAAACACACGTTTGCCTCATTAAACAAATGTTCCAGAACATAAACAAAAGTAACACACCTTGAATTTCCACAACAGCCATAGGTGGGCAGACTGCCCACTAGAGGTATGCTCAAATAAGCTCTGTGTATGGTTATTTCTTACTCTATAAATGTATTACTGCCCAGGATTAAAAAGATGAGGAAGGTAAACACACACAAAGACAAATATGCACACCTGAATACACGAGGAATAACCAAATGAAGAAGCAGTATAAGAAAAAAAATTTTGTAAATCTTAACAGCCTTATAGAAACACAAGAAAAATTACAAACATGAAGCAAGAATAAGCAGTGAAGGCTGGAAGAGAAAGAAACAAAAGAGAAAAATGGAAGAAAGTGGCTATAAATGCATATATGCCACACATACATGTGTGTATATTTTAAAAGTCATAAAAATAACTTATGATTTGAATCACAGAATGGACAGAGACGAAGAACAGACTGGTAGGATTCAAGACTGAATCCACAAATGTTTCAAAGACCACTGGTGAGGGATTAAAAATACAAAAACAAATGAATTCAAGGCCAGTTTAGAATACAAGAGACCCTTCTCCAAAACCACCCTGCCAAAAGATAGACTGAGGAGATGGCTCCATAGTAAAGTGGGCTTAGGTCTAAGGACCTGAGTTCAGACCTCTCAGACCCACATAAAAGTCTAGAGAGGCCACATGTACCTATAAATACAATTTTCTTCTTCTTTTTTTTATTTATTGTTTTTAATTGAGCTATACATCTTTGTCTGCTCCCCCTCCGTCCTCCCCTCCCCTTCTGTTAAGGGTGGAGACAGGATGATCCTGGTCCAATCCTAAGGACTCTCTGGCGAAACTGTCAGATCCAGATTCAGTGAGAGGCCCCGTCTTAAAGAATAATGTAGAGAAGCAATTGAGAAATCTATCCTGATACCAATCTCTGTCCTCCACATATGCCAATGTACTGGAGGCAGGCATTCGTGCATACACAAGTGAACTCATAACACAAAAAGAGACAGACTAGAAGAGGAAAAAAACAAATTAATATGGAGAAAGCTATAAATGTTAATATCTGCTCAACAGTTCCATAAACAAAGAAAGGGATGGATTATGAAGTATAACTAAAAAAGTATATATATAATAATAAAATTTCACAATAGTCAAATATGAAATCAGAAGTTGAAATAGCTTAAGGTACCAAGAAAAAAAGTAGTCCATACCTAAACATATTAGTGTAAAATTTAAGCCTTTTAATGACAATAAAATGTAAAAGCTCCAAGCAATAGGATGAGAATAAAGATCACCCACAAAACAAGCTCAAATTACTGACAAATATATTACAAGCAATATCAGAGCAGCAAGCTAAGATATCCTATCCTTGAAGTATTATGATGGAAAATCATGCTTATGACTTAATATCATAGTAAGTACATTAAATGTGAGTTGTACGTATTAGGACTATGGTATCTCAAAAGTTCACCACATAAAGATCATCTTCCAAAGGTTTGAAGAATATGTATGTTATTGAAAAATAAATGCTTTTTGTGTTTAACCAGAACGTCTACAAAAATTGGTCACATAATAAGCTACAAGAGACAGCTCAAAGTCAGACGTGGTGACTTATACTAGTAATCCCAGAACCTGGGCTACCAGAAATCCTCATCTTTTGAAGAGGACCACGTCTTTTTATCTAGGAATTTAGGGCAACAACTGACAAGTGGGACCTCATAAAACCAAAAAGCTTCTTCACAGCTAAGGAAACAGTCAATCAGGGGAAAAAGCCCACAGAATGGGAGAATATATGTGCATGTATGTATGCATGCATGTATATTATATGTGTGTGTGTATATATATATATATCAGATGGAGGATTAATATTTAGACTATATAAAGAACTCAAAAAACAAAAAGCAAAACAACCCATTCAAAAACTGGGCCTGGTATTGGAACAGAATTCTCAAAAAAAAAAAAAATCAAAAAATGGCTAAGAAATATCTTTTTTTAAAAAAAAAAACAAACTGTTCATTGTCCCTAGTAATGAGAGAAATGCAAATTATAACAACTTTGAGATCTGGCCTTACCCGAGTAGATGTCCAAGATCAACCAAACAACTGACAGCAAATGGAGGGGATGTGGTGAAAGGGAGCCCTCATTCACTGCTGGTGGGTTGTAAACTTGTGAAGCCACTCTGGAAATCAGTGTGAAACCTTCAAATAGCTAAAAATAAATCTACCATATGATCCAGCTGTACCTACCACTCCTTGGCATATGTCCAAAGGACGCATTCCAGATACTTGCTCACCCATGCTCACTGTCACTCTATGCACAATGGCTAGGAAATGGAAACAATCTAAATGTCATTCAATTGATGAGTGGATGGAGAGCGAAAATGTTGTACATATATACTACATAATACTATTCAGCTATAAAGAAAATTGAAATCATAAAATTTGCAAGTAAACAGATGGAACTAGAAAAGATATTAAGGTAACCCAAGTCCCAGAAAGACAAATGTCCTATGTTCTCTATCATCTGTATTCCTAGCTATAAAATACTTCAGATAATCACAGAAACTAAAAAAGTTAAAAAGGGACTATAGCAACAGAGGAGGTCAATGGGAAAACTTGGATAGGGTGAATTAATTTGAAGGGGGTGGACATAAAAACAGAAAGAGGAGGGTAAAATAACAGGAGACTTAACTGAAAAAAGTCATAAGGAATCATATTATCTTTTAACACACACACACACTTTAAATGAGAATTTTCTACTTGAGATGACAATGTTTTCCCCACAGACTATATACAAAAACACCAACAGACATTAGAAGTTTCTCTTTCAATTGTTGGTCAGGGTTGTCCAAGAACCCCCCAAAACATTACAGGCTGCTTCTGTTGCCATTTGTTGTCTCCGAAAGGTTGAGGGGATCTATCCTGGATCTGAACTGAAAGCCTCCTTCCTACAATCTAGCTTTCATGGTACCAGCAGGTGCCATGCAAACTTCCAAGGGAGGGAAGCAACCAATAGTCCTACCCAGCTATGATGTCTATGAATTACAATGACCACCATGGCATGATATCCCTAACTATGCAAACAAATTTATATGTGTGTGTATATATATTATGTACGCACACATAAACAAACACACACACACACACACATCTTAGGGTGATGGAGGAAGGTCATTGGTTAAATTAAAAGAAACTGCTTGGCTCTCATTGGTTAGGAGATAGGTGGGAGGAGTAAACAGAACAAAACGCTGGGAGGAAGAGGAAGTGGGGGCAGACTCGACAGCTCTCCTCTAGGGAGCAGACGCCTCAGCAGAGACGCCATGCCCCGCTCCCGGGCAGACAAGACGCGATGAAGCTCCGACCTAGAATCTTCCCGGTAAGACCGGTGCTCACAGATTATTAGAGATGGGTTGATTGGGATATCAGAATTAGCCAGTAAGGGCTAGAGCTAAGGGCCAAGCAGTGTTTAAAAGAATACAGTGTCTGTGTAATTATTTCGGGGCATAAGCTAGCCAGGCAGGCAGCCGGGTGGCGGGGACACAGCCCCGCCACTCATAGCTCATATTACTACATTAGGGGTTATTAGCTCCCTGAATAGACTTAAGGACCACTGGACAAGAGGGAACTCACACTTGATACTGGAAACCCAGCCACATAGCTGGATTAGTGACATCACAGATCTTGGAGGAAAACCTACAACCACCTCTTTACTAAACCAGTATAATCCCTAGGGCATTAAAATATTTATAAACTTAGACCCATAGGTCCTACATCAAAGAAACAACTCTTTGCAACAGACACAGTCCATTACAGAAAATCACAATGGATCAAAATGCAGAGAACAATAGATTATGGGGTGACCAGCCCAAATGGATCTGCCTACAATACAGCTCCTGTCCCCTAGGCACAGAATCACAGGGGAAGAAGGAGAAAAAAGAGTTTAAGAAAGCACAGGAAGATTGCTGTGAGCTTGTATCTCTTAGAAATGTTACAGAATATACACCCTGAAGTCTTAACACAGGGCCACCTAAACAAGACCTGAACAAGGATGACACCAATCGACATGCTAACATGGAAGAAGGACAGCTCACAGAGCCCCACCTCTAGACAAAGATCTAGAGGCAACTATGGCGTTCTAAGAGCAAGAGAAATAGTCTTCCCCAGGGAATAACAACCCAGTTGGTTATCCAATACCAAGTGGTCAGAACTGAAGCATTATATGAACTATGTTAATTGTACTTATATATTTAGGAATGTATGTGTAACAACAATTAAAGAAAAAAATGTCATGAATTTGAGAGCAAGATAGGGTGAGGGAGACATGGGAGAGGCTAGAGAAAGGGAAAAGGAAATGGCATACTTATAGCTTAAATCTAAAAAAATAAAAACATTTTTAAAGAGGTATTTTTATAAATTTAAGTGGCTTAGGTACAATTTAATATAAAAAACTATGACATTATACATTTACAAGACAACTTCTGTACCCAAGGCTCAGGGATTACTGTAAAAGGGGTGGAAATATTATAAAAGCCAGAGGAACAGAGAGTCTGCTGTCACACCGTGTTTCCTAGAAATGTCAGAAGCTACCCTCATACTGTCTCACCAACACAACTGCCAAATGTGAGTGAGACACAAATATAACAACGGACAACATGGGCTGGAGAGATGGCTCAGTGGTTAAGAGCATTGCCTGCTCTTCCAAAGGTCCTGAGTTCAATTCCCAGCAACCACATGGTAGCTCACAACCATCTGTAAGAAGGTCTGGTGCCCTCTCCTGGCCTGGCCTGGCCTGCAGGGATACACACAGACAGAACATTGTATACATAGTAAATAAATAAACAAACAAACAAACAAACAAACAAACAAACAACGGACAACATATGCTAGCATGGAGTGGGACCCCAGGAGGCCTCAGCCTACACAGAGAACTCAGGCAACTAGGGAAAGCTGAGAGTGAGAGAAATAGTCCTCCCCAGGGAAGTCCGCTCTGAACGCATACATACAAATAACATTGTACAGACTGAGAAGGTTGTACTTATGTATTTAAAAATAGACACAAAAGACACACAGGCACACTTAACAACAATTAATGAGAAAAAGAGACCATGAATTTGAAAGAGAGCAAGGAGGGTGTAGATGGCAGGGTCTTGAGGTAGTAATCACATTATATTCTGAAAAAAGAAAAGTAATTAAAAATTTTTGACACTAAATTTTGTGCTTGACTATATAAAAATGGGATCTATAAAATTAATGTATATGTTCTAAGAGATAGATATACTTTTCTGGGGGGAGGGTTTTTTGAGACAGAGTTTCTCCATAGCTTTGGAACCTATCCTGGAACTAGTTCTTGTAGACCAGGCTGGCCTCAAACTTAAGGCAATCCGCCTGCGTCTGCCTCCCGAGAGCTGGGATTAAAAGTGTGTACCACCACCGCCTGGCTCAAGATATACTATTACTTTAAAGCTACGGATAAGTTCGAAAACCCCCTACACTACACTGCAACTGAAGAGCCCAAACACAGCAATTCACTTCTTTCCCTCTTGTGGAATCAAAATCACCCATCTAAAAACAAAATTACTCACTTTTTAAAAATGCACTTGACTTTGTTCTCTTTAGTATTTGTACAACCACTAGATGCCTACCAATTGTTTCACTATTCATTTTCTCTCCTGTCTCTCTCTCTCTCCCCTCCTCTCTTTCTCTCTCTCCCTCCCTCGTTCACACACACACACACAATTAATTAGGATATACACTCACACATCTTAGGGAAAATGAGTATTAAATGAGTATTTCATACATGAAATCATTAAATCTTTAAGTTCCTTACAGAGAATTTAAAAAATAATATACATATGCACACACACAATCTTAACGGTTTTTCTTTTGTAAATACTGTACATACTGTCAACTAATTTAAAAAGAAATACACTATACTTAAACAGAATTTCTACCACACACAATTAATTCACTTTATGATAACACAGAATGTACTTTAGCACTTGGAAAGTGATACCCGAATGATGGATGACAAAAACTGCTAACTACTTACCCACAAACCCATACTCTATAAAAATCATTTACAGTGCATTTATGTGTGTATGTCTAAGAGAACAATGGACATATCTATATGTGATTTTTAGGGAACCCCTTATGGCCTATTACATGATCAATCTTTCTGACTGTTCAATGAAATCCCAGATTCCAATTTCCAGCTTCCTATGTGTGGTGTGAGACAAGATTCTGTTTGGTGGCACGGGAATGGTAAATGCATGTACAACTGTCAGGTTTGTCCTTCAAGCAGAAAAAGGGCCTCTTAAGTCTCTCCTGTTGAATGAAAGCAGGGTGAGGTTTCAGATAGTGAATTCAATCAGGACATGTCCAGCACATATAGCAGATAGAAGAGTAAGGTTCAAGGGATCCTCAGAGCTAATGCAGGTCTGGACAATTTATGAAAACAAATTATTAAATGATAGAGAAAAAACTGCTGTCCTTAAGCCACTGTGTAACAGCAATGAACCAAGTGTCCTACTTCAGTTTAAAAGACTTCCCTTACAGGTCATCAGAAGGAAGAAGTTAGGACTTAATGACATAGCCTCAGTGGTCTTTCTCCTACTAAAACCATCTAGGACAGACCCAATTATTTACATTGTTCTCAAAAAAAGAGAGGAGCATGTGCTGTATCACGAGACAGTGTACACTTCTGGTTCATATTCCTGAAGAACAACTGTATACATCTTGCGAAAGACAGTTCTTCATGAGAACTTTCTCAGTAGCATCTTGGCATTTGTAATCTTTACATAGTCATTTAAAGGGGATATTGGAAAAACATGAGAAAGCAAGCATAGTAAAATAATACCATATGGTAAAAAGGACTAGAGAAGTAATGGACAACAGAAGCAACCACCCATTTTACGTGTTTAGGAATAATCAGATAGAATTGAATCATGTTTGTAATTTATATTCATGTGACAGAAGCAGGAGGAATTTTCATTGATATGTTGAAACATAATCCTATTCACTAAAGATCAAGGCTCCTAAATGCTTTACAAGATACTCTCAAGGCACCCTGTTCTGACTAGTACAGTAACAAGATGTGGCTGGCTTTGCACTTCTGCTTTCATCAATCAACTAACAACAATTTGTGATCAGCCGTGCTTTCCATGCGTTCACAACGGGAACAGCTATGGGCTTTTCCATGCATCTCAGGAAGCTAAGCATTTTTTTCAAGACCAGCCCAGTTGTGTTCATTTTTACCTACCAAGTTGGTCTGCTGACAAAGCTTTTCCTATGAACAGTAATCCTGTGAGTGGATTACTTCTGAGGGCTAGTGACGCCAGGAATGAGCAGGGATCACATAATGTCTACTCATGTAGATGGTCTCAAGGCACATTGTAAGTAACTCTTTTCAAGGGAGGGTGCACAAACGAATCATGTTTAACTCTTACAACAACATTTTCAAATTCCACCAGAACACAAACCACTATTTTCTACAGTCCACCCATTTCACAGTTTGAAGATTCTGAACCAAGCATCTCTGTGATGACAGCCAACCTAGTCGGCCACAGAAAATGGTACAGTGAAGGAAGAAATGCTATTTCAGGAGAAGTTTAAACATCCTTTCCTTGCAATGGTTTAATGAAAACAATGAACTAAGTTTTGCTCCACTCAAACTGCAGTTGAGCAGCACAAAGAATACAATCTCCCCACCCCATCCCACCCCCCGCCTGCCAGTATCCATACAGGCTTGTTGCCATGATAGCCCACAGACCTGCACACAGCTCTCAAATCCCTTATATAAAATTAAATTGCACATTATTTTCATACAACCTAAGCACACTCCTCCACACTCTTTAACTCACCTTTAGACTACTTAATTTAACAATTGAATCCTATATAAATCTTTCATTTTATATATATATATATATATAACACCCCCCCCCCCCAGACAGGGTTTCTCTGAGTTTTGGAACTTGCCCTGGAACTAGCTCTTGTTCCAGGCTGTCCTTGAACTCAAAGAGATCTGCCTACCTCTGCCTTCCTAGTGCTGGGATTAAAGGCGTGTGCCACCATTGCCTGGAATAAATCCTTCATTGTTATATTATGTTGTGGTGTGTCCAAGAATATCCAAAGTTTACATGATTGTGAACTCATGATAAACTTGCACACAAATAAACAAAAGGCACAAAAAAGGTGGTTTTCTTAAATTTCCTAGGAGGCAGAAGACTTTACTAACTGGCTCTTCTGTAAACTGAATTCCAACATCAATGTGTTCGTGACAACCATGAGAACACTACTAGATACTGAAGTATGAAGTACTTCTCTGAATGTGACTTCCGACCTAACTCTTAGTAAATGGTAGTTTACATGTATCTTAATATTTAGTGAAATTATATTCCATTCTCTTATTAAACCAAGCAGATTTATTCTCCTACCTTAACTCTACAAAAGAATACAAGATTAATGCTCCAAAAACATAATTTTCCTTTAGATATTGTTTTGCTAAAGAATGAATAACAGCAATACAATATCAAGCCTCACACCTACAGTATTAAACACGTGTGCATGTATGTTAGACACATGTGTATTTTATGTGTGTGCAGTGCATTTTATACACCTATGCACATGCATTATAATGTGTGCATTGTACACATGTGTGCATGGGCATATTATACACACGTATAGATGTGTGTACATAGCTAAATACTTTGTCTGGTTTTCAAAAGAAAGAAAAATCTATCACCATCTGGTACCAATCTTCAGACCTAGTTTTGTTCAAGGCCTGTAGCCAGGTTCATTTTATAATTGAAACATGGTGCCCACACCTTCTCTTTTCTTATATCTGAAACAAATCTTCTAACCATCCTTTTTCCTCTTCCTATCTTGATCCAAGTAGGTTTTCAACACCAAGATGAGCTCAAGGCCTCATCCATATGTTGCTGTTTACTCTAAAACTAAAGTGATTTCCTTTTCTTTTTCTTTTTTTAATTTGAATGACTTTTCAAGCATTCATATGTTGTCTCCAATAGATACACCCATGTCAAATAACTCCTATAGTAACCAGTACTGTAAGAATACTTTGGGGCTACAAACATCATAAACCTTAAGTTCCAATGTCTTGTTTGGGCTTACCAGGTAAGAAAACGGTAGCTAATTAACAGCAGTGTCTCTGTAGTAGAAGTATACAGAGGGCTAAGTGGCCCTGTGTGGAGAAAAGGATCACTTCAAGCTGCTGGAAGACATAAGGCTTTATATACAAGATAATATGACGTTTTAAAGATGGGTTAGGAACACCTTAGGCACAGAAGGCAGAGAAAACAGCACATTCAAAGGCAGTGGAGGAGAGCAACTTGGTGTTCTGAAGAACTATTAACAATCAGGCCATCATGGCTAGAGCACAGATCACCAAGCCTTAACACAGTCTCAGAGACATGGATCTATCCTCAAAGAACTAGCAAGGCCAAATGCACAAAGCACTATCAATTTTTCACCTTTGTGATTTCACGCCCATCAGGTTTGCTTGTTTCTAATCTTGACACCACATTACACTTTCATTTATACTTCACAAAGCACCCAGAAATATTCAACTCATAAAAATTCACTGCTCAAAATTAAAATTCCCCAACAGCTTCAATAAAAGCCACAGAACTTTACAAACCATACAAGAGCCAACTCTAGTCATACTGGCCTGTCTCCATTTGCTCTTTATTGCTGTGATGAAACACTAACCAAACCCAATTTAGGGAGGAACTGGTTCACTACTTCTTACAGGTTAGAGTCCACTACCAAGGGAAGCCAGGGCAGAAACTCAAGCAGGAACCCAAAGACAGGAGCTGATGTAGAGACCATGGAGAAACACTGCTTTCTGGCTTGCTCCTCAAGGCTGGCTTAGCCTGCTTTCTTATACAACTCAGGACTCCCTGCCTAGGCATGGCCCAGAGGGCTCGCTCCTCCCACATGAATTGTTAATCAACAATAAGCCCTATAGACATGCCCACACTCCAGTCTGACAGTCAATACTTCTATTAAGGTCCAGTCTTCCCAGGGGAGCCAAGTTTGTGTCAAGTTGACAAAACTAACCTAAACAGCCTCCATAATTATTCCCAGAAGACAATTGGCATGCCTCTTGCTGTCTAGTCAATCCTAACCCAGGCATGTACCTGAACTGTCTCTTTATCTTTGCTGTCTGCACTCAAATGTCACCCCCTCATAAGGCTTATCTATTTAAAGATGTAACCCATATCCAAAGACTACTTCCCTTTCTCTGTTTTATTTTTCTCTTTGTCTTATTATTTCATATGCTGCTTGATGTTGTTTTGTTTTTCTTTGGTCATTACACTAATTCCAAAGAGTACTTTCCATTTTCATCACTGATCTATGTTCAGTGAGTGGAACAGTCCCAGCCTGTAACAAAAACCATAAACTGGCTCTGTCTCTTCAACTAAATCCTTAGTTTCTGTACAGTAAGACTTCTGCTTTTTCTATTAATCATTTATTCTGTGACTAAACAAAGAGCAATATTCTGCATGGCAGTTTCACGTTTGATCCCTGGAAGCAGACGGGTCCACTGCTTTGTATTTTGTGCTATTGCGAAAATTACGGAACCTCTTCTAAACCTTAGTTCCCTATCATAGGATGATAACAGGCATCAATCTTGTAGGAGAGTGCTAAGAACTAAAATAATGCAGACAAGCACATTACTACCGTCCAGGCAGACAGCAAGTAATGGTTAGATAGCAAAGTGATGGCAAGAAACACTCCGACTCACCAACTGCTTACACCAAGTTCTCACATCATTTCTAGTATCCATTTCTTCTCAAAGTAGATATTTTCAGAAAATTCTGCATCTGCATATGCCGGCTTAATATATCAACTCTTCTCTACCCAAATTGTATTTTCATGCTGTTAACTTATAAACCGAGACATGGAGAGATTAATGTATGTAGTTTTACTTAAATATTTTTTGAAGGCTAGGAATGTAGCTGAGTTGGTAGAGTGGTTGCCCTGCATGTACCATGCCCTGGGTTCAAGCACCATTCCCACCTAAACTAGGCAACGGAAGTACTCATACTCTCAGAGGTGCTTCTGAAGAAGGTAAAGGAAGATGAGGAGTACACAGCCATTCTTGGCTACATAAAGTTAAGAGGCCAGCCTGACTACATGAGACCGTGCCCCGCCCTCTTAAAGGAGAGAGAAGAAAGTTACTTAAGTGATAAATTATACAAAAGCCATATATATCATAGATGTTAATTTATATTTTTTGCTAAAACTGAGTCTTGGTGTCTGTTTCACAAAACCTCATTAAAAAAAAGGTTTAACCTTAGAGCCAGATCACTAAATAAAACGTTATACTTCTAATTCTGTATTATATAGATTTGAATTCTTTCAGACTATACCAAATTAGACCTCCCATTTGTTGAGAGAGCCACCATGAGGACTTACACTCCCAGGAAACTAGCCAGTGACAGGATAGTCTCTCAGAGTTAAGCTACTCCACATATCAGGAAGTAACTGGGGCTTTAAATACATAAATAGTTTTGTTAATAAACTGTCCTCCACCTAAGGCTTATGCTGACAAACAAAACAGGACTAGCATCAAGCTAAATGTCAACCCTACCTTGACAATGGAACTTGAAAGCACTGTGGCATTCATTTGTAAGCCCAGTGCTTGGGAGGCAGGAGGGCCTGGAGTTCCAGTGAATTTTTAAAGAGCTTTCTTCAGTGATCTAGAAAATAGGATAGGTCCTATCTTGTAGAGGAACTATGGAGCTCCGTTCACATCAACAGAAGTCAACTGTTTTGCAGCACCAGTTTTATAGGAAAAAGGGATGCAGTACAAGATTTAAAAACTGCTAAAGTCATCACCCCACAACTACCTCACCACCTCCATGTTCTGCTTACTCCTTTCAAACCAATTTTTATAAAGTTATAATCACATGTGTTTGGTAACAAATGCCACACATACACGCACACACACGTGTGTGTGTGCGTGTATGTGCATGTGGTTTGAGTATGATGAATGTGTAAATGCAGAGGACAACCTCAGGTGTGGGGTTCCACCTTGAGACCAGGTCCCCTCGTTTCCCCTGCTTCCTTTTCTGTTTTGCCTCCCATCTCCCCGTAGGACATCAGAACTATAGACACTCCCGCAACACATCTGGCTTCTCCTTGGATGCTGGGGATCTCATGCTTGTAAAGCAGGTGCTCTTACACACAGAATCACCTTCTGCACTCTAGAACACCATCAAAAAAGGCTAGATAGCACCAGGTTAAATACTAGCCCAACTTCTGTGTGAGCCTGTACAATGTTTTAAACTCCTTTGTCCTATTTCTGAACTACATCATAACAAGTTATGTCAACACGGATATGAAGGAGAGAGCACTCAGGACAGAGCTTTATGTGAGGCAAACTGAATGTGTTACATAAAATACACAGCTCAACTGTGATGTCTTAAGTCAGAGGTATGCTACTAAAGTGTAATAAAAACATAGTTTTTTGAAAAAAACTATTTTTATTGTATGTGTATGAATGCTTTTGCTTGCTTATTTCTGTACACCATAGGCATGCAGTACTTTCAGATGTTGGATCCCTAGAACTGGAGTTCCAGAAGGTTGTGAGCCACCATATGGGTGCTGGGAACTGAACTTGGGTCCTCTGGATGACCACTGTGTGAGTCATTTCTCCAGTGTCCATAAAACATAAAAACCTATTTTAAAAGAATTTTCTTATACTGATGTTTTAAAATAATCTGTCCTACCATCCCTTTGTTTTGCTAAACTATAATTCCTCATTATTAAAAGGAGAACTTAAAAAAGAATTAGTGGCCAGCTTTATCAACTATGTAAGTTTAAGTTTTTCTAACAAAACATTTTTAATAACTGATAATCTATATAGTAAGACTTTCTTGTGTTGAGCCCTCCATTATCCCCATCTGTATTACAAATACAATTCTTTAGGCAAAAGAAAGCCAAAGGACAATGCTAAAGTAACCTATCACCTCCAATGGCCACCAAACCAATATCTATGCTTTACAGATGCCTCCATCCAGGAGACCATCTCAACACTAACAGAAAGGTCGTATTTCTATAACAAAGAATCTCCAACAATCTTCTCCCTGTATTTCTTCAGAGAATGGAGTGAGTAGTGAAAAACAGATAGTTCTGAACTATGTCTTCTTGTAGTAAGAATATAGATAGCTGTTAACTTCATGTAGGCATGCCAGGAACAACAGCTTCCTTTTATCACACAGCCTGAGCTAAGCTGTTCTTAAAGCTTATCCCACAACTGCGGCTGATGGCACTATAAACTAGGAGGTTTGGTAGACATACTGAGCTGCAGCTATCTACGTCATTCTTGCTTCCACCTTTATGATACTGAAATTTCAGGCTCCGTAAGCTATTCTACTAAAGCTGCTATAAAATATTAAATGTGTACACAGCATCTAATATCCATTCCAACATAACCCTTTAAACTTTTAAGATTTGTCAAATTCCTACAATTTTGGTTACAATGAATTGATCAAGAGATTACTAAGTGAACACTCTAAGAGATAAAGAGAACCACATTCTGCATCCATATATACTTAGGGCATGCTACACGATTTATAAGGAGAATAAAGGCGTATCTGAGCAGCTCCCAGGACAACAACACTTTTGAATAACCAAATTAGGCCTAAAGGTGAAGGTCAAATACAATATACAAAGTAAACAGCAACACTTCAGTGATGCTGGACCAAATAAACATACGCAATGAATTTGCTTTTCTGGTTTATGAGGTAGATGCCTACAGAAAATTCTTAAAATCAAAATTAACCTTGACCTTTATAATACAAATGTCATACAATGATTTAAACTGCCGTATTTTGCATATCAAGTATGGCAATGGCCAACAAAGACAGCAGCAATGGAGTTTGTTTTCGTTTTTTTCCATACTGGAGATTAAAAACTTTGTGTGTGCCAGGCAAGCGTCCACAAAATGAGTTACAGTCCCAGTCCTGAAGACTTTTTCTTTAAATTTTTATTTTACGTGGGATTTTTTTGTTTGTATTTTGCCTGCCAGAAGAGGGCTACAGGTGCCCTAAAACTGGTGTTACAAGTGGTTCTAAGTCCCTGTGTGGGTCCTGGGAACCAAACCCAGATCTCCCAGAAGAGCAGTTAGTGTTCTTCATCACTGAGCCATCTCCCTAAAGACTTTTTCATAGGTAGACTATATAATAGGAAAATTTTCTCCAAAGTTACCATTTAATACTGTAACTGATTTTTTACTTACATATTAAATTCCCAGTACATGAACAATTCAAATATAGGCTGTAAACTGGGATTTAATAAATATAACATGCATCAGCTCCTCACTTTAGAGATAATAATGGCCTGTCGGTAGTGGTGCTTGCCTTTAATCCCAACACTGGGTAGGCAGAGGCATTTGGACTCTGAGTTCAAAGCCAGTCTAATCTACGGAGCAAGTTCCAGGACAAGCAGGACTACACAGGGAAACCCTGTCTGCTCCTAGCCCCACCCCCAAAAAAGCAAAAAAAAAAAAGGTAATAATGAAACCACTACAGATTTGTGTATTTGCACATAAGAATGTGGGTATGTGTGTCTGCACACGTGTATGTATTTAGGCCAGAGGCTGGTTTCAGGTATCTACCTCTGTCACTCTTATTTTCTGAGATAAGATTTCTCACTAAATCTGGAGCGCAGCACTTTTTGCTAGACAGACTAGTCAACAAACTCCTAAGATGTACCTGTCTCCACAACTTCTCGATCTCCACAGTGATGGATTTACAGGTCACACTACCACACCTGGCTTTTACATGGGTGCTGGAATCCGGGTCCTCATGCTTGCACAGCAAATGCTTTATCTACTGAGTCATTTCCCCGGCCCCAATTTAAAAACTCTAGTAGGTAAAAACATATACAACATATCTTGAAATCTGACTTAATAACCTAGCACTATTGCTCATTCAATAAACATATTTGTGAATATTTCAAATGTCAAAAGATTATTACATTAGGATTGCATCAAGAACACACAGTAGGAGGTATCTCAGTGATGAAATGCTCAGCATAGCAAGGCAGTCAGAATTAGGGCAAGGAAAAATCTGCTATCTCCCTACTACTTAAGTTATATTGGCCAAATCAATTAGAAAAAAAGGAAGAGCCAATTAAAGACATGAAAAGTTGAAATTAAAATATGTATTTCCAAAAGACATGCTAGTACAAAATCCTAGAAAAAATATTATCAATGATAAAACTAAGCCACTAAAACTTTTTGCAGGACCTTTGTTCACACTGACACTCCGAGACTGTCAGTAAAGCTGACTCTGAAGCAGCAGATGGAGTTAGCAACTAGTTGACCAGAATTAGCCATGGAGGTTTTGGAGGACCCAGGATACAGATAGAGAGAGACACAGGAGGTAGCAGGGAGGGGCTTAGAAAGATTCACAGGCCCTTCTGGATCAAGGAAGGAGGGAGAGAAGTTTACTGGTTGCTGCTCTGATCAATTAGGGTTTTACCCCTATCTGACTCCTGAGGTTTATTTAATTAAGGAACGATATAACTAAATGCCTCAAAAACTGACACACACAAAACAACAAAAGTGCAACCTAAAAGAGCGATGGCCATTTAAAAAAGCATACAGAAAACCATATCAGCAAGAGCAGCACAAAAGATATCCTAAAGAAGGAACTTTTAGGACCTAGAATGAATAGCCCTAAAATTAACATGGAAGAACAAACACAAAGAAAATCAGAGAAAACCTGTAACACAAAAGTCACTGGCGACAGGAACAGCACCACCAAAGGCTAACACACACTCTGAGGCTGTACCAGCACAGGGCAGGACTGTGGAAGAAGACAATTTCAGGAACTGCTAGTGAGTTTTTTTCAAAGTTCTCTAGTCCTAAAATAATTTGGCAATAATTAATAAAACTATACACCAAGTTTCCTTCCCTCTGCTGCCTCACCTCCACCACTTACTCTGACGGCGGCTCCACAGCAGCGCGTAGTGGGTTCGGCAAAAGGCTACGTGTGAAAGCACGACTCGTCTGGCATCAGTATTAGTGTGATGTGTTGAAACAATAACCTGAGTGTCACTATGTGAGGCCCTTGTTTAATAAGCTAGCAGAGACAAGCACAATGGAATACAATGCAGGTGCTAAAAAAGAAAAAAAAAGGCTTCTATGAATAGATGAGTAATTTTCAAGTGAAAAAAAGCTAAAATACAAAAAAGGGGTTTCTAAATTTAAAAGAAAATTAAAAATATATGTATGTTTTATTTTTTCAAAAAGAACAAAGATAACCTGAAACTAAGGAAGCTAGTCAGTCACACAAATAAAGCATGAGAATGAGGTGGGAGATACATGAAGCCCCCAAGTGTATTTATCTCCTAAACCTTGATTTCAGAATTTTACCAAAATTGAGTCTTTGAGCAAAAATGGGAGATAAGCACAAAAGTAATAAAATAGGGGATACAGGAGTTGTGTTATAGTTCATACAAGTAGTAAACATCTAGAAAAATTCCAATCACCGTAAATTTCTTTTTGAAATGAAATAGGGTTCTCATTTTGTTGCCAGGTTAGCCCACATTAAAAGACTCAAACGATCCAAAGTGATCCTCTACCTACGTAGCATGTGCCACCAAAGCCAGTTTCATCGAATGTTTTAACCTAATATTTCAATAACATAACATATCTTCAATAAAAACAAAATGCATTTTTGTCTTGAAAAGAAAAGCCTATAGTTCTACTTGATAGTTTTGTTTTTGTGGTACAATGGGTATAGTAGGAAATAATTATGCTGTAGTAAATGAATCCCCACTGCAAGTAGAGAGATATGGATAATGTAAGAAGGCAAGAAGAAACTTAGATGACTATGACTGGAGCTGTTAGGATAACCTCACAACTCATGATTTATATAAATATCTATGTCATCCAACAGTTAGAGACACATGTGTATGTGCCAATATGTATGTATGTTTCCCCGGAAAGGGTCTGGAAAAAAAAATCTAATAGTAATGAAAACACATATCACAGTATCTATACACTACCCCACACCAGGAATCTAAGGGAAATAATGATGATTCTAGAGCTAAAAAACAAAACTAAGCTGAACCTAGTTGATGTTTTGTCAGAAAGTAAGGAAAAGTTAAAAACTAATGTAGACACATGAAAAAAGTCAAGGAACCCACTTGAAAGGGCTCCCACCGGCAAAATCCAAGCAGCAAAATGTATGAGAACAGATTGTGGACCCTTGTAGAAATAAAAATCTCAAAAATAAATAAAATGAAAATACTTCCCTTACCCAGTGACTTATTTAGCCACAGGCTTATCAAGACAGATGGGATGACTGAATCAGAAAGTGAGTGTACACATGTATCACAGCAGTAATTCAAGGCAGAACCAACAAGAGTAAAGGGTAATGGTCAGCAAGATGCTTCCATGGTCTCAAAATATGTCTCACAGGTTCCTTCATTACAAAAGACAAAATACAGTGCAGAAACCAGGACACCTTAACCAAAATTAACTTCAGCAATAAAGGCTCAAAGTGACATCTAATGAATGCCTCCTGCCAAAATGTCTAACCTAAATCTGACCCTGAACCACTCAGACAAACCAACTTTAGAACACATTCAACCTACACTTTGGTTGCTGATGTTATTTGGGGTTATTCAAATAACTGTTATTTGCAGCAGGGCCTCACAATACTTCCTAGGCTGACCTGAAATGTACTAGTCGATTAGCCCAGGCTGGTCTTGAAATTGCACAGCCGTGTTGTTGGCTTACAAGTATGTACCAATATGCCCAGCTTTGACAGCATTATTTAAAATGGTAATATTCTAAAAAATGTAGGACAGATACAACTGGAAAAAAAAGGGCAGGAAAACATGACACATAATCATGAATAGCATGAAACAACTGCAAAATTTGAGATAAGGTCTGTATATTACACACTACAATTAAATTAAATTTTCTGTTAAATCTATGTAAAGGTTTTGTTTTCATATGTGTGCATGAGCATACATGTGACATGTAGGTAAATATGCATGCCAAGGAACAGACTGAGGTGTCCTCAGAAATACCATCTAGCTCCTGTGAGACACTGGCCTGCAGCTCACCAATTAGGCTGGCAGCCAGCTGGCCCCCCATCTCAGCCTCTCCAGCACTGGCCCCCATCTCGGCCTCTCCAGCACTGGTCCTCCCATCTCGGCCTCTCCAGCACTGGTCCTCCATCTCGGCCTCTCCAGCACTGGTCCTCCATCTCGGCCTCTCCAGCACTGGCCCCCATCTCGGCCTCTCCAGCACTGATCCCCATCTCGGCCTCTCCAGCACTGGTCCTCCATCTCGGCCTCTCCAGCACTGGCCCTCCATCTCGGCCTCTCCAGCACTGGTCCTCCCATCTCGGCCTCTCCAGCACTGGTCCTCCCATCTCGGCCTCTCCAGCACTGGTCCTCCCATCTCGGCCTCTCCAGCACTGGTCCTCCATCTCGGCCTCTCCAGCACTGGCCCCCATCTCGGCCTCTCCAGCACTGGTCCTCCCATCTCGGCCTCTCCAGCACTGGGCCCCATCTCGGCCTCTCCAGCACTGGTCCTCCCATCTCAGCCTCTCCAGCACTGGCCCCCATCTCGGCCTCTCCAGCACTGGCCCCCATCTCGGCCTCTCCAGCACTGGTCCTCCCATCTCGGCCTCTCCAGCACTGGTCCTCCCATCTCAGCCTCTCCAGTACTGGCCCCCATCTCGGCCTCTCCAGCACTGGTCCCCATCTCAGCCTCTCCAGCACTGGCCCCCCATCTCGGCCTCTCCAGGACTGGCCCCCATCTCGGCCTCTCCAGCACTGGTCCTCCATCTCGGCCTCTCCAGCACTGGCCCCTCATCTCGGCCTCTCCAGCACTGGCCCCCATCTCGGCCTCTCCAGCACCGGTCCTCCCATCTCGGCCTCTCCAGCACTGGTCCCCATCTCGGCCTCTCCAGCACTGGCCCCCATCTCAGCCTCTCCAGCACTGGTCCCCATCTAGGCCTCTCCAGCACTGGTCCTCCCATCTCGGCCTCTCCAGCACTGGCCCCCATCTCGGCCTCTCCAGTACTGGTCCTCCCATCTCGGCCTCTCCAGCACTGGTCCTCCCATCTCGGCCTCTCCAGCACTGGTCCTCCCATCTCGGCCTCTCCAGCACTGGTCCTCCCATCTCGGCCTCTCCAGCACTGGTCCCCATCTCAGCCTCTCCAGCACTGGTCCTCATCTAGGCCTCTCCAGTACTGGGCCCCATCTCGGCCTCTCCAGCACTGGTCCTCCCATCTCAGCCTCTCCAGCACTGGTCCCCATCTAGGCCTCTCCAGCACTGGTCCCCATCTCGGCCTCTCCAGCACTGGTCCTCATCTAGGCCTCTCCAGCACTGGTCCCCATCTAGGCCTCTCCAGCACTGGTCCCCATCTCGGCCTCTCCAGCACTGGTCCTCATCTAGGCCTCTCCAGCACTGGTCCTCATCTAGGCCTCTCCAGCACTGGTCCCCATCTAGGCCTCTCCAGCACTGGTCCCCATCTAGGCCTCTCCAGCACTGGTCCCCATCTCAGCCTCTCCAGCACTGGTCCTCATCTAGGCCTCTCCAGCACTGGTCCTCCCATCTCAGCCTCTCCAGCACTGGTCCCCATCTAGGCCTCTCCAGCACTGGCCCCCATCTCGGCCTCTCCAGCACTGGTCCTCCCATCTCAGCCTCTCCAGCACTGGCCCCCATCTCGGCCTCTCCAGCACTGGTCCTCCCATCTCGGCCTCTCCAGCACTGGGCCCCATCTAGGCCTCTCCAGCACTGGGCCCCATCTAGGCCTCTCCAGCTCTGGTCCCCATCTCGGCCTCTCCAGCACTGGTCCTCATCTCGGCCTCTCCAGCACTGGCCCCCATCTAGGCCTCTCCAGCACTGGTCCCCATCTAGGCCTCTCCAGCACTGGTCCCCATCTCGGCCTCTCCAGCACTGGTCCCCATCTCGGCCTCTCCAGCACTGGTCCCCATCTAGGCCTCTCCAGCACTGGTCCTCCCATCTCGGCCTCTCCAGCACTGGCCCCCATCTCGGCCTCTCCAGCACTGGTCCTCCCATCTCGGCCTCTCCAGCACTGGTCCCCATCTCGGCCTCTCCAGCACTGGTCCCCATCTAGGCCTCTCCAGCACTGGTCCTCCCATCTCGGCCTCTCCAGCACTGGTCCCCATCTAGGCCTCTCCAGCACTGGTCCTCATCTAGACCTCTCCAGCACTGGCCCCCCATCTCGGCCTCTCCAGCACTGGTCCTCCCATCTCAGCCTCTCCAGCACTGGCCCCCATCTCGGCCTCTCCAGCACTGGTCCTCCCATCTCGGCCTCTCCAGCACTGGGCCCCATCTAGGCCTCTCCAGCACTGGGCCCCATCTAGGCCTCTCCAGCACTGGTCCCCATCTCGGCCTCTCCAGCACTGGTCCTCATCTCGGCCTCTCCAGCACTGGCCCCCATCTAGGCCTCTCCAGCACTGGTCCCCATCTAGGCCTCTCCAGCACTGGTCCCCATCTCGGCCTCTCCAGCACTGGTCCCCATCTCGGCCTCTCCAGCACTGGTCCTCCATCTCGGCCTCTCCAGCACTGGTCCTCATCTAGGCCTCTCCAGCACTGGTCCTCCCATCTCGGCCTCTCCAGCACTGGTCCTCCATCTCGGCCTCTCCAGCACTGGCCCCCATCTAGGCCTCTCCAGCACTGGTCCCCATCTAGGCCTCTCCAGCACTGGTCCTCATCTAGACCTCTCCAGCACTGGCCCCCCATCTCGGCCTCTCCAGCACTGGTCCTCCCATCTCAGCCTCTCCAGCACTGGTCCTCATCTAGGCCTCTCCAGCACTGGCCCCCCATCTCGGCCTCTCCAGCACTGGTCCTCCCATCTCGGCCTCTCCAGCACTGGCCCCCATCTCGGCCTCTCCAGCACTGGTCCTCCCATCTCGGCCTCTCCAGCACTGGCCCCCATCTAGGTCTCTCCAGCACTGGTCCTCCCATCTCGGCCTCTCCAGCACTGGTCCTCCCATCTCGGCCTCTCCAGCACTGGTCCTCCATCTTGGCCTCTCCAGCACTGGCCCCCATCTCGGCCTCTCCAGCACTGGTCCTCCCATCTCGGCCTCTCCAGCACTGGTCCTCCCATCTCGGCCTCTACAGCACTGGTCCTCATCTAGGCCTCTCCAGCACTGGTCCTCCAAGCATGCTGCATTTCTACACGGATTCTGGGGATCGAACTCAGTTCTTTTACTTAAAAGAAAAATGTTTTGCTGGCTGAACCGTCTGTTCTTTGAAACAAACTCTCACTCAGTAGATTAACTTGTTTAAGAACTCACTGTGTAGTTCACACTGGTCTCAAACCCTGGCAATCCTCTTTTCTTAGCTTTCCAAATGCTGAGAGTTCCAGGTAAGAAGACTTTTATTCCAAGGTAGCATAAGACTAAACTAAACACAGTCACTACTCCTGTAAAGGCATCAAATGATTAAACAGTGCCTACTACAATGTACTATGTCTACATGCACCATCAGATACAAAAAGAAAATCATAAAAATACAACAAATAATCTAGATAAGGTGTGAATAAGAATTTATGAGGGTGGTGGCACAGGCCTTTAATCCAAGCACTCGGGAGGAAGAGGCTGGTGGGTCTCTGTGAGTTTGAGGACAGTCAGAGCTGCTATACAGAGAAACCCTAACTCAAAAACTAAACTATCTAGCTAGCTATCATCTAGCTATCTAAGCAAAAATAACAACAACGAAGAATTTACATATTTGTAGCAAAGCATTTTCAAAAGAGAAAACCTAACAAAAAAAGAAAACTGGTATCTTCACTATTCATGTTATTCAAGGTAACCCAAAAGACCAATGTATAGCAACATAGGGTTATATAGAAAGGGGAGTCAGAAATGTGATTCTCTAATGATATAAACTAAAAAGAAAACATCAAACTCCATAAGCACTCTTGACCAGTCACCCATTATCAAAGAACACACTTGGAAACACAGGCTACCAAGGTACTAACTTCAAATAAGAATAAACTCAGGAGCTGAAGAGATGACTCAGTGGTTAAGAGCACTTGCTGTTCTTCTAGAACTCCCAGCACCCATGCTCACAAACACATGCAACTCCAGTTGTAGGGGATCAGACACCTTTGAGCTCTGAGGGCACCTGTACTCATGTGTGTGCACAACATACACAATTAGAAATTTTAGAAATTAAAGTTTTAAATTTAAAAAAAAAAGCATAACCTAAAGCACATGGGAAATCAACTTAGCCCAATAGCAATCAAGGAAAACATCCTCAACTCTGGGGTGACAATGGACACACTAAGGCAGCCCTTGCTCTAGAGGACCAGGAGTCAGGACCCCAAATCTATGCTCTCTGATATTTACTTATTTGTTTATCTACTTATTACGTGTTGCTAGAGAGAGAACCCAGAGCCTCATGTGTACATTTTCACAGAATATTCCTACTGACCTCATGTAAGCTTTTATTAACATTGTATTTCCTTAATTACTGGGCTAGGAGAGAGACAAAATAAAACTTGACCCAAAAGACTTCACCATAAAAAATGTTATAATTATAGGATAAAGAGTATCTTTGTAAAACAACTGATCACTGGGCCCACAAAGCAAACATTACATATAATGCTAAGAACTCAAAGACTAGAATTACCAACATTTGCCATCCTTCACAATAACACGAACATCCAAACAACAGATTAACAATGCCAAATTCCATTCCGTAAGAAAACTTTCCAGTTTAACCTTCACTACATGGTAACGAAATTTACTGATACACAAAATTTAAACACACCTAGAACATGGGATGTACATGAAATATTTAGCAACTGTACAGGGTGGAGAGTTATGAATAATGTTCTGTAAAATAAAAAGCAGGTCTACTACTAAGGACAAAAATGGGAAGGCAAAAGAGAAAAAGCGTGCTCAACACATGAAACATGGTTCCTAACTGGAATGTAACACTGGGAGTTGAGGCTGGAGAATATTACTCAGTAGCAGAGTGCTTGCCTAGAAGGTACAAAATCCTAGGTTCGATCCCCAATATGAACAACAGGGAAGGAGGGAAGGAAGGAGGAAAGGGGAATACGGGAATACAAGCAGAACTATGATGCCTCTCACTACTTAAAAGTAACCTACAAGCCTCTAGAAGAAAAGGCTCAGGAGTATAAAGAGTTTTTAATGGTGTTTTTCCTAGGATTAAATAACAATAAATGCTTCTAAAATTTGAAACATTATATGCGAGCAAATTAAAACACCGGGGCTGGGGAGATGGTTCAATCAGTAAGGTGCTTGATGTGGAACTATGAGGACATGAACTTAAGACCCCAGCACTACTATATAAAGCAAGCTGTGGGGACTGGAGAGCTGACCCAGTGAATAAAAGCACTGGCTGCTCTACCAGAGGACCAGGATTCAATTCCTAGCCCTAGACAGTGCTCACAACCACATGTAACTCCAGTTCTAGAGGATCCAACACCCTTTTTTGGTCTCAGTGGACATAAGGCATGTAAGTGGTATAGAGACAAAACATTCATACATATTAAGAAACAAAACAAAGAAAGCAGGATGTGGTGTAACCCCAGTGCTGAGGGAGTAGAAACTGGTGGATCATAAGCTCATTCGCCAGTCAGCCAACCTGAATGTATGAGCTCCAAGTTCAAAGATAGAGCCTCAAGTTAAAAAAGAATGTAGATAGCTATATAGGATGGGATCCAAAGTCAACCAGTTTTCAACACTCGTGCACATTGACCACATGCATGCAAACATACACAAACAAGTACATGTGTACACACCACACACACACACACACACACACACACACAAATACTGCATTAAACAAAGTATCACAGTAATACAGCTCGTTTAGTTTTGGTGCTTTGAGATAAGGTCTTTCCTGACATCTCCACCACCCCATAGGTAGTACTGTTATCCTCACAGTAATTTACATATGAACTCTCCTAAGAGGAATCTGGATGGAAAAGAATCCTTGCCAAGATGATAAGCACTGAAGAAATTTGGTTAAACCAATGGTTTCTCATTTGGGAAGAATAATGTGAAGTCCAAACAGGTAAAAACAACAAATATATGTTAAGAAATAACTGGAAAAAAAACTGAAGGGAATCTTGTTTTTAACTTTTTTTTAAAGCCCAAGTTAAATAACTACAGTTAGGGTGAGATAGGAGTCTTCTTCCTAAGGAAAACAGTGCTCTCTCTCTGAAACTCGAAGTGCAGGGTGTGCCCCGACTCTGCTTGGAGACAGGTGCAGCTTCAGCAGGTGCCCAGAGCAGATGCCACTCAGAGGCTTCGTTCTGGATGTGACCCTGGCCAGCATGTTGGTGCCAAGTTAAGTCAGTTATCTCAGCAACTAAATTGAATTCATTGGTACTTAGATCAACTGTTCTCAAACTCAGACCCACTAACAACCACCTGGGGGCATGCTTTTTAAAAGTACAGTTTCAGTCTACTAACTACTAAACCCATGGGTCAGTCTTACCATTGAGATCTACACACCATATGAAACCTCGGCTAGCAAAGCACCACTATGAAGCATGCTTGCATACTAAAGCTGTGGGTTATCAACCTTTAGGTCCAGCTTCTTCCAGGACAACTGGATGGAAAAACCAGTTAACTGGTTTCAGGAGGAAGTCATCAACCAAGTCCCTAAGTTAGGACCTTCTAAAGGACAAATTACCTCGTTACTCTAATAAATAATGGCATATGGGAAAAAGAACAAGAACTGATTTTTAAGAGGTAAGACCCAGCAGCCAACACATCAAAAACATCGGCTTTTTCAGGTTCCATCACAAGACACTATGGGGGTAAGTGGTAGAGTCCTGCACTCACTGATGGTGTGTTCACAGAACTACAGTTCTGTCACTGGAGAGCAACATGGGTTATAGCAATTACTCCTAGATATCAGTAAGAGATTTCAGTCTCAACAACAGGGTATCACAATATACTTAGACAAAAGTAAGAGCATGCATTTTGTAAGACCAAATTTCCTCAATTTACAACATAATATATTTGCAAAAACTATAAGCTCAGTGATAGATCTACCTTTTTTAACAGAAAAAAACATACAATTTACCTTTTTCTTAAAAATCATATCACATTAACAAATAATCTAAAGACTAATAAATGCAAAGACACATGGACATGAAGCATATCTGAAGATAGTAACTATGAATAATGGAGAATTATATATGATAAAGATTTGTAAAACATAAAGGGCTTAAGGTGTTCTTTGAAAAACAAAATTTATTTCCAAACTGGCAATCATAGCAAACACTTAAAAGTGAGAGTGAAAATTTACACGTAGGTCTTTATTACAGGATATCATATATCCTATGTATATGTGTATTAATAGATGGATCTTCAAGAGGTACCCTGAACTCATCATTTTCTATCTACTATTGTATGATTCTGACCAAATAAAATTGCCAACATTTTGGTTACACTATGGACCAGGGCACCAATGATGTTACATATATTTATCTTAACTTCAAAAACTAGTATCTTTTATTTTTATCCAAAGCGCACACAGCATGCTGGTGAGGTAACTAAAGCACAAGCCAACAAAGCCCGATAACCTGAGTCATCCAGAGGGCCCACACCATGGAAGACAAAACTCTCAAAAGTTGTCCTCTGGCCTCTACACATTTGCTATGACACACAAGTGCACAATGAACAAACAAACAGAACTTTAAGTATACTTATAATTTCAAGTCATAAACTAACTAGAGATAGCTTTAATCCAAACACCTCCCTTCTAAGTTCAATAAAGTCTGGCCTTAAAACTGTATCTACTGATAACAACTTTTCCCTAATATCAAAACTCAGGATATGGCCTCCCCAGTTTTCAAAGTCACCAGAACTGAAGAAAAACACAAATTTTTAGCAGAGTTAGCATCAAACTCAACACAATCACTAGTCTATAAACAATAACTACCACAATTTGCCAGGGAAACTTATACAAATTTTTTAAAACTCAAATTTTCAATACAAGTATCATGTTTTTTCTTAAAAAGCAGTCTTTAGTTAGAATAAACAGGAATTATAGGGACAGCTAAATCAACTAAAAACCTAAATATAAAGACTCAACAAAATTAAAGTTATTATAAACTTTTTCCTAAGAAGGAATAACCATGCAAATAAATGAGTCTGAGACTCAATTTTTTTTTGGCATTATTTATTTACTTTGTGTCTGTGGGTGTGGGCATGCCATAGCACACATGTGGAGGTGAGAGGACACTTGTGGAAATTGGTTCTATCCTTCCACCATGTGGGTCCCAGGTACGGAACCCAGGGTTGGTGGCAAATATCTCTACCCACATCTCATTGGGATTCAAACTTAATCTTTTGCCATGGGGATAAGGCACAGCTCAGGCAGAACACTTGCCCTGAAGGAGGCCCCGAGTTCCATTCCCAACACTACCAAAAGCAAAGATAAAACCCCATTATTTTTTCTTTTTCCTTTTTCGTATTTGGCCTCTATCACACTGACATCTGAGCTGTAGTTCAAATAGTAGAAAAACCCACTTTTTTCCTATTATCTTTCCCTATTTGAAACTAAGGCCACTGCTTATCTTCCAGGCTCAAATTTTCTTCTAAAATTAAAACTGCAATGTGTCTTTACTCTTCTTTTCCCATCAATGAACATGCAATACTCTTAATATTCCCCTGCAAGAACTACTGTTTAACTAGAATAGTTACTAATATAACTTTGTACAACCATTTATGAAGATATGGAAATAGCAGCGCCACAAGATAAATAAATAAAAAGCCATAAATGTAGGCCAGGAGAAGTGGCACACACCTGTGGCTGTAGCACGTGAGAAGCACAGGCAGGGAAACCTTGAGCTCAAGGCCAGCCTGAGCTACAGAGTGAAGCTCTGCCCCAGCTGTTTTAAGTTAAATATATAGAAACTACATGAGTGTGATACAGAAATAGTCCACGTTTAACCTATTCTTCCTAATCACATGTCTTCGAGTTTACAATTCCCAAACTGTGCTCCAAGAAACCTAGTAAGTCTACCTCAAAAATGACATTTCACACCATACAGCATTATGGTGGTACTTGGAGTAAGGACAAAGGAAAGACAGTGATCCCAAAGGTGTTAGAGAGTCACACCCCGAAACACAACCTCTGAGTCCTAGATAAAATAGCAGTAGCCAACTTTACATTTATGATTCAAAATCATTTGACCTTTCCTAAGAGGCACATACTATGTTTCAGGAAGACTGGCTTTTACACAGCGCACAAACACAAGTTTCTGCCTTGACCATGAATATCAAAGAACATTGGGATGGAAGTGGAGGCAGAGAGAGGGAATCCACCAGCTCTCACCCTACCAGGCCACATGTCCCCTCTCAACTCTTACAAACTCATTTTATTATTAATCTCTAGTAAGCTTGGGAAAGGCACAATAAATAACCTTCACAAAGAAAAAACAGTTCCAAAAATACTTTACCTAAATTTATACATTAGGTATCTGCATGTTGATGAACTAAAATGTCTTTCCTTGTCCCCCTTCCAATTTTGTTTAGTTTGAGAATACAGAAGAGCTTACAGGAGTGCCAGGCTTTCCTAAGACATAAAAGTGGATCTCACATAAAGTTCACCATGAAAACACCTATCCCTCAAGAGCTGCTCTTATAAAATGGTACTTCTAATCAGAAAAAAAGGTATTTCTAGTTCACAGCTGAGGCCTAAGATTTAAATAATAAAGGCATATGTGTATGTTAGGAGGGCTAAGGATGTAGCTCAGTGCTAGACAGAGTTCTTGACTTGTGCTGTGCTGGAGGCAGTGGTGGGGGAGGGGTATTATGAAATCCCCTAGCTAGTAACCTGGGTCAACGTCTATCTAGGAAAGTAAATTGACTTCCAGTTTGAGCAAATGCATGCAGCTGAAAAACATGGATTCTGAGAGCTGACACCAACCTGAATGTGATCAGGCTTTCAACTTCCTTCATCCACTTTCTACTTCCAGCAAGTCTACAAACCTTTCAGAAATGGCACACACTGTCACAAAACAGCAAACTCAGGTTTGTTCAAAACAAAGGACACAGCTTATGAAATTAAAGTTATAATTCTCACTTAGTACCTTACTAAGGATTTAGTTATTCTCCCTGTACCCATTATTATTTTATTTACTCTTAACTAGGAGTAATCTGGGTTTTTTTTCAGCTGTTTAGCAATTTATACTCAATGTGCTACTTTACTCACTTACTGAATAATACTGAATTCTGTCCCCATCACCTCAAGTGATTCATAAAATGCTTCCTCACTGACCTACATCTGACAATCCCTAAATGTGTTTATGTCACTTAACTGATAAAAGTTAACTGCTGTAAAACAGCTACTCATGTAACTAAAGGTCTTCTACCCAAAATTGACAATGTGACTCCAGAGTGGCTACTGTAAGCACGGGTATAGCCAAGCTCTCAACTGTCCCCAAATGCATGCACACTAAACAAGCAGTACTGCAAGGTTCAAATACAAAAAACAACAACAACAACAACAACAACCGAAATTTGGAGTTTTATACAATAAAATTTCAAGGTCTAAGATAGTTCACCTCCTTTCCAAGTTTTATAAAGAACAAACACATCAAGGTAATCTACAGCTGTACTATAATTATAGTTACATTCCTGGTATCTATAAGTGAAAAGATTCTCAAATTAAATGTTTACTTAAACCTTATAGCAAAACTACAAAATCTTTTTTTTTCTTAGACAGGGTTTCTTTGTGTAGCCCCATCTGTCCTGGAACTCACTCTATAGACCAAGTTGACCTCAAACTTAGAGTAACTGCCTCCCAGTTACTGAAACTAAAGGCATGTACCACCACACCTAGCTAGAACTTCAAATTCTTAATCCAAGTAAGAATAGCAAATTGTTCCTAAATCTTAGTACCATAATACGGCAAAAAATAAAATTCATCAGGTAAATAAGTATCACACTGCTTATAGATATACCCAGGCATAGGATTAGCCACACTTCCAATTATACTTTAATCTATTGAACTCATTTGTAAATGACAAACTGAATCCATAATAGCATAAATTTTACCAAGCGCATACAACAAATACAACTTTTTGATATTTGAGTTTCTCCATAAACAAAATGTGGAAATAATGCCTTATCCTTTTTCACTTATATAGACAATCTAACAAGTATTCGTGGAACACACTGAGATAAATAAGCCAAGAAGGTGCTAACTGAAAAAAAAAGGGGTTACAAGCATAAGAATTTATTAAAATATAATTTTAAATATAATAAATGTTAATACTTCTATATACTGTCAGAAGGCACTTAACATTTTTTAAAAAACTAAATTCTAGTGTTAAATAATCAACTGCATATTCAATTTTAGACTGAGAAATTTTGGGTAGATAATCTACAGTTGAATGGATGTGTATTTAATAGATTCAACCTAACTTTTGGCAGACTACAATGTCTCTGTACTTAATGACTATATTTGTACCAAAAAGAACATAGAGGTGTTAGAACGTGTGCATGATTAACATAGTCTGCTCTTATTTGTCTGTAAGAGTGTGTGGCTGTATCAAATGATACTAGTCTAACAGTTGCCCATTCCAGTAACTGTACAACTAACTACAGGAGGACATAGGCAACTATGAAACTTGTAAAGAGAGCTAACAATAGCATTGACAGTCTCACAATATGTCCAAAGAGAAAGCAGCTCGAATTAAGTATTATGGAGACTATCACTCTGATGTATTAAATTCTTATTTCTCACTCTATTACTAAATCAACAGTTTGGGAAGCATTTTTATCTACCCTTTTATTTAAAAGGTATTTTGACACACATAGTAACACACACACACACACCTGGTATTTTCTAGAGTTCCTATGGAACTCAGTGACTGCCAAGTTCTACGAACTCTTCTTCAGTGTCAAGCCTGAAGTCAATCTCTCAAACTTGTGATTAGAGAGAACATTGCAAAGCCAAAAACAAAAGAAACCCACCAAAAATACAAGGTATTGCTTTCCTTATCAGGAAGGATGGTATTAAATCTGATATGGCAGGTTAACTTGTCAAGTCACTTCATTAGCATATCTGGCTGAGAAGGCACTCTTAAGGTTAACTAGTAAAATTCCTGTTAGAGTCTGGCATTTGGTCTGCCAATGAGATTTTTTTTTTTTTTTTAGAGAAAGGTGTATAACACAACCCAGTACACACATCCTCTCAATGTACAGTACACCACTAGGGAAAATTCTATCAAGGTTGGTAGTACCCAGTTTTTGATCATCCTATTTCTTTTCAAGCCATGCAAATCTTCACATGGTTTTATTTTCCAAAACAAACAAACGCTTTAACTTTTTCTCAGTATCCTAGCTACAGCCCTACAAAAGCAAACCTGGAGAGTGACATATGGAGGCAAACAAGTCTAGCGGAGGACACAGATCAAAGCAGCTTCTAATAGGAGCATAAAGCCCAAGTTGACCTAAGAACAATGTAAATACTTAAAACAACCTGGAAAGTATCCAGTCAAAAAGACTAGCTATAAGGACAATTACTGCATGGCATAATCCCAAGATAGAAAAGACAACAGAAGCAACCTACTTATAATTAAACTTTACAAAAGAAAACAGTCCAGGTATTTTATTAATTATGCTGATTGTTAGTATGAAAGCAAATTTTACAAAAAAATACACATCTCACCAGCCATATATACCATTCAGAATCGAACACAGAAATGTAATCTATAAACTTAAAAGATACTAGGCATAACTTTAGAATACACAATTTAAATATACAAAATGCTACAAACGTTTTAAACTGATTAGTACAAAAGCCTAGCATGTATTAGCATGATTCTCTCAGGTCCTCTATCAGAAACAGAAATCATCAAGTGACTATCACTCTAAGTATTAAATTCTTGTTTCTTGCTCTATTACTACATCAATAGCTTGAAATGCTTTTTATCTGCCCTTCTATTTAAAAGGTACTCTGACACACATATTAACACACACAGCCACCCACGCCTGGTATTTTCTAGAGTTCCTATGGAACTCAGTGACTGCCAAGTTCTGTGAACTCTTCAGCAGCGGCAAGTCTGAAGTCAATCTAAGGCAGCCAATAGGAAGTACACCTGTGCAATTACCCTATTTCCTATTTCAGAACCCTGAGCCCTGTACAAAGTAACTAGTGCATCTGAAGCAACACAAAACTCAAATTATACAGAAGCTACATTACAAAAATAAAATAAAGGCATATTATAATATCACCATTACCAATATTTATTAGAAAGAACTATTAAGATCATTATTTTAATTTTAAATAACTAAGAACACTGGGTAATCAAACAAAAATAAAGGTTGATTTCAAAACAAAGTACAATATGAACGGATCTATAGAGGAAAATCTACGAGGAAAAAAATTAAAAGTCACAAAGTACATTATCTAGACTAATACACCAACTAAGTAAGAAATTTACTTTTTTTTTGAGCAAACAGTCAAAATATAAGGAAAAATTCCAACCACAGTACCTGGTTTCACGCCATCCCCATTTTCCTAAAGATACTGAATATTTCCAAGTTTCTCAGAAATCCAATAACAAGAGCCCCAAATGAAATCCTTGCCAACCAAGGTATCTCTATTATATATATATATATATATATATATATATATATATATATATATATATATATTATTTATGTAAAAATATTCCATTGAAAACTTACTGAGTAACAGTTCCAATAAATTCCCTTAAAAAAATCCCGAAAGTCAAATTGTAGAGGATTAAGGAGTTTAAGATGAAAGAAAGAAGGAAGAAGAAGAAGAAGAAGAAGAAGAAGAAGAAGAAGAAGAAGAAGAAGACGACAACGACGACAATGACAATCTTCCCACAGGTTACAAAGTTTCCTTAAGTAAGTCTTTTACTAAGCATCATCATTTCTGGTCCTTAGTGGCTATCAAGCAGTCAATAACAATGTCACAAAAGAATGTTTACAAGATAGGACATGGGGTGTCACCTGTAATGACTCTGTATGAAAAATGCAAATGGCCGTATTTTAATGTGAGGAAAACTTCAGCCTCCTAGCATCTCACTTTATTGACAGTAAATGGTTCCCAGGCTGAAATAAACAAGGGACTGGAAATTGTTTACAGGGTAAATTTCTTTGCTGTTTAATCTCCCCTAAGTCCCTCGTTTCCAAACACTGAGGAAAAGTCACCACTACTCACCGCAAGTAATACTGTTTTAAAGCAAAGGCAGCGTTAGAACAACTTCTGGGAAAGTTGAACTCTTCAACAATTTCTCCCCACTGATTCTTCTCGGAAACCTGTTAAAAACACAGGCACACTTGTCTGAAAGTGCCCAATCCAAGAAAAACCTACCCTAACTTGGGAGCTAAATGCCCATTCTGCAGCGATCTGGAGACACCTAAGGCACCAGTGGGTGTCTGGGGTCTAGCCACAAGAGCTACTAAGCCAGGGCCGCCTGAATCACTGTGTTTTCACCAGAGAGCCCTGTATTTAGCAGCACTTGTTTTGTTTTGGGGGTGGGGGGGTTGGTGGGTTTGTTTTGTTTTTGAAGCCCGGACAATAACCAATCGCAAGTCCCTCTGTCGCCCCCTTTTAAATCTCAACGCGGTCCGTTTACACTAAAGAAAGAAAAAAAGTTCAAAAGGATCAATACTGCTCCGGACAGCGACGTCCGCGAGCTCTGGGGGGGCCGGGGCCGGGGCCGACTCCGATCCCTCTCCCAGATCTATCCATCTCCATAGGCCCTTCTTTGAGGCCTACAGCTTCTGCCTAGCCTTGAAGCCTAAGATGGCTATTTGCAGACAGGTCCTGCTTTCTTTTGTTAGCTGCAGAAAGCCAGGGCGAGCGGGCCGAGGCTGTGCCCCCGGCCGCCGGGATCATTTCGCAGCCGATTATCGATGTTAAACCTGCCCGCGCTAATTTTGAGTTGCACGAAAACTGCTCAGAGTCTGTGTGTCTCTGTGTCTCCGCCTGTGCTAGAGCGGCAGCAGCGGCGGCGGCGGCGGCGCTGACTCGCGGGCGGGCGAGCGGTGCGGGGCGGGCGCGGGGCTCGGCGGGCGGGCACCCCTGCTCGCCCGCGCTCCCCGCCGCGCCGCTCAGACCCCGCGGGGCCGGCCGGACACCGGGCAGGACGCTCCCCGCCGCCGGGCCGCCCGCCCGCCCAGCCCCGCGCCCCGCCGCGCGCACGCGAGCCACCAGGCCGAAAACAGCCCCGCCGCCGGCCGCCTCCGTGCCACCGCCGGCTGCGAGCGCCGAGAACGCCTTGTGCCCCGCCGGCCGGCCACCCCCCTCCCCCCGGGCCCGGGCGCCCGCTCCCGGGCCGGAGCAGACTTTTTTTCGGAGCAGGCCAGCGAGAGGGAAATACAAATTAAAACTTCCACTCACCTTCGCGAATCCGCCTAAAGTAGTGACTCTGGTGTAGAGCCCGTGAAGATCCAGCTCCTTCCCACCCACCGCAGGGATCTTCTTAAACGGCGACCTGCGGGCGACAGAAAGCCCCGCACTTGTCACCGGGACCCCGCGCCCGCCGCGGGCCCCGTTCGCCCCGGCTCGCCCCGGCGCTGCCCCCCCGGTCCTGCTCTCACCCTCTGCTGTGGTGGAACTGCCGCAGCTCGTCCAGGAAAGCCAGTCCCTTCCTCCGCTCGTCCGGAGGCGCCTTCCCCGTCGAGTTTGCCATTATTTTGCCAAAGGAGGTCTCCCGAAAACCCAGATCGCGGTTCAAACGCGGCCCCCGCTCCCCGCGCTCCCTACCAGCGCCCGGAGCCCATTCCTCGGCCGGCGGTGGCGGGGCTCAGTCATGGGCCGGCGGTGGCGGCGGCGGCGGCGGCGGCGGCGGCGCAGGGAGGGAGGAGGGAGGGGGAGGAGGCGAGGAGGAGGGGAAGGAGGGAGCGGGAGGCCAGGGGGAGCGCAGGGCCGGAGGGAGGGGAATTTCTAAAAAAGTTTAAAGAAACGGGAGCGAAACTAGAGGGGCAGGCGACGGGCGGCCGGGCGCGGAGCCGCGGGGCGAACGCGGCCCCCACCCTGCCTCGCCGCCTCCCGCGGGCCCGGCTCTGGCCGCCTCTCAGCGCCGCGGGCCTCGGCGGCTCGGCCCGGGGACGCGATTCAACATGGTGCTGCGGCCGGGGGCGCACGAGCCGGCCGGGGGCCGGGCGAGCCGAGGCGAGGGGCCCGGGCAGCCGCAGGCCTGGGAGTTTCGGCGGCGGAGGCGGCGGCGCGGCGGGGCCGGGGCAGGCGGGGCCGCGTGGGGAGGGGGAGGTCTGTGTGGTGGCTTGTGGAGAGCGGGGTGACAGCGTGGATCCGGGCCGCGGCTCCGCGGGGCCCTCGCACACATTCACGCGCGGCGGCGGTGGCGGTGGCGCCGGTGGCGGCGGCCCGGGAGTCCCCGGGCACAGGCTCCGGCGGCAGCCGAGCCGCTGCGCGCCGCCCGCCGGCCTGCCTGCCTGCCCGCCAGCCTCGCTCTCAGCCGCCGCCACGGCCGGGCCGCCAGCGCCCGCACAGCGCCCCCCGAGGGCCGGCCGCGGCACTGCGTCTGGCTCCACACGGTCGCGGCTGCTCCTCGCGGGGAACAATAGACTCCGGCTCGCCCGGCTTAGGGTTCATCTGCAATGTGCAGCACATTTCACACGCACACAAAGCGGGCGGAAAGGGGGGCGGCGCGGGGAAACGGCCACTACCGGTTGTTCCGGGGTTAGGGGTGGAGGCGATGTTCGCTGCCTCCGGGTGCCCGCCGGGCCTCCCGCCGCACCGAGGGGCCCCGCGGCTCGCCCGGCGCAGACCGCGCCGCCCCGGGGAAAGTCCTCTCGCAGCCTCTGCCACTGTTTAGTGCGGGAGGAATCGGCCCCTCGGCTTTATGCGACAGTGCTGGGGCCCGAGGAGCACATTCCCCACGGTGTGGCCATCAAGTCACTTTGACAAACTGTAGAGCACACACACCCAGGGTGAACTGTCTGCCCTACTTCTGTGCGGACCCGGAGCAAAGGCTCTGAATTCGTCTCGCCTTCGGTCGGTTTCGGGCACCGAACCGGAGTTATGCAAACAGTCACCGCGCCGGTTAAGAAACCACCTCTGGAACTTTGAGGATAACGTTTATATTTTTGCACTGATGAGCTGAAAATAGAAGGCAAAAGGTTTCCATTTTCCGTAGTGATCCTGAAATGTGTAAATAGGGAACTCAAAATTTTATCTCAACCCATACCCCCCCCAAATTTGCATTTACGAGGACGTTGGAGCCCTCCCCTCGTCCACAAACGTTGAGCCCCGTGTTTCCCCGGCGGGTAAGCGTTCCCATTTTAGAGACCGTGCCACCACCGGCAAAGTCACCAGCCCAAGGTCACACGACAGAGTCCGGCTGGGTTGACTTCGGGGTCGTCTTTCCAACGGCGCACGGATTGGGTGGCGACCAAAATAAAATTATGTAACGCCGCGGAGCACGCTTCCGGTACTCGGTCGAGGAAACGGATTTATTTCCCAAGTAAAGTTTATGTCTTAAACGGGGTCGGAATAAGGTGTGGCTAGGAAATTCCTGACACCCGAGGACCAGTGAGTGCCTCGCAAGCCTGTGAGGGGCGGAGACCCTGCCCGTGGAGGAGGAGGAGGAGAAGAAGCTGGCCGGGCCGGAGGCGAGGCGCGAGTGGGCCGGCGGGGCGGACGGGCGAGCCCGCGGCCCCTTCCCTCGCCGTCTCAAGGGCAGCGGCGAGCGGGCGGCCGGCCGGCCGGGCTGTGCGGCTTCCCTGCGCGCGGCACTTGCGCACGGCCCCTTGCGTAACCGTCAGCGCCGGGGATTCCCTAGAGGGGGGTCACTCGCTGCAACCATTACACACCAGCCTGCTCCGCCGCGCCTCACAAAATGGCGGCGCCCATGGAGCCGGCGGCGGCCGCTCCCCGGCCCCATTTTGTGCGAGGCGAGAGATCTGTCAACGTGGAATACCTCCGCCGAGGACGCAGCTGACTGGAAAGCCTGCGGGAGGGAGCCGAGCCCGCGGGGACCACGTTACACGAGAGGTCGACGGCGCACCCCACCCCCACCCCCGGCGCCGCGTCCTCTCTGTCTTCTCGAAGGGGAAGCCTCCGAGGCCGCGGGGGTGATGGCGGCAGAAGACAGAGGCGGCCCGCGGCCGGCTGCTCCGGGGACTCGCGGCGGGGTGACGGCGGGCCGGGGATCCGCAGGGATCGAGGTGTCGTCAGGTGTGAGGCGGCCTGGCCCCTAGTGCGTGCCGGGGAGCGCAGAGGCCCGGGCTCCGGGAGCGCCGAGTCGCGACGCCGGCAGCGGCGGCCCAGGCGACCCGGGGGCCCACGGGGTGACCGTGGGGACGAAGGCTGCAGCCTGGCATCTAAGTCGTCGGAGCGGCGACCTGGGACTGTATGTTAATGGCTCTAGGTGGACATCGGACCGTCCGTCTGTCCCACTCTGCGGTGGGCAGGCCTGCTTGGCTTTAATTGCCAAGTCCAGGGACAGAGTGGAGGGATGACATGTTTGCACTTTAGAAGGGAAGGTTGTCACTTCGAAGCCAGCGAGTGCTACTTAGTGTGTACGTCCATCTCACGTACCGTGGAGCAATTTTGATTTCAGAGCAAGTATCAAAGGCTAAGGTCTTGGAGGGAATCTAACCTTTTAAAGCTTTTTTTCCAGGAATTTTAGATCACTGAAGAGGTATAGTCTTTAAAATGAAGTCCTACGTGTACTGATGGATAGGATTTCAATTCTTTAACACTTTGGCTATAGTCTGATTATAAGCGAAAACAAACATAAAAGTTGATGTTATCAGGTCACTCAACAGTTCAGTTTTCTTGGGTTTGGAGAAGACAGTGTTGAGACAGAAATTAACCAATGGTTATTTGCTTGAAAAGGAAGGACTTAAGAGATCTATCTGAGGAGACAAATATACTTTCCACGACTTGAGTTTGTGTCATCTTCCAGTTGTGCGGGTCACTGCTTGCGTGTTTCTGCTGTGTGTCGGGATGTTCTGGATGCTTCCTTCATCATATTTCCTTCTGCGGCTGCTGTGCACTGTAGTTCCACACCCTGTCCTCGCCCTGTCATTGCTGCAGTCCTGTGCTGCACCAAGATAGCTCCTGGTCCTGTCTGTTCCTCCTGATGGCCTTTATATTAATAAGTTTAGTTCCTGCTAATCAGTCTGGATCTCTTGCAAGGATGCCATATCTTAGCACCCACTCAGGCAACCCGGGAATATTCTTCTGCTTTTGTACTAAAGTAACCCCAGTGAATAGTATCATGTTTCTCATTAGCATAATACATTTCCAATAGTGGGCAGCATAGAGCAGGTGGAGCCTAGAGGAGACATGGTAGAGGCGTGCTGACAGTTTGACAATAGCTATTCTCTAACTAATTTGATGTAAAGTACAATATAGCTCCGAGTTTCCAAGCATTAATGAAAAGCATTCCTTTACAATTACAGCAAGAGTGAGCATTGTCCAAACCTTTAGATAGTTTGCTGTTCTGGTGAGAAATGTGACAAAGACTTTATCCTGGAAAAAAAGACAAAGTTGTTTTTAATAGTGACTGCAGATCTTGGGCAGAAAGTCCTGTCATGGTGAATCTTTGTCTCATACCATCCATTTGCTCCATCAAGAATCATAGTTTAAAACTCCCTTTTGGTGATACTTCATAAAACCATACCCAATTTCAAATCAAGCATGACAGGTATGTGACTTCAAGGGGTAAAATAATGTAAGTGAGGAGTTGGCACATCAACTCAGTTCTGGATTTTAGATTTCTCTAAGGTCTACGGGAATACCAGTTTGGTTGGCTGAACAAGGCTTTTGCAGTCCAGTTGGTATTTCTTTGAAGATGACGACGTTAAGAAAGTACTGTTAGTGAGATGTGAGAGCGCTTTGCTGGAGTCGCCTGCAGTTTTCCATGTGTGCCAACTTGTCTCCTTTGAAAATTTGACTACAACTTCACATAATAGATATGTCCTTCCCCTTCTGATGGCGAGACTTGGCAGAACTAATACCAGTGAGGGAAGGAAAGGATTTCTTCCTCTGAGTAGGAGAGTTTTAATGTAGGCAGGTGATACTCTTGACTCCTCAGTTGATGGGCTTCCAGGTGATTTGACCCAGGAGGATCTGGTAAGCTTTGAGAGCCTTTTACTCCTTTCACTAGGTATTAGAAGTTAGTGTATATACAAAAACAGTGTGGTTTTATTTCAAAGTAAATGATCATTTTCAATTTGAAAACTTTAAAAGATTTAATTAGAATGTTAAATTATAGGCAGTTATTATAATAATACCCCCTGGAGGTAGCATTGCCCTGTGCTTTGATAGAGAGCATTGGCCTCGGATGTTTAGGTCAACTTCTCTAATCTTGAATTTTTTTCAAATAGTTACGGGTTTGATGTGATACATTTATCATCTTAATTATTTCCTTTTGGATCACTGAAACTAACTTATACAGCTTAACATTTCAATGGTCTGTTTATGTCATAGCATCTACCTTTGGGAAGGTATAAATACTAGGCCATGTAGCTATTTATTTTTGTCAGTGTAGATTGCAGGCTCACTAAGTAAATAGCTATTGAATGCCTGACTTGGTCAAGAGGTGGAGAGAGAAGGACTTGACCCTCCAGGAAATGGTGTTCAGGCACTGGGTGTTCTAAACTGCTAGCTTTAGAGGGCTATGATGAAATATTTAGACCATAGGGTTCTTAATTTTTAATACTTCAGTAGAATCTTTAACATGGAGTTGCATTCTAAATTTGTTTTCGGGCAGGCCTGTGCCTCTTAACTGTAATCTCAGCCTAGGACACTGACACAGGGTTTTGAGTGCCATGATAGTCAGAGCTACAAGTCTGTCACAGACAAGACAAACCAGAATTCTATTTAGGGACAATTAAATATGATTCTGTATGAAATAGCATCATGGCATCATATCAGCATTGGGATCACGGTTGGGGCTAGTAATTACTCAAAATGCTATGGTGTTCATAAGTGCTTAAGTCTTAGTCTTTGAAAACAGATCTGTAAGACTCTAATGATTAACTTTATTTAAAAGGACTGACAGGGGACTGCTCAGTGAGTGTTTTACACACAGACATACACACACACACCCTACTGAGCATTGTTTCAGTGAATTTTTATTTTCTGTTTCAATTTTTTGGTACATTGACTCCTCTCTATATTGCACTTTGCTGTTAATTTTAAAAATTAAATCCAAAGACATTAATTTTGTATTTAATTCAGACTTAATTCTTGACTAGCCGTAAAGCTTAAGGAGTAGGAAGTCATGTTGGCACAACAATAAAACAAGGATTAAGCTGAAATGCAAAACTGTGTAATAGGTTCCATAAAGCTCTGTAGTTTTTCTGTTACTGCATGAGTCAGAATGGTGCTGACTTTGTAATAACTGAATCTATTTAACTCTTCTGTTTCTCTGAGACTTGACCTGTTCATCTATAGCATCAAAATGGAAACTCAGTCAAGTCCACTGTAAACAAAAGTGTAGATCTCAGAGTACTGTAAGATACTTTTAAGTCAAGCTCCTCTTACCAATACTGATGGCAGTAACAACTAGCATCATTGATTGTCAATGTGTTTGTTGGTCCTGTTTCTAACATCTGTTTCTTGAACCATATTTAAAGACATTTCTTACTTAGGGTGCTGGGGTTATTTTTTTTTTAAGTCTTTTATTTTCTAAGCTTTGTTCCTGGGTGTTTTTTAAAAAAAAACAAACAAACTATTTTTTATTTCATGTGCCTTAGTGTTTTGCCTGCATGTATGTCTGTGTGAGGGAGGGTATCAGAAGCCCTGGAACTGGAGTTGCACAGGTATGAGCTGCTATGTGGGTGCTGAGAATTGAACCTGAGTCCCCTGCAAGAGCAGACAGTACTCTAAACCATTGAGCCATCTATCTCTCCAGCCCCAGGGTACTGGGGTCATTAAAAGGTTCAATGATGACTCTCTTTCTGTGGAAAATACAAAGCAATGTCCCTTTCTTTGGAGTATTTGGGACTTACTGTCTTCCCACTGAACTCTGGCGTTAACACCGCCATTTGTTAATTTTGGTTGTTTTTCTGCTCCATTAAGTTGGTTTACCAAAATTAGTAGTAAGGCCATGACTACACTACCGGTCATTGCACATAGGCTCCTTCCTTCCCCATCTGTTTTCTGTGTGGATTTCTAAAGACTTGAGATAGCAGCATCTTCCCAGCTAGCTAAGAGGTTCATCTTGTGATATGGGCGTGAGTTGGGGGTGTCCATGAGCCCTGTGAAACAAGACATTGTCATTTGCATTTTCCTAGGGAGAAGGGATCCATGGGCATTTTAGAGAACACTACACTATGCAGAGTTCACTACTTGCTAAAGACACGGACACACATGGGAAGCTTAGATCACCTCAGATGCCCCTTTCTGTTTTAAATGGTGTTGGTTGGCCTCCTGCAATAAAATGTTTTGAAGCTTTAGCTGAAGATAACCACTTGGTTTACAGCACTGACATAATTACAACTAGCAGAAGTGAGTTTGTAGAAAAGTACGTACAATAGACTATTGACGGTTAATTTTAAAGGCACCTAGCCATTATTTTGGTTTTCCCTCTGGTAAATGTGTGTATATAGGATGGCACCAATTAAAAGTTCATTTCACATATCATTCTTTGACTAACTGGGAATGTGTAAAGAAATAATGAATGCATGAGTAGTGTATATTGTGTTCGTAGATAATGTTCGGGTGACATTCAACAAAATGCTTCTAATGGTGTGGCCAGGTCACATTGCTTTTATTGTTAGTGCAACTGCTGTTTACTGTTGTATCTGAGGATTGTGTTGGCATTAGCCGAGATTTGCTTTTGTAGAGTTTATTCACAGAGTACTTTTATCCTAATCAAGTTTTTGTACTTTGTGGCCCAATGTATAGTTAAAGCCTTTTTTGGCAAGGTCTCACGCTATATAGCTTTATCTCTCCCATCCTCTCAATTGCTGCATTGCAGAGGTGCATCAGCACAGCTGGCCATAATTGGCACTGTGGCTATAGTGATAGTAATTCAAAAAAGACGCCCCCCACCCCACATTTTATCTCTGGTGTGGGTGTGGTACATGTTTACAAGGCTTTGTGATGTATCTACTTTGGTATTTTTGTTTTCCGTGGTGCTGGAGTGTGAACTACTCAGAACTTCATAGCTGGTAGTGAAGCACTCTGCTGGTCTATACACGCCCGGACAGTTTTTTGGTTTTTATTTTGTTTAGGTTTAGATTGATTTTTGAGACAGTCTTTCTCTATAGTCAAAGCTGACATGAAAGTTTTGATCTTTTGCTTCATCTGCCCAGGTGCTAGGCTTACAGGTGTGCACCACCGTGCCTTTAAAAACATTCAAGTTCAAATGTGAGTGAAGTTGATGTGCCCTTTGGTAGGATTTAGAACAAATAATTTTTGATGCCTAAAATCAACAACTCCATGCATTTATTTGTAGAGGAATAGTTAGCATCTACCATATCTTATATAGAACATTAAGATTTTCTTCTTTGATGCCTGGCACGCCTTTAATCCCAACACTCAGGAGGCAGAGGCAGGTCAGGTGGATCTCTGTGAGTTCGAGGACAGCCAGGGCTACATAGAGAAACCCTATCTCTAAAAGCCAGGAAAAAAATTCCTCTTTGTTCCACTCCTGCTGAGGAAGGAGAGGGTGTAGTTGGGAGGAAATGTGCAGTGTCTTCCCATTGTGTGACTTACGCTTACACATTTGACTTGACTTACACTTTGAGCTTATTCATAAAAATGTAAACATTCTACTCTGTGCCTCGTGGCTTCCAATCCCAATGCTTTTTCTACTGAATGTTCCTTCTGTCTTGCTAATAACATCCAGTTCCTATAATCAGATTAGCTACTAAGTAAATATGCACTAATGATGTATTTATCTAAAGCATTTCTAATTTAAAGGAAAAGATATAAAGGTTTAAGCAGAATCATTGATCCATGAAAGTGACAGAAAATAAAATCAAAATGGAATTATGGGAGAGTAGACTAAAAGATTTTTAAGGAATTATTGAATAATTTAAAATTTATTAGCTGTACAATATTGGGCTTCCTCAATAATACTTTATCTTAGACTCTGCCTAGACACTGTTTATTAAGGCTTCCTCTTCCAGTGTGCCAGGAAAACCATTTTAATCCAGACTACAAACTACTTGACATCTTTATGCTCTTACTCCCACGACTGAATAGGTTCACGTTTTTAGCCTTACTAGAGTACCATGTACAATTATAACTTCTGAGTCCCCTGTCAAAAGACAGCAGTCCATAGACTTTAAAGTCTTAGCTTTACTCCAGTGCAAGTTGGCAAAAAAAAAAATAAAATTGTTTACTTTATTGTTTGTGATAATTAGGGGCCTCAGCCCTTGCCAGTGAGAACATGCCTGTTTCCTTGTCTGGCTGCGTTGAAGTCTATAGGATTGTAGTACAGTGACCATTCATATATTAGGATCTGGCAGATCCAGAGAAAAAAACCTTACTAACCTTTTTATGGCCTTGCTTATGTTTTTTCTAACCTTGCCATGATAGTGTATACCCTTACATGATGAGAAGGTTATTTTCCCCAATCCATGGTGCTTCCCGACCCTCCCTCCCCGCAAAGAGGACCTAAGGGCCAAATGTGTATGGCTATAGTGAGCATGGGCTCAGCAAATGAGATGGGTAACTTTGTAAGTTATACTGCTATTTCTTAAAAGGCTGGAATGGTTTCTCACAGGAGATCAAAGTGCCAGGCTAGCAGAGGCAGCTCAGCTCACATAAGCACAGGACAAGAATTCAGAAACATCAAATGCTAAGTGTAAGGCAGGTCCTTTTGTGTTTTCCAGTAAACACTATCTTGAAGCCAGTGCCATATTCTGAGTATAAAAGGGTTTAGTTGCGGCTATCCAAGCATGACACCATTCAGGAAAGGTGCTGGGACGGTAAGGGAGTGTGCATTCTTTTGTGGTAATCGATAGCAAGTCCAACAACTAGAAGAGGAGTATTATTTTAACTTAAGATTCTGTAGCCAATACCATAAGCAGCATCTAGGTATAGGTCCTTCATTTTTAATAAAGTCAATTTTACTTAGACTTAGTAATGCTTAATAACAAGCCCAGAATGTTCAGGAAGGCAAAGGGAGTATACACTGAAAGTTTGTGTGTCCGTCCATCCCCCACACCCCAAACTCATAAGCTGATAACCTAAAGGTGATGGTAGTAGGCATGTGGGGATGTCCTCGGAAAACTGGGTTACATGAGCAGACCTCTTGTGAAATTGTGCACAAGAACCCCTGCAATGATTCACCCCTTCCCTCACAAGTTCCACAGCAAAGAGACTGCCTCCTGGAAAATTGGTTCTCGCTGGACACCAGATACTTCTGTTCTGACTTTGGACTGCCAAGCCTTGAAAACTGAGAAAAACGATTTCCCATTGTGTACAAGCCACATAGTCTATGGCATTTTGTCATAGCAGCTCCAATAATCTAAGACTGGTGGCAGGAAGTAGCCCTCTGTTAGCTCAGCGCCCTGTACATGTTGTTCTAGTACTGATCACGTGCCAGTGTCCACTGATGAAAGTGATCTGAGATCTCACTTTCTCTTGTACAGTGGCAGATCTCAAGAATGGATTAATTTTTCAACAAGAAAGTGACTAAGTTCCTTACAGAAAGGTTTCAGAGTCATAGATCTGCCATAGCCTTTGGACTTCATTTAGAAGTACAATCGGCCTCAAAACGTACAAACAGGTTGGACTACACTTACTGTATGGCAGAGGCAAGACTTGCTTGTGCTCAGGCACGTTAAAATTGTAGCTGATTCTTGATGGACTTCCTAAAAAAGATCTGGAAACTTATTTGGTCATGTATGAAACATGGGGTGGGCTCTTCTATACCAGGAGGTCCAGAATTAGGTCTGCCAGCCCTCTGGTTAGTCTTCAACACTACCAAAACTGCACGCAAATGGGACCACGTCTGGTGAATCTGGTGCTGAATGTCAGGGAGTGGTCTAGATTGCCGATAAATTTCTTAAGGATGAGATGACATCTTAAAACACAGATCAGGCCTTCGTGCCTGAGTAGTAGTCCTGAAAGCTTGGAAAGCCTCCTTTATGTGGAATTCAAGATGTATTTTTCAGTAATGAGACTTTTAAAAAGAAAGTTCATTCTAGTTGCTGAAGTTCCTGTTAGTGTGTGCACATGTATGCAGTGAACACCTGTTCATTTAAAATACCCTACTTCCACCAAATATGGAGAAAAATAACACAAGAATGCATGTTATTTAATAATGATTAATTTCAGTTTCAGTAGAATCCCAACTAGATGTTATAATTTATGGTTTTTTAGACAGATGCATGACAAGGGCTTTGAGTAATCTTTCAAACTATATTCCTTGATTATTCTTAATGACTAAATGTTGTTCCAAACGTATAATAAAAGCTGTTCCAATATCCTTGAGTCATGCATACCTTTGTTTCTGCTAGCCTATGAAAGTACACATGGCTACCAAAAACTCTATTAATTATACTGAAATCCTTAACCTCGATCTTTACCGAGGGCTGCCAAGTGAGGTGATTTTACATACTCACTGTCCTCCTTTGTTTAGCTTGCAGCCTAGTTTGGAAGAAGCATAATATCTGAATGAGTTAGCAGAGGAAGCCAGTTGGTTAATACAGATAAGAGCAACGACCCTTGGTTGAACAAAAACTTGCCACAGCCTTAGTAAGAATAACAGTATTGTGTAATACACATAGCAGAGGAAATGTAAAGGACTATTGGACATTTTAGCTCCTCCTAAAGTAGGCATTTTTACGGGTATTTGTGATTGGGAACTGGTCAACAGCCTGAGAAGACTCATGTGGTTAATGGTCTTGAGGAGGAGACAAGGATAATCATAAGTGAACACAGCAATTTCTACTACAGAGGAAGAATCTAGAGAAAGCAAGAAGGTTCCCTCTAACTTGGTGGTTCTCAACCTTCCTAATACTGCGACCCTTTAATACAGTACCTCATGTGTGGTGACCCCCAACCATAAAGCTATTTTCGCTGCTACTTCATAACTGTGATCTTGCTACTGTGATGAATGGTAATGTAAATGTCTGATATGTGACCCCCGTGAAAGGGTTGTTCACCCCCCCCATACACTGAGAAACACTGCTGTAATGTGTTACCCATCTGTTTTATCTTAGCAGTTGTCTTAAATAATACCTAGTGCATAAATAATATAGAATGTATTCCGTTCCAAGGGGGGAAACACAAAATGGATAGACTTAAATGTATGTGTTAAGCAAGGACACCCAGTCTCAGAAAGAAAGCATGTTCTGCCTCATATATGGTTTCTAATGTATACATGTAGACAATTGCCTCATACATGGATCCTAATGTATGCATGTAGACAAACAGGTGGGTATATGTAGTAAGGAAAACAGGGGCAGGTAGTATTTCATAAGGTAAATGACACATGAGTCATTGGAAAAATATAGAGCTGATTCTTTTTTCTAGTTTTACACTGTCATGAATTGGGGTGGGGTTGTTTTTTTCTTTGTGATGGGTAAGTACATAAAAATGTAATTGATAGCGTGAAATCCAAAGCGAAACTCCACAGCTCCAGAATGTCCATTCTAACAAAACGTTCATTGAGATGCATAGACTTGGAGTCTGGGCAAGTGCTTGTTTGAATGGCTGTGTTAATCTAACTGAATGGTATCTTTCATCTGCAAGTTCTTTATAATAAAGTGATTTTTTAAAAAAAGGGTGAAATAGTCTAAAGTCTTTAAGAAACAAACCGAGAATGTGTATGAATGGCTATGCATTTGTAAGAAGGATGTGTGGGGTGTTTTTTTCTCTAACACTAGATAAGTTTGCCAAAGACATTTTCAGAATAAGTTTATTAAATACCAACAAGGCCACAGAGTTACTAAGACATCTAACTGGAATTACGGGCCTTTAAATCATGTTATTTTCATAGGATATAACAACACCCAAATTCGGGTATTTGACAAGATTTCTCGGTTTGACATACTATGGAAAGGGCTGTCTTAAAGACTACGACCCTGTCTGCTTTTTTGCAGCTGTAGGAAACAGGAATTTTGTACCCTTTTGATCTTTCTTTTTTATTCCCCATTATCAGTTTGTGTGAAGATGGAGTTGCATTAGCTCGCATCAAGAGAAAAGACAGGCGCCATCCTAAATTTTAGAGAGGGCAGAAAGGTGGCATTAGTAGAAGGGTGGAGGGGCTGGCAGCACCTGCCTTCAAGAGTAAGAATTCAGTAAGCAAACTTTATCTCAGACTGAGATGTCTGACTATTCAGAGAAGGCAGATTTTAATAAAACAATTAAATCATCTGTTTAAATTTTAGGGCAATTTTTGATCTTCATAAAACCCAATTCACTAGCTGTGACTTTGGAATGTTCTCCAACTCTTAACCCCACACTTCAAATTATTCTTTAAGAATGTGCAAGTTCAATCTTCCTTATGTTTTCTAAAATGTTCAAGTGTTAGAAGTATTTCATGCCTGTGTACATATGTGAGAATGAGCTTCTCATCAGATTGATGTTTCTCATCTGTTTGTAAGTGTGAAAGGAAGATAGGGGTTGCATACGTGGGAAATATCAAGCCGAGTAAAGCTCCACTTACTATCTACGAAACTTCTCAGGGCAGTTACTGTGCCGTTTAAATATGCCTGTCCTTATAGGATGGGCATTCCTGGAAAAAGCTGGCCTGGGTTTTACAAAAATTAAACACTCATATCAAGAGAGAGAGAGAGAAAGGCTCTCTCCATCCTTTACTGGAATGGCCTCTACTCATCCTTTATAATCACTGCATATAGCCAATATAATGTTAAGCATATTCATACATTCTTAAGTAGGTTAATGTAAACCTAATATCCTTGGAAGTCCAATTCTCAGACCTAATAAGCTCCTGTTTGCTGAAATTAATCATGAAATATCAAGTGTTTTATAGTTAAGGAATAGGATTTTTATTTTTAATTACTTGTGTATATGTGTTTAGCCAACTGTATTTCTGTGCCTAGTGCCCAAGGAAGCCAGAAGAGGGTGTCAGATTCCTTGGAAGTGGAGTTAGAGATGGTTGTGAGCCACTGTGTGGATACTGGGTGTGGAACCCAAGTCCTCTAGAATTAACCATGGAGCCACCTCTCCAGCCCTCCAGGAGCAGGATAGTTTTCAGTGAACAACAGTTTCACAGTTAGGATGATGATCACCTGTCCTTCCCTGTTGAGCTGTAAACTGACAGATCTGCTGGTCAACCACGGACACATTGCAGAGGCACAGGATGCGGAAATAGGAAGTGGCCTGATTTGTTGCACACACTTAACATTTACTCCCTTAGAATTGTAAATGTTTTTTTTTTTTTAGAAGGAGAGACAGGCGGAGTGGGTGGAGCTTGTCTCTTTTTTTTTAATATTTATTTATTTAGTATACAATGTTCTGTCTGTATGCCTACAGGCCAGAAGAGGGCGCCAGACCTCATTATAGATGGTTATGAGCCACCATGTGGTTGCTGGGAATTGAACTCAGGACCTTTGGAAGAGCAGGCAATGCTCTTAACCACTTAGCCATCTCTCCAGCCCTGTAAATGCTTTTATATTGTGTTTGTATATATTATTTTTCTCTCTTATGTGTCTGTCAAATTGTCGTGACCTCAGTCTTTTTGACCCAAGCAGCCTCCCAGGATCCAGGACATACCCTTCTATGCTTGTCTCTCCCCCTCCACCCCCAGACTGAGGAGCTGCCTCCTGTGCTGCCTACAGATAGTCCTGCTTGTCACAGTAAGGAGCACCACGTACTCCTCCAGTGAAGGGACCCTGCAGAGAACTGTCTGTGCCACGTGCGCTGTGTGCACAGGGCCTAGAGAACTCTGCAGTCTTTCTTCCTGAGGTAAACGGGAAACTCCTAAGAAGATCACATACTTTTATGTATTTCCGTTGGGCAATCTGATCAATACTGAATACCTTAAACTATAAAAAATAAATGCTAGAAGAAAACAGAGAACAGGGAAAAGATGAGTGAATTCTTGAAGCACAGAGAAAATATAAGCAGGAATGAATACTATGATTAAATCAGTTTGAAGATGGACACATGGGTTAACTGAATTACACTACTTTTTGAATGATATTTAATGGGAGGTATGAAATTGTTACTAAGATCACCTTTCTTTTGGTAAAATTTTATGAGAATTCCCCAAGTAAAAGAAAAATTTGGACAAAATATAACTTACAGATTTAAAGTGTTCCTAATAGTAATTACAGAATACCCATGCTTGAAGGCATTTTGAGATAGAAGATAGTCAGGGTTAGTTTATGTGAATCGACCTTGTAAACAGCCAGATGTTTTCTTACTATATGAAAGTACTTGGCATGTTGGTAGGCCACCCACTGTGCATAAGCCCATTTTGGTAAGGATGTGATGTGGGAGTGTCATATCAATCTGTTGATTTCATTGGTCAATTAATAAAGAAACTGCTTGGCCTGATAGGTTAGAACATAGGTGGGTGGAGTAAACAGAACAATGCTGGGAGGAAGAGGAAGTGAGCACAGATGCCATGCCTCTCCTCTCCAGGGCAGATGCAATGAAGCAAGCCGCCAGGTCAGACATGCTGAATCTTTCCTGGTAAGACTGGTGCTACACAGATTATTAGAGATGGGTTGATCGGGATATGAGAATCAGCCAGTAAAGGCTAGAGCTAATGGGCCAAGCAGTGTTTAAATGAATACAGTTTATATGTTATTATTTCGGGGCATAAGCTAGCCAGGCGGCAGGAACGCAGCCCGCAGCTCCTTCAACAAGGATGAAAAGAAAACTAGAAGCCAGAAACCTGTGGACTCCATTCTGAGAATTGATCCTCTTTCTCCCTGTTGCTGTCCAAAGCCTAACTGCACATGCATGCAGGCCCTCCCTGTGGTCTGCTCTGCCCCATTTTACACACAGCAATGCATGAAAAGGAATGGCATTGTTACAGACCATTGGAGACAGATGTTTTGACTATTTAAGTGTATGTTTGCCTTTTAAAATTCTTATGCACAACTGGTGAAAATAGGTGTCTTGCCATAGGCCAAGAGTAGGAGGTGACTTGTCCTACAGAATATCCAGAAGCCACTAGCATAACAGGCAACTGGAAATGGGTTTCATTTCTGGAGTGGAGGGAAAGGATGGATGTTAAAAGATGCTAAGAAATCCAGTTCAGAAGACTTGACTGAGCACCACGATTTATATTGACCATAGATCAATTCTAATAATACTTCCAGACACCCTCCCCCACTCCTGTCTCACGCACAACTTTTTATTAATCCTTTAAGTTGCTTTGAAACTAAGATCAAGAGAAGTTAATATAGTTGCCTTGACAACAGCAGGTTAGACCTGAAAAGTGAGTTGGCTCTGTGCCTGTGTCTTACGTTCTCTTGTCTCTTGTTACAGCAGAAACATATTAATTGATGGCCCATAAATTGTATGGATATACTTCTGTAATAGAAAGTTCAATATAAATATCTCAAGGTCTCCCTGGCCCCCTCCCATCACAGCCTTTCCCTAGACACCATTCACGGATTATTTAATACATTCCATTAACCACTTTTTCTGCATTTGCTTATGTGATTTATATGTGTGTGTACACATGTCCTCTAGGAGATGGGGATTCCTAGAGCAAGCTGGCACCTAGACTAGCCAAATGGTTCCTCTAGGTTCATTGAGAGATCCTACCATCAACCTGGTCTCCATGCACTTGCATATGTACCACACATGTATCCACTCCACGTGTACACATGCTTGAACCTATGAAGGATTGAATGAGAATGGCCCTGTAAGCTCATATGTTGACTACTTGGTCCCCAGTTGATGAAATTGTTTGGGGAAGGTTAGAAAGTATGGCCTTGGAGGAGATGTGTCGCTGGGGGCAGGTGCTGAAGTTCCAGAGCCTTGTGCCTTCTCTGCCTCCTACTTTGCAGTTGAGATGTGAATTCTCAGCTGCTATTCCCCATCATGCTTGCTGCCTGCTGCTGTGTCCCCTAGCATAATGGTAATGGACTCCTATGCCCCTGGAACTGAGTCCCAAATACACCCTCCTCTATCAGTTGCCTTCATTGTGGTTTATCAAATAATAATAGAGAAGTATCTAGTACAGACCCTTTTGGGAATGAAGGCAGCCCCCCCACCACCACATAATGTAGGTCTCAAGGTCTTGCACTCAAACTAAAGAGAAAAGTAAGTGTTGGATAGCTTGAATATAAAGTATGTACAGTCTGCTTGTAATCATTTCTGCATATTTTGCTGACTTAGGACAAACTCCAAACCCCAGCAACAGTTGTATAATTTCAAGCATGTAGACATTTCTAAGTGAAACCTTTCTTCATGGAGTAAGAAGAACGTCAGGATGTTGTTATAAATGAAATGGGAACAGGTCAACATGGAGACTGCTGAATTATTGAAGAAACTAAAGTGGGAGGTGCGAAGTTTGCCAGAAGGAGATAAAGAGAAAAGTGACGGAAGAAAAGGAAGAGTCCACACTGACTGCTCTGGCTGCGTGGTAAGAGCTGGCCTAGCATGTCAGGTTGTCGGTTCCATCTCTAGCACTGGCTGGGGTGTTGGGGGGTGTCTTGAGGTCAAGATGCAAAAGAAAATTAGGTCATAGCAAATTTTCATGCTTCTTCCGTGGTTTGTGGAAGATCTTTTAAATTTTTTAAAAATGTTCCGGTCACTTTAAAAGCTAGTGAAGAGGTAGGAAGCAATTTCTATGGAGAACTTAGTTTATGGGGTATTCAGAAAGGAACAGATTTTGTTTATTTGCTTGTGACAAGGTGTCACTCTGTAATCCAGAATGTTTGGAGCTCACTCTAGAGCCCAGATTGACCTCATTCTCTTGACACTCACTTTTGGGTTCAGCTTCCTGGTTGCTAGGTAACAAGTGTGAGCCAGTCCACCCAGCTAGGAATAAGTATTAAGTAGTCAGAGTCAAAAGTTGCTCTTGAGCCTGGATGTGACACCCTCTTCTGGCCTCTGCAGGCACCAGGCATGAATGTGGAGAAAATACACTCATGCAGGCACTCACATGTGCACATAAAAAAATAAATAAATGTTTTTAATTGCTCAAGTGCCCCCCCCCCCGGGCCAATAACTGAAAATTTCAGCAGCTCAAGATGTGACCACTGTAAATGCCCTTTCAGTTTTGCTCTGTCCCACCCTTGCCACAACCTCTCGGGACATCTATCTAAAATGTGTATTTTTATTTATTTTTAGTTTCTCAAGACGGGGTTTCTCTGTGTATCCCTGGCTGTCCTAGAACTAGCTCTGTAGATCTGCCTGCACCACTCTGATATGTGTATTATGTATAGCATCCATTCCTTATTGGAATGGAAGTTCCTTTTTTTTTTTAAGTGTCTCTTTTACAGCTAGGTCATCAGTGCTGGCACTGTTTAGTAAAGGAATTCTGGTATAATCATCTGAGTTGAAATTCGCCCTGTCTTTCTGGGTCTGGTAGTTTATGCCTCTAACTTCAGCACTTAGCAGTTGAGCTGGGAGGATTAGAACAAGTTTATGGATTACATACTGACTTTGTGGCTAGCCTGGGCTATCTCAAAAACACAAAATATGTGTAGCCTTTTAATGTAGTGCTTGGGATCAGTTGACAAGGATCAGTAAATGTGACAGGACCCCAGAGGTCATGCTGCTTGTTTCTTTCTGTGGGTATTTTGAGGATTTTACTGCTTTAGTCTTTCCTTGGCCTTGAGAATGACAATTTATGTTTTTCTTTAATTAATAACATTAACGAAACATTTCAGTGTAACAATACAGATGTGGTCAGTCTCCCACTGAATGCAGTAGTTTATTCTACTTTGGTCTTTCTGTAGCTCCTACAGGAGTGGAGAGCACACTCCTGGCACATGCCTCTGCCCGTGTGAGCTAATAAGTATTTCCTAAATGGCTACTGTGTTCAAGGCTAAGAATCCTATGATTAAACAGGGCATTTCCTGCTTCACTGGGTTTAGTCTGGTGAATTGTTACTTGTAGCAGATGAAGTCCCCCGTGTCCTGTTTTCACAGTGCTCTTTGGAAAGGAAGGCAGAGTCATTTGAAGAAATAAAGAACAAGGGAGTTAAGCCTCCACTTTAAAAAAAAATAAAATAAAATCAAGACTTTAGTTTGTAGGCTTAAAAGTTCAATCTGATTCCATTCAGCACACCCTGGCTGAGTTCTGAGGACAAGAGCGGATGAGACGAGGAAGCATGCAACTGCACGAATTTGGCCATGTGCAGTAGGCATGGCTCCACGGCTCCACGGCTCCACGAGGCTCACAGAAGCACTGTGCAGTCCCCATGTGGGCTACATGCCTGTCACTTAAGTGCTGTGTGAACAGTTGTGCCGTGCTGCAAAGGGTGTAGACTAGAAAACAAAACCGTTTGGCTATGGATGCATCTTTTTTTTTTTTCAAGTAGTTTTTCCTCACAAGTTCCTTTTGGAGGAGGAGCTGGAGGGTTCAGAAGGCCAACTGTTAACTGTGGGGGTAATTTAAACTAAAACCCAATGTTGTTTAATTTGTCAAGCTTCTTTTAACTTTAAATAAACCAGACACCTGTCCTTTGACCTCCAGAATCTGTGCCATCTCTCTTTGACTCTTTACAGCTTGTGGGAAGGCAGTCTTGAGGCATGTCTTCTTCACTGGCTTCCCAGCCACTACATCATCCCTCGCAATCTAGATTCTGGTGCCTTTACTGCCTCAACAGCTCTTGCTCAATGATTTCCTTTTACTTAATCCAAAGAACAATTTTCTTTTATTCTCCTCAAACATATGTGATGGTTAACTGACTCTCCACTCTCCCTTCTGTTCTTGATTGCTAACATAATGTCGCATTCACTTTGAATTGACCTTACAAGTTACCCAATTATTCCGCAATGCCCGTCTTCCTCCACAGTTTGCATGATTCAAACTAGCTAGCATCTGTCAATAAATCCAAACTGGCAGGACTAGACCATTTTTAAATTCCTGACTCTGTCTCATTGTGTGCATTGGTAGAGCTGCAGCGTCCATGTCTTCCATGGGCTAATCTCAGCCCATTTCAGTCATTTCCTCAAGGCAGTCAGTTAAGAGTTACCTTAGATCCCTTCCTTTCCTCCCACAGCTCCTCCTGAATGGATTGTAGGTCCTGATTCCTTCTTCAATCAGCCCCCTACTCTGCCACCTCACTTCCTTAATTCGGGGGCACTTATTTCAGAAGCCAGTGTTGGAGGAAAATTGATGTCACTCCTCAGAAGAATGAGACACTTAAAAAGTCAAGAATTCAAAGATTCTCATTGACAAGTTCCCTAAGTAAGTTCAGTTCAGTAACAAACATGAGAAACATTTAGTAGAAAAGTGTAGGACTGCTTTTAATGTCATATTATGAGTCCATTGGGTACAAATGGCACAGACATCAAAGGAACAGCCATTCCTGTTGGCCAGGAATAAAATTTAGCAGTAGATTATGTTCTGCAGAGCTATTGATATTACTTTCTCACCCTTTCCTATTACCAAGTTTCTGGGTAGGGGACATGTATGTTGACACCCTAGTCCCTTACAGATATTGGATTTTGTCACGTTTTACTTTCCTTTACCATTTAACAGGCTCAGACGAAATGATAACCAATCACACTGATCTCATAAGAGCTTTTTTTTTTTAATTGTTGTCTTGGTGTACAGCTGTTGGCTTGCCTTGAGAGGTCCCCTGCAAAAATCATCTTTATATAGAAGCATGTGGGTGTGATTCCTAGACGCAGCAGTGGAGAGGACATTTTTCAGTTTGTAACTTTTCCCAACACAATATCCATATTTCACCTTTCACTCAGTAAAAAAGGTCACTTTTTTTTATGCCCGGAGGTTATCTTCATCACACAGCGCCTCTTTACGGGCTCCTGTATGTGGCACTTTTTATCCTGTTCATGAGGCCTCTGTTTTGAATAGCTGGATCGTTTTCATCCAGTGGTGACTCAGGTTTCCCTTTCTGAGCTATGGCTAGAAAGCTTAGCTCCAAATTCACCACCTGCCTTACAGGAGGCGCACGAAGTCCAACTTTTAAATCCTAATCTTAGTCTTTTGCTGTTCTTTCCTTTGTTCCTTTCTCCCCTGCCTACTTCTAATTGGTTTCTTGATGTGTGTGCATCCTTGCCAGACATCTTAAATTCTCTTTGAATTGAGGAGTGGATAAAGAAGCCCACAACAAATGTTCTGCTTCCAGTCCTGGATGACTCAAGAGGAACTCTTGTTCAGGTTGACTGTTCCCTGTTCCCTGTTTTGTTTGTTTCTTTGATCCATGATAAAACTTTTGGATGAGTTGTCAGATGTGGACCAAATGAGATGAATTATTGGTGATATGAAGATGGCCGGTCAGCCAGCGTTAAATATAGCTAGCATCACGTTTCAGAGCTTGGGAGAGAAGTGATCTGGTTCAGTGAGAAATACTAGGAATTTATAGCCAGGCATACTTATCTCTGCCTCGTATGGCCCCAGGAAGATGACTCCCATTCTCAGATGACTGCCCTGTGGCTTCAAGTCACTGTATTACAGCCAGTGAGATAATACGCGTAATGTGCCTGGCCTTCCGTTAGATGCCCGGGACCTTTATTCTCATGGTTAGTAACTTGACAACCAATCATGACCACTAAGGATTTTGCCCTTAGTAAAGACTGTATATTTTCCTTTTTGAAATGAAATGATAAAGGGCTTGGCCCTAGCAGTGTAAACCAGCTGGGCAGTTAGCCCCTCCCATAGCAAGTCTCCTAAAATCCGAATAAGGTGTGAAAAGAAACTGGCTTTTCAGTGTATAGTAGAGTTTTCAAGACACTGCCCCCCCATATATACCACCCCCCCAAAAAAAAAAGAAAAGAAGCTGGAAGCTGAAGTCAGTGTATATGACTCTTGAGGACACGTTCTGAGATCAGGAACCTCAAGTTCCAGACACACTACAGATTTCAGAGGTTCAGGAAATCACCAGGTCTCTGAGCATGCGCAGAGCCAATTCTGAGACACCTGAAGAGGCTCCAGTCTCAGCAGATGAATAATGGAAGAATCAGCCTTCCATAGAGTACATAAGGAAACCCATTTATCCTCATCATAGCTTTAAGAGGAAAAGCAAAGACTATAATGTGTTCTAGGGTTTAAATATATTCCCCGTGGCCAGGACAAGAAATTAAATGATGCCTAACAGAAGTAATCAGATCTTTTCTGTAGAAAAGCACTCCTTAAGCCCTTTGGGATTTTTTTCAAATTCAGTCTAATATGAATGCACAATAAAAAAATTAGTTGTTAGGCCAGCAAAATGACTCAGTGGGTAAGGGTGCTTGCTGTCATGCCTGTTGACCTCACTTCAGTCCCTGGTATCCACATGGTAGAAGGAGAGAACCAACTCCTACAATTTTCCACTTGAGCTTCGCAAGCTCACGGGAGCACAAATGTGCACATGCACACAGATAAATGCATACAATAGGGCTGGAGAGATGGCTCAGTGGTTAAGAGCATTGCCTGCTCTTCCAAAGGTCCTGAGTTCAATTCCCAGCAACCACATGGTGGCTCACAACCATCTGTAATGGGGTCTGGTGCCCTCTTCTGGCCTGCAGGCATACACACAGACAGAATATTGTATACACAATAAATAAATAAATAATACATACAATAAACCCTGCACAAGTACTAAGAGAAGGCAGAGTTCTATCCGTGAAGACTTCGGACTACAAATACTAGCATACTGTGATGTGCAGAATGTAAAAGATTGGAATCAAGCTAGGACAAAAAACAACAAGTTCACATTTAGACACACTGTAATAAAAATGAGCTATCTCAAATAGAACACATTGATAGGAACCCTCCAAAATGATAATCACTAAATTAAGAAAAAGAAACAGGCTCAGCATACAGCCGTGGCTGTCCTGAACTTGTTATGTAAACTAAGCTGCCCTCTAACTCAGAGATCCTCCTGCCTCTGCCTCTGAGTGCTGAAATATCAATCAAACCAGCAGACTTAATGGCAAGCGAATCCAGAGGCAGTCAAGTAATACTTGAAAATGGCTAAGAGAAAAATAGCAATAAACTAAAAACTACATTTCAAAAATGGCAGTGAAATAAGGATGCTTTCAGATAAAAAAAAAAAACTCTATAGTCATCGTGTTCTGTGCATAGAGTATACCAAGCAAAATAAGGATAGCTGTTTCCCTGTAGGTCCAGAGAGTTAAAATCTTAGTAATTGCCGTCTTCTTTAGTAGATGAAAGGTTACCACTAAGAGTCGTTGTTTTAAAGAAGCAATGAAAGTGAGAAAGAAAACTTTGTTCTTTAGGATATATGTTTCCTATCACATTTTTCTACAATGTGCTTTGGGGGAATATAAACAGGGCTGTAATACCCCCTTTTAGACATCTCTGCATGAGTGTTGGACAATTACATTTTTGCCACACTAAGAAAAAATATACCTGAGGAACAATGGCAATCAGAAATTAATTACCTATTGCCATATTGGATAAACTATTTAAATTAGTTCTGCTAGAATTATTAAGTAGTTAAATACAACATTTCATAGTAAATGTGGCAGATGGTTCATTTGAGATAAATTACTTCAGTATTTTTATAAAATCATTTAAGCATTTATCTCATATTTTTATAGCTAGATTCTTTGTAATAGCTGAAACTATGTTGTCTACTCAGAAATTAAATTAGGCCCTCTCAAATATCCTGCTGGATACCCTTGTTGAAATGATTGTAAAATGTAAAAAGAATAAAAACTCTGTTGCCCCCAGCTCCCATTATTGGAATTCTGTTCCTGTCTCAGTAGAACAGAAAACCACGGGGATGACTTTGTGTCATTTACATAGAACAACTTTTTCAAAGGGTGTGTGATGCGTGGAGACATTTTGTAACGACAAGGTGCATACACAGTGCTTCTGACATATCAACATTGTCGATAAAGACTAGGTTTTGCTTTGCAAATGTCCTTGTATTGCGGACAAGAACTTAGGGAAATTAACAATGAAAAGATTGACAGTAGCAAACAGTAACAAACACCTATAGTGTAGCAATGTTCAGCACATGCAGTGAATGTTCTTTCAAATTCCAAATCCCCACTGTGGCTACAGCTATCAGTTGGGATCCTCAACAATTTCAACAAAGTACATCAAATTTAGGCCTTTTGGATGGAAGTTCTGTGATACTGTATTGTTCTTGCTTGAAGAGTATTGGCACAAGGTAAACAAGTACAAGCAGTTAAGCCTTCTGGATTTAAGCTCTGTGGTCCGGTATTATTCTCCTGTGAAGGGTATTCACACTCAGTAAGCAGAATTGAATACGGTCTTGCTTTCTGAAACAGCCTAGTTTCTGACTAAGCTGGAACCTGAACAATGCTCACGATAGAGGAACTAAGAGATGCATCAGGAGTCCTTAGTCTTGCACTTTATCTCTTTCCCCTTAAAATGACAAAAAACTTTACTATTTGCTAATAAGCCAGAGTCACCGTGACTGTTTGAAGGGCTTGACAGAGCCTCCTCCCCCACAGAACAGAGCTACCTACGTGAGGAAAGACCTAAACTAGTCAAATTTAGATTGTGCTTTAACAAAACACCCCTAAAATTCAATTCAGGTTTTAAAACAAACAAACAAACAAAAAAAAAACGGCACCTGGTTACAGTGCAGTCACATGCCCTAGAAGTGTCAAAGCTTGGTGACAAGGAGGAAGAAAACTGAGGTGCTGTCACCTACTCCGGAGCTGGTGGTGTTCCTGCTATTTGGATTGTGGCTTAGAGGAACTTTGGGCAATTGCAGTTTCTTTCAGCACGCTGCTGGGTGTGGTGTCTCCAGGTCCCCACCTGTTATGTTCATAGCACACTAAAAAACTTACATTGGGAAACTTCTCTGGAAATTTTTGCAAGTCAGCACTGTTTTCGAAATCTTTTTTTTATTTGTTTTTTGGTTTGGGGGACAGGGTTTCTCTGTGTAGCTTTGACTCTCCTGGAATACATTATGTAGACCAGGTTGGCCTCAAACTCACAGAGATCCATCTGCCTCCCGAGTGCTGGGATTAAAGGCGTGCACCACCACCTGGTTGAAATCTCTCTCTCTCTTTTTTTTTTATATATTTCTCAGTCCCTTCTAGCCAACCATGATAATGTTTACACATTAAAGTGGGACAGAGGTGACTGACAAGAGAGCCATGTCCATCTAGCTCCTGCAAAGGCTAGTCTATTCTCCTCTAGGCTAACTGTGGTGTTCAGCAAAGGAAAAGCTCGGCACACCGAGTCCTGTTGGGGTCCATCGTCACAGTCACCTCGGTCTTGAAGGAATGACACTTCACTGGACAGAAATTGGCGTGAGAAGCAAAGTCAAGCCCTCCCATACTTTGCAAACTTGAGCCTGCTTTTTGGAGCACTGTCAAGTTACCGTCACCTACTCTAAACGTTTGTGCAGGGAGGCCCAGGTGGCAACTACAGCAGAGCTGGCTGGCCCAACCCCTCCATCTGAGTGGTCACGCCACACGGTGGAGCATCAAAATGCTCTTTTACCTTATCACAGTGGCTGGTGCTTTAAGCTACTAGCTGCCAGCTACTAAGGTCTTAGCCTAGGGGGGTAGGGATTCTGCTCTTCCCAGACAAAGGCAGCTTTAACTAAAACTTTGTGGTTATAATAAAACTCAAGATTCAAAGGCTAGACTGAAAACCTGGGAGCCAAGAGAGTAGAAACTGGTTAACTTTCTCTCTGCAGGCATCCTTGAAGTCACCCTCCTTCCACACCCCCAACTAAAAATTCCTATGCCAGCTTTCTCTCTGCTACTTCCTTTCAACCAGTTGCTAACCCCACCTCTTTGAGCACAAGTTAACTTTAATTAATGCAAATGCAACAGATCTTTGCATAGTCAAACAAATGCAGTATAAACAAACGTAACACCTCTGCCTAGTTCAACAAATATTCCACAGGAGAGAAGTGAATCTTAGTCAAGGGATTGTGTGTGTGTGTGTGTGTGTGTGTGTGTGCACATGCACGCGTACATGCATATGTGTACATGTTCCTCTGAAGGCCAGAAGATAACTGTGAGTATCATCCCATGGGTGCCATCCACCATGTTTCCGGAGACAGTCATTCACAGGCCTGAAACCTGCTGAGTAGACTAACTGGCCTGCAAGCCCCAAGGGTCCATTTGGCTCCCCAGGGCTGGGATTACAAATACATAGCACCACACCTGCCTGGCCTTAAAAGTCAATAAACTAAAACACGGGTTCTGGAGCTTCAACTCAGGCCCTCAAGCTTGCAAACCAGGAACTTTCCCAGCTGAGCTACTGCCCTAGCCCTTAGCCAAGTGGTGTTGTTTGTTTAAGATTTCTTTTAAAAATATTAATTATGTGTTTTTGTGTGAGTCTGTGTTTGGTTATGTGTGCGCGAGTGCAAGTGTCTAGGGAGGCCAAAGCAGCCTCTTGGGTCCTCTGGAGCTGGAGTTCCAGGTGTTTGTGTATCACCTGATGTGGGTGTTGGGAAGCAAACTTGGCTCCGAGCTGGAGTTCCAGGTGTTTGTGTATCACCTGATGCGGGTGTTGGGAAGCAAACTTGGCTCCTCTGTAAGCGCAGAATAGGATCTTAGTTGTTGAGCCATTTTTATAACCTAGCTTGGCAAAGAATTTTTTTTTAATATATAAGGAAAATTCATTTTTCTAAACAGAAACAGTCTTTAAAAATCATTTGGAAGTACAAAAGACTCTGGATAGCCAATGAAAGTTTGAAAAAAAAAATAATAACGGAGAAGGCATCAATGCACCTGATTTCAAGGTAGAGCAGAGCCAACATGGTAGCCATGGTAACAACATGGCGCTGGTGGAGCACAGAAAGGACTTAGACATAAAGTCAAGCTACTATAACTACCTGAGCTTTTTTAAAGATGCCAAAAATATACAGTGGAGAAAATATTGTTTGATGAGCAAGTGGTGCTGGAAAACCTGTATTATCTACATGTGAAAAAATATAACTAGATTCTTCCCCCGTATTCTGTATAAAAATCAACTCCAGCAAATCCAAGAGCCCAATGTGAATCCCGAGCTCTGAAACTGTTACAAGAAAATGTACAGGAAACACTTCTAGATATAGGCACAGGCAAGAAATTTCTGAGTAGAAATCCAGTCTCTAAGGAAACGGTGCCAACAAAAGGGATCTCATGCAATTACAAAGCTTCTATACGTCCAAAGAAATAGTTAGTAAATGAAGAGAGAGTTTATAGAGTTAGGGAGATGCTTCACATTGGTTTTGCTGTAGCTCTGTTCACAATAGTAAGTCATGGAACCAGCCTTGGTGTCCAAGAACAGGGATGGATAACAAAAATGCCATCACTCATGCATGTACACACATGCATTGATGCACACACACGGACACACACACAAAGGATATATTTACAGAAAAACAGATGCAACTGGAGATAATCATGCAAGTGAATTTGTGAAAGACAAATAATTTTTTTCTTTTAAGTGGTTACTAGTGTATAATGAATATGTGTAATAAAAGTTTTTTTCAAGTAAAAATATATAGAAATCCTTTTTTTTGTTGTTTTTTTTTGAAACAGGGTTTCTCTGTGGCTTTGGAGCCTGTCCTGGAACTAGCTCTTGTAGACCAGGCTGGTCTCGAACTCACAGAGATCCGCCTGCCTCTGCCTCCTGAGTGCTGGGATTAAAGGCGTGCACCACTATCGCCTGGCCTTAGGAATCCATTTTTGTTTTTGTTTTTTTTTTTAATTTATTTTTTCTTTCTTTCTTTTCGTTTTTTTTTTAAAATTTATTTATTTATTAAATAAATTTATTATTATTATATATTTATATTTATATTATTATATTATATATTTATTATTATTATATATATTATTAGAAATTTATTAAATTTCTGTCTCTTCCCCCCCCCCCAGGAATCCATTTTTAAAGCAATAAAATTAATGGTATGTAAACATCTTGATGCGCACTGTATGTACAATCTTTTGGAGGGAGGTTCCATAGCTTGTATTGATTCACAAATGAGTATCTTGGTGCCTGTACCCATTCCTTCACCCCACTGTTCATGTGTTATTGATGTAGAGTTTAGAATACCCTTCCGGTAACACAACCCTTCCTCTGAACTCTCAATAACCTGCTTGTTATCAGCACACTTTGGGTATTGGGTGTCCTTTTGTGGCTTATTTCTTCACCGAGGATTATGCATTTGAAGGGTGAGAAGATCCCTCGTCTCCTTATTCAACTGGCTGCACACAGTAAACTTTTTATACTTGTTTAATTTTTAAAGAGTTTTTAAAAAATGAATTAATTTGTATGCATGTATATATGTACATATATATGTTTACATATGCTGCAGAACCAGTGTGGAGGTCAGAAAGCAAAATAACTTATTACACCTGTTGAGGCAGGGTCTTTCTTGCTCCTGCTGCTGTGCCGTGTACTTCAGGCTAACTGACCTTCATGCTTCCAGTCAGTTTCCCTACCTGTCCCTCCCATGTCCACATAAGAGTGCAGGGGTTACAGATGTGCACCACTGCACACGGCTTTCTAGGTGAGTCTTGGGTCTCAAACATGCGTCTTCATTGCCACTCCAAGTGCTTTTACCTGCTTAGCTGTGTCCCCAGCCCAATTTTATGCTAGCTTAATTTCTAAAAATCCTATTTTAGGATCAAATAATATTCTGATTTATTAATATAGTATATTATTTTGTAATCACATAATTATATATAATTTATATGATATATTATTATATTTTATATTATATAATAATCTATTGATATAACAACTCATGTACTATACTGATCAGAATAGCATACCACAAATGTGAGATACCGCAAATACAGATTGGATCCTCTGGACACCAAAATTATTTCTCTGCATAGTCAATATGTAAGCGCTAAGCTACATACTTACGCTGCACTTTTATAGTATATGTTCCTATTCAATATTCATGAAAAAGGAAACTGAGACTTTGTCCAAATTTCCTCTAGCACCAGGATGTTTTCTTGGCATGAATAAGTTAATAATTACTTGTTGAATATGCTGTGTAAACTTTTCCTGGACAGACGTTGACAGAATGTCTATTCATCCCAGAAAGAGCAGCTATGATCAAAGTAATAATCCCATTCAAATCTGACTAGGTAAAACAATGAATTTATTCAGCTTACATACAAAAGCACAAACAGCCTCCCCTGGACAAGCTATATGAAAATTCTCATGCCCAACAGGATGACACTTCCCCGCAGATGTGTGGTTATCTTCGGTTAACCTTCCAGATTCCGTATACTAAACCTCCCAAACACTGTTCCGGGGAAGAATTACATGCAGCTGGAAGGTGAACAAAGGGAAGTGGCTAAGATGTTAACTGGTGAACTAATGACATTCCTAGCCCCTTCCTTTTATGGAGGACCATCAACAGGAGACCTTACTGAGGGCCCCTTGAGAGCAACCGCAGCTATCTAATGATATTTTATTTGTATTTTAATAAATAAAACTTGCCTGAAGATCAAAATGTAAAGCTAAACCACTAGAGGCCAGAGAGTGGTGGCACACACCTTTAATCCCAGGACTTGGGAGACAGAGGCAAACAGATCTCTGTGAGTTCAAGGCTACCCTGGGCTACACAAGACCGGTCCAGAGACAGATCCAGGTAGTCATGGCTCACACCTTTAATCCCAGTGTTTGAAAGTCATACAGTTTTAATCCCAGCACTAGGGAAGTATAGGCAGGAGTGATGTGGTTGGGCAGAGAGAGGCATATAAAGGGGAAGAGACAGGAACTCACTGGAGTGTGGAGTCTGGGGATTTATGGAGACAGGATCTTGCCCTTTTGGTCTAATCCAGCATGAACATCTGGTTCCTGGAAGATCGGAAAAGTAGGTTCTACTGACCCTTTCCCTAACGAAGCTGCAGCAGGACTCAGGGATTTTAAGGCAGAGAACAGTGTTGCTCTGTATGTTCTCCGCAGAGCCCACCTTGACATTGCACACGGAGTAGGCATTTGCCACATAGTTAATACCCCAGCCCGAAGCTGCACATGGCGGCGTATTTGCCATGTAAGAAATGCGTAAGCTGGCAGACCTATGAGGAATGCTCCAGTCACCTCTAGCGAGCTTTTATTATTCGACCGATTTCACATTTTCAAAACATCCAACTTCAAACATCCAAGTCCTCATGGCTTTATACAATACATGGATCTCAAGCACCTTGGTGTGCTGCCTGTGCTGGTTAAATCAGGCCACTCCTCGCTTGCCTTTCTCCTGACAAACAGAAACAATTTTGGTTAACTTAATATTCCGAGGGGGCGGGACTGTCTGAACGCTTTCTGTTTTGCTGCTCCCACGTCTCACGGTGAACTCAAGAATCCCAGGCACTCTGAGAGCAGGTGTGTCTCTCAGGTTTACTCCTTCCAGGGCCATCTCAATTCCGACTTTTCCTGTGCTGTGAAAAAATATCTCACCAAAGAACTTCAGGAAGAGTTTGTGCTGGCTTTCGAGGCAGTCTGGTCCTATGAGGAAGTCGGCGGCAGGAGCCCGAGGCAGCTTGTCTCATTGTATCCTCAGACGGGATGGGGAGAGCAGCCCAGCCATGGTGATGCTCAGCGCACTTTCTCCTTTTCCTTCAGGTCCTCCACCCCCACGAGGTGGTACATTCTGCCTTCAGGATGTGTCTTCCCACCTCCCTTAAGCCGCTCTGAAATGCTCCCACATATACAGTCAGAGGTGTGTTTCTCTGGTGGCTCTAAAGCCAGTCAATTTGTTAATGAAGATTAGCCTTCAGAGGGGGTGTTTTCTCTCTCCCTTTTTAAAAGAGCGAATGAAGGATGTATCCACTCAGCTATTCCATTAAGCAGCTGGAGCTTCATTTCACAGGGAAACTGGGCAGTTGTTAGAAACAGATGACTCAAAGAATCCCAAGAAAGCCTGAAGACACTGTAGTGTTTATGCGCCAACTCCTGGGATCAGTTGTTGGGTGGGGGCTGTTGGCCAGTTGGAACTTTCTCCTCTTTGTGAGGTTCTGAAGATGGGGCAGGATGGGAGAGGAGAGAACAACCTCTAAGGCAGTTAGACACTGACCATGGCAGGAGCCAGGGCACAATGAACGGCTAGCCACTTTAATGTCTGCTATAACCACCCCCAGAACTGTGTGGGGACAACACCATTCAGTGTATTTTAATTTTCTTTCATTGGTATAATTTCTCCTCTATATTGCTTTGTATTCTTTATGGAAGCTGTCAGCCTTCAGGGTCCAAGTACAGTTTCTTCAAATGTTCATCACACAGTATACATAGATTCAGTATGTGAAGGACACACTTCTAAGATTTGGTGTTTCCTCTATCCGAAGGCTCACTTACTCTTTTTTTTTACCCACTCTGTAAAATCTTCAATGGAGTTTCTTTGCCCTCAAGTGTTTAATTGTAAAGCATCATCCTTATAATATAAATCCAAAATGAGAAGAGGGGAAACATCGCTACTTCCCCGCAGTTCTCGGTTGCTGCCCCTCCTCTCAGGTGGCTATACAGTTCTCCTGACTGCACATTTAATATGTGTGACTCTGCACAGGGGACTCGATGCTGTGGGGACAATTTTCATAGTCATGTTTTGAGAATTTACAGGCATAATCCAGGTATCTTAAGGACAGAAACTAATACATACCGTTTTGTAAATGTCACCTGTATTACACCTCTTTTGCATATGTAAACAAGCATGCCAACTTTTGTTTTTGCCTCTCCATTTATTTTTATTTATTTATTTAATAAAGATTTATTTATTATGTATATAGTGTTCTGTCTGCACGTCAGAAGAGAGCACCAGATCTCATCATAGGTGGGTTTTTTTTTTTGTTTGTTTTGTTTTTGTTTTTGTTTTTGTTTTTTCGAGACGGGGTTTCTCTGTGGCTTTGGAGCCTGTCCTGGAACTAGCTCTTGTAGACCAGGTTGGTCTCGAACTCATAGAGATCTGCCTGCCTCTGCCTCCCAAGTGCTGGGATTAAAGGCGTGTGCCACCACCACCCGGCTTATAGGTGGTTTTGAGCCACCATGTGGTTGCTGGGAATTGAACTCAGGACCTTTGGAAGAGTAGTCAGTGCTCTTAACCTCTAAGCCATCTCTCCAGCCCCCAGTTTCTCCATTTATATTTACACTATATCTACAAAGAATTGCCTAACATTTAATAACAGACCTCTCTTAGCAGACTATTTTATAGTCTTACAGTAGTTATTGTTATCAATAGGGCAATTAACATGATGCATAAAGTGAACTGAAAATAAGACTTTTATGTTACTTTTTTTTTCTCTGACTAGATTTTCTTTATGCTTAGAATTTAACATATGTTTGGAATCTTCTCATTTTTATTACAGCTGCACACAAACCTCCGACTCGAAAGGCCATGAATCCTCAAGTCCTAAGGTTGTTACTAAGATGTCTTCCCTGGGGGAGATGTAATTTACCCTTTCTCCAAAGGTCCCTCCAACGAACAGGCATGATTCCCCTCAAGGTTACTCTGGGGAACCAGTGAGTTTATTGGGCTTCCCTACAAAGCATGGTGGGGTTAGTTACAGGGTGCTCCTGGTAATAAGTAATTAGGACAGAATTGCATATGGCTGACTGGGAAGAGCCGCTGGATACTCGGTCATAGCCCTATGACACTCCCTGCCCTCTCCTTCCCTGAGGGAATAGGTTCAGTTGTGGTGACCTTTTGGGAGAAGGCCCAGCAGAATTCTTGAGGATGTTGGCAGTGTGGCTCAGAGGACAGTCCTGTACAACAAAGGTATATATGGTATGTATAGATACAACCTCTGCTGTTACTTGCAAGGGACAGGTCAAAAAGAACAGGGGTGGCTGGACAAGATGGACTATTTCCCTGCCGTATAAAAGTCTGTGCCTTCTCTGTAACCCCTTTAGAGCTGTGCTGTGTCCATTGGTGAGGTTCAAGGCTAGACTTTCTGTTCCAGGCATGTATCTGCATTCCAGCCAGGGAAGGGAAGGGAAAAAAAAAAACACATACCAACTGCCTCTCATGTAGGCATGGCAGATTTATACAATAAACTTCACAGATTAACCATGTTAAGTGTATGGTTTAGGGAATTCTTTGGCGTTAAACACATTCACTTTGCTGTGCAGCCATTACCTGCATCGTATCTAGAATTCTTTTTATCTTCTCAAACGGAAACTTCGTTAAATAATGATTCTCTCTTGAGCCGCAGGCAGCCGCTCTACCTTCTGTCGCCGTGATCTGATTACTCTAAATCCATGGATGGAGTCCTGCCAACATTTATTTGTCTCTGACTGGTCTAGTTCCACGGATAACACGGCAGCAGTGTTCACTTGTTGTGTAGTTTATACCAAAATTCCCTTTGCAAGGCTGAGTGTCATTCCATTGCAACCAGATGCCCATGTATTTGCTGGTGGGCAGTCGGGTTGCTCCTTTGTTTTTTGATTACTGTGAAGAATGCGACCCTGAGCATCACCATACAGACGCTCTTTCTTCCCCCCAGAAACTGCACCAGTTTGTATTCTCACATGGAATGCATAAAGTGGACATTTCTCCACTTCTTACCAAGACCCGTTTTCTGGGTTGTTTTTATTGTTTGCTTAAAGAGCAAACATAATGATGAGCATAAAGCGGCCCCTCACAGTGGTTTTGATTTGCACCTTCCTAATGATTAGTAACGTGGCCGTCTTGTTGGTTATTAGTTCATCTCCCTGGAAAAAGATCTGTCTGTTTATTTCATTTGTCCATGTTTTAATCGGATTATTTTGTATGGCGCCGTATGGATTTTGACTCCTGTCAGATGTAGGACTTGTACTAATCTTTCCCATTCCCCAAGTTGTCTTTTCATTCTCTTGGTAATATTGTTTGCCTAACCCCAAAGATTTTTCTTGTTACAATCCAATTTATACTTTTTAGTTTTACACAGTGTCTCACTCTGCTTGTTCAGGCTGGCTTTGAACTCTTGCCTCAGCCTCCCAGTGCTGGGAGTATGTGCCCAGCCGTTTTCCTTAAGTGTAATTCTGGTATCATATCAGAGTAGTTATATGCCAGTCAAATATAGTTTCTCTTCTTAGCATTTGTAGTTTACTTATTATATTAGGGTCTTTGATCCATCTTGAATTAATTTTTTAAAAATATTTATTATTTATTATGTATACAATATTCTGTCTGTGTGTATGCCTGCAGGCCAGAAGAGGGCACCAGACCCCATTACAGATGGTTGTGAGCCACCATGTGATTGCTGGGAATTGAACTCAGGACCTTTGGAAGAACAGGCAATGCTCTTAACCTCTGAGCCATCTCTCCAGGCCCCTTGAATTAATTTTTGTATATAACACAGTAAGGATCCAATTTCATTCTTTTGCTTGTGTGAATCCAGTTTTCCTACACTAGTTTTTTGAAAAGATTTCCACGGCCTTTTATAGGAAGGGTCCTGTGAGCTTTCACGCCACACTTCTGCTCGGACCCCACAGGCCAGGACTTAGGCACGGGGATACATTTACTTGGCTGCAGGAAGGTGGACAGACGAAGTGGTTGGTGCCAACTGCTTTGACACTTAAAATGATTTCTTCTGATTGTGTAAAATAGCACCATAAAAATAATGTGTGCTTTGATGTCTGCATTAATTTTGGGAGTAGGGCAGTGGAACTTTATGCAAATGGTATGTTCTTGAGTAGCTAGGATGATATTTCAATAGAGCTAGACATAAAACAAATGGTAACGGCACGGGAAGAGCTGTTCAGAGCGTGTAGAGCTGGTGGCCAGTATTGACCTTGTCGCTGAGTCATTGATAGCTTTATTTCCCCGTTATCTTATTTGGAGACCAGAGGGTTTTATTATTTATTTATTTACTTCGTGGTTTTGCTTCTGTAATTATAGATCTGTATATGTGTGTGGGTATGCCCATGTGAGGGCAGGTGCACTGTATATGTGTGTGGGTATGTCCATGTGAGGGCTTAATTTCCCCCATTTTTCTACGTGGATACCAGAGGATTTTATCTATTTAAAGTTTTTTTCACTCTGAAATTGTGTGGTTCTCAGTTATTACACAGTTCTCAAATGATTTTCAGTTAGCGTCTAGAATGAGATGTTTAAGTTTGTTTTTTTAAAAAAACTATGTTTACATATGTGTAAGGGTGTATGCTCATGGATACAGTGCCCTCAAGGAGGCCATTGAAATCAGGTCCCTGGGAGCTGGAGTTAGAAGCTGTTGTGAGCCACCGGCCTCTATGTGGGTGCTAGGAACCAAGCTCAGGCTCTCTGTAAGAGCAGCAAGCAGTCCTAGCTGCTGAGCCATCTCTCTTGCCCTAGAATGAGATGTTATTGTGTGACTCAAACTTGCACAGAATGGACACATGAATTGCATAATCACCAATATCAGATATTTTTCTTTCAGCGAAACCAGTTGGCTTTAAAATGTGAACCAGGAAATGGAGAAGAGTGAACAGGAGAGAAATAAAACAGACCTGGTCACAGGTTGCCAAAGTGACGGCCTATTTCTCTTTACCTTTGTGTATGTTTGACTATGGTAAAAAAAAAAAATTGCCATACATAAACAAGGCCTGCTCTGTTCATGGACAGTTCTATCCTAAGGGCTTTTCTGTCAGAAAACTGGAAAAAATGGTTGTGAGAGCAGTATAGCGCATGCACTTTTGTCAAAGAAATGTCTTGAAGGAGAATAGAGCTTCCACAGGTGTGGCGCCCTGGGACGCAATAGTGAGGAAGAACTCGGAACCTCTGGTGAACCATCCGAGGGTGAAGACCTAGGAGGCATTAGTGTTGCGGATAGTAAACCATGACAGACGCTGTGCTCAGTCCCCACTCGTAATTCACCCTCAGAGAATTCCCCTGGACTTGGAATTCACCCTTTCCTCTCCTGTTCACAGATAATTCCCACACCTGACTCCCTGATCTCTCGTTTTCCACTCCTCTGGGAACTCCCTGCGTCAGCAACTCTCCTTCCAGCCTTTCTGACTATCAGCCCCTGCCCCCACAGCTTGCCTGTGCAGATCTTCTAAAACTTCCAGCCCCTCTAAGGTGGCTCAAACGGCTCCCTTGCTCCCTTCTTCAGCAGTATTTCTTTTCCTGTTCTTCAGCTTCCTCACCAGACTTCTGCAATGGCTATATTCTTCAAACTACAGGCCTAATTAATAAACTTGATGTCTGCCCTAATCTGACTGCCTTTCACAAGCGGTTATTTTGTGTATGTTTGTGTGTGTGCACTCATGATTGTGGTGTAGTGTACATGTGGAGGTCAGAGGACAACTCTTGAAACACCCCCGGAGTGGGGAGACTCTCACTCAAGTCTCGGGATAACACGACCCCCAAGGAACTCACAAGAGACCGTCCTTGCTGCAATCACACGAGGTTTATTGACAGGAACCAGTGTGCTGGGGCCGAAACTCATTTCCCACGCAGGGGTAGGGGAGTTCGACCCTGAGTAGCTGGAAGAGGGGGTATTTAGGGGAAGAAAACACAACCCAAAGGGGGTACGGAGGGAGTCATTGGAAAATTTCAAAATACCAGTGATCATTGGGAAATTCCGAAAATACTAGTGATAATCACAAGGGGGTAACTCCCCATTTCTCAAGATTATAATCTAACTTTATGGTCAGCTAGTTCCTGGAACAGAGTCACTGAACCGGCTAACCTAGATTTTTGGTTCTTCTCTCCTTGCTAGATATTTGGCTTATTTTTCCTGCTAGATTTTTTGCTCTATTCTTTCTGCTAGAGGGGTCTGGATTTATCCAGGTCTTTCACTCTCTGGTGTTGGTTCTGCACTCTGATCTTCACGCAAGCTTTATTTGTTAAGACACAAACAAAATATTGCTACAGATAATGCTATGCTTCATGTCTAAGCTGATGAAGGTCTGGGTCAAGAGGGATGGACTCAAATAGGAAAGAACTCTACAGAAAATAGGGAATTCTCGAGAAAATTAGTGAATGATTCCATAAAGAATAGAGGGAAAGGAAGATGATAAACCTCAAAGAAACAACTCAATTAAACAAGTCCAGAAAGGAATCTGGCTTGGCAATAAAATGACCATGCTAGAAATCAAATTGAGACTGAACACATTCTTCTACAAACTCTGTCATCATTGTTGGGTGAAATCTAGAAAGACCATCATGGTTTTCTCTGATAACCTCTGTCCTAATTACAAAATAGTGGTTAGTGCAGAACCAAAAAGAAACACACATTAAGATAAAAAATATGCATAATTCAACCATAGAAGTATAATGACCAAATCAAAATTTCTGGAGGTATTCCAATGTGTTGATGCTGCTACAGGCATTATTGTTCAGTTAGAACTTATTTCTTCACTGTCATTAATCTTAGACTTTTAAAATGTTTAAATATGAAGTATAGAGTGTTTGTTCCAAAAACATTAAGAACAGCTCAGAAATATGTGAATTTACCTAGACTTTTCCTCCTTCAGTTCAACCTATCTTTGTCTTCTGCAGGAACCATTCTTAACCGTTTTCAGTGTTTGGTGTACAACTCCACCCACATACTGTGTATTCACAGACATATTATTTATGTATGTATGCATGTATGTATGTATGCATCCATCCATCCATCTTATTTATCTACCTACCTATGCAATCATGTACCATATTATAATGCTACATGGTGTTTGTATTATGAATGTGTCATAATTTATTTAATAGTCAGTTGTTGACTATGCTATCCAGATTGTTTTTATTTTCTGTACTTGACAAAACCGTAATAAAGAACATCTTTGTCTTGATGCTGAATTTATTGGAAATTGATTTTATGTTTCATTGTTAAATATATTTGCCTAGATAGTATTCTTTGTTGTGGCTGAAGGGACTCTGTCCCTAGTTTCTTAAGATGCTTTTCTTTACTTAGACTTAGGACAAAGTTTTAGCAAGTACTTTTTGTTTCTATTGAATTGATATTACTATTGATAAGGTGATGAATCTTATTCACGTGTTAATAACCAACTGTTGCTGCTTGCCTGGTTAAGCCTTCTTAGGTAATTATTCTTTAACAACAAACCTATCAAGCCCCATTTGCTCACATTTTATTTAGGATTTTAATTTATAGTCCTTTGTTGATATTTTTAACTTGACTGGGAACTGTTTCCTGGATGCTTAAAGGCTTTGTCATGGCAAATATCAGAGACTTGAAAATAGACACACACCCAGTGGCCTAGGAATGTAAGATGTCTGCCATACAGCTCCCATAAGGATTAACTGTTTCAGTCCCTAGTATAAATAGAAAGAAATTTCCCACTCCCCCTGTTCTAAGTAACCCTACATCGTCTCCAGGCCTCCAGCTGGGGAAACAGGCACTGGAGAAGACCTGGTCCGTGTTGACGCCCTTCCTTCCAACCCAAAGAGCCTCCACTCTTCCAGGGGAGCTGTTTACTCTTTCCTTAAGGTTGAGTGACTGGGTGCAAGTCACCTCAGCTTTTTTTAAGAGAAGCAGGAAATAAGCAAATTCGATTTAAATTAACACCTGGGCATAGGATATTACTGTCAGCGAAGCACTTGCCACTCGAGGATGAGGACCTGATTCTGTAGAATCAGAACTCGTGTAAAAAAGCTGGGTGCTGCACTATGCACCTGTACCCCCAGACCTGGGGAGGTAGAAACAGCAAGATCTCTGGGAATTGCTGGCCACCTGGTTTAGCTGCTCACTGAGCTCCAGGTTTTTTTTGGGTTTTTTTGTTTTTATTTTTCGAGACAGGGTTTCTCTGTAGCTTTGGAGCCTGTCCTGAAACTAGCACTTGTAGACCAGGCTGGCCTCGAACTCACAGAGATCTGCCTGCCTCTGCCTCCCAAGTGCTGGGATTAAAGGCATGTACCACCACTGCCGGCCATGCTCCAGGTTTAACAGAAGAATTTATCTCAAAAATTAAGGTTGAGAGTGATGAAGGAAGACACCCAACGCCAACAAATGGCTTCCCATGCAGTCTCGAATACACCATGTACACCTGTACACACATACACAAAAATAAACAAAACAGAGAATTCATTTGGATAGCTTGTATTCTGGGTAACGTTTTTGTAATAGGAAATTTAAGATGATTCTGATTGGCACTTTAGTTTGAAAAAAAGAATTCATGTGAAGTTATATTCCTTTTATAAATTATAATGTGTAAGACAACTATTTTTAGGCTAGGGAGGGTATGTAGCTCATCAATCAGTAAGGTTCTTGCCTAACGTGTGAACACCCCGGCTTGGATCCTGGCTGTTCCTACATCCTTATCATCAGCTGCATGTTAGTTGTTTTTATATCTTTTGTTAAGAGTAACATTTCCTTGTTATCCTAGGACTGGTAGAGCCCAAACAGACTTACTTTGGGGGGAAAAAACTGTTTTCAATTTCCTGGAAAGAGCCATCCTATGAGTAAGACAAAGGATGTCGTAGAGGAGATGTGATTGGAATAGGTTCCATTTCTAGGACTCATTGTCCCACAGTAATACAGAAAAGTGGTGCTCTTCATTCTTGGGCCTTTGATGCCATGGTGACACTCTCTCTTTATATTGCTCTGCCAAGTAGAGTTCATGGTGAGGATGTGTGGCGGACTTCTAGACCGGCGAGGAAGAATGACCACCACATCAGGATTCTACTCAGATCATGCTTTACTGGAGTGCCCTTGATTGATGGGGAGCAGGAAACGAGAGGGCAGGAAAACGAGGGACAGGAAGCGGAGGGACAGGGAGCGAAGGGGAGAGACAGCAGGAAGCGAAGGGGAAAAGCGAGAGAGAGAATAAAGTGAAGGGGAGGAGGACACTTAGGCAGCCGCTTAAATAGGGAATTGGCACACGGGTCGCCCTGTGATTGGCTGCCACCAACAGCTGACACCAGACCGCATCGGGATAGGCTCAAGGATCCTCATCCACCGTGCATGCGGGAAGCGGGGACGCTCAGCTCTCAAAGGCATAGCCAAATATGGAGTTGTTTATTTCCAACAAGACAGGATGTCGGCACCATCTTGTAATGGCGATCCTGTCCGGCTCACTACAGATCCCCCTTATTGTTTGTAAGCAATGAGCGCAGGACTAACGTCATCCAATCTGACCCCCACCTCATGATGTGTTGGTCGATCGAGGATGGAAGATATTTTCCATGGACACACCTTCCCCTGTGCAATGGGTACTCGAGGAACCCCGGGGGTGCAAAGGCTGTGTCGCAGGAACCTACATCCACACACCTACCCAAGTGCAATGGATTGACAGATCCCATGGGGTGCATAGGCTGTGCAGGAGGAACCTACATCTGCACACCTACCCAAGTGCAATGGATCAACAGATCTCATGGGGTGCCAAGGCTGTGCATGATGGAAGCCCTAAGCGTCTCTTAGTGCTGACAACCATATCTGGGGGAAGGAGCCACACTCCAGGGTAGCTAATGCCTGAGAGATTATAACTTTATCCCAATATAGCCTTATCCCTATTGGTCTGGGCTCGAAGGCAGCAAACCAACCACAGGCACAACACACAGCCACCCAGGCAGCTTGCCAAAAAACATGCCCACACAACTGAAAGCACAGGGACCCTTTCTCTGTAATGTTACGTGCTTCTCCTAAAAGGGCCACTTCAGACTTATACATTGAAAATGGTAAATCAAGGTTTCTATTGGGGGTAAAAATCTGGGGAAAACTGTGGCATCATGCCGAACAGGCATCACCTTTGGGAAGGCTGATAGGATTCCCCTTCAGTGCTCCGCCTTCCCCAGGATCCACGTCATCAGGGATGTCTGCAGGAACTTCCTCCAGAGACTCAGCCTCATCCTTAGGAACTTCCTTGATCATGCATGTCAGCCAGCTCGGAACCCAAAGCGGAGCCTCTTGGCCCTGTGGAAAAACACATACAGCTCCCCTAGATCTTGCCACCACAATATCCGGTCCATACCATTTGTTATCCAATACATCTTTCTACATCACATATTCCTTTTGTTCCATAGAGCCTGCTGCATGCTTTTCAGCTGCTGCAGTACCCGACTCATTCAGGTTTAAAAAATTGAGTGTGAAGAGAACAAGGGAGATTCTTTCCCTGGGGGAAGAGGATTCAGCTATTCCCCCTTTTTGTTTTTGTAGAATTTCTTTAATATTTCTGTTGGCTGTAGTAATATGGGCGGCAGGGCTGCGTCCCCAACACCCCAGCCGCCTGCTCGGCTAGCTTATGCCCCGAAATAATTACACAGACACTGTATTCTTTTAATCACTGCTTGGCCCTTTAGCTATAGCCCTTACTGGCTAATTTTGATATCCCAATCAACCCATCTCTAATAATCTGTGAGCACCGGTCTTACCGGGAAGATTCTAGGTCGGAGCTTCATCGCGTGTGTCTGCCCGGGAGCTGGGCATGGCGTCTCTTTCTGAGGCGTCTCTCTCTGAGGCGTCTGCTCCTGAGAGGAGAGCTGTGGAGTCTGACCTCACTTCCTCTTCCTCCCAGCGTTCTGTTCTGTTTACTCCACCTACCTATGTCCTAACCAATAGGATGGGCCAAGGCAGTTCCTTTATTAGCCAATGACCTTCCTCCATCAGTTGGCTCTCTCCACAATACCTTGTCCTTGTGGATTGTATGGAAGACCCGTAATGTGGGACACTTGGAGCTGTGCACAAAAGGCACGAAATCTGTGGGAGGTATATGCTGGGCCTTTGCCTGTCTTCAGGCGTAGGGGTTTTCCCCAGGCAGCCCAGGCCTCCAGGCAATGTATTTTTACATGAGTTACCTTTTCTCCCGCTAGGGGCGTGGCATGAATAATGCCAGAAAAGGTATCCATTGATACATGCAAATATTTTAATTTGCCAAATTCAGGCATATGGGTAACATCCATTTGCCACAACGTTAGGTTGCAGCCCTCTAGGATTGACCCCAACTTGTAGAAAAATGAAAATAGACCTATATCCATCTTCATGTACAAAACTTAAGTTTAAATGAGCCAAAGGCCTTAGCATATAAAAATTATGTTGAACCTCACAGAGAAAAATTTTTGAAGAATATTTTGCCACATCTTAAACATAGCCTCAGTGGCACAAACATTGTGAGAAACCATAAATTATATCTCCTGAATTGAGAAACTTTTGTATAACAAGGCTATATAGTGGGAAAAGATCTTTACTTATCATAAACCCATTTTAAAAATATATGAAGAACTCAGGAAATTAGTTATTAAAAATTAATCCAAAAATATTTGTTATAGACCTAAACTGAAAACTCTCAACAGACGAACTTAAAAATGACTGAGAGACATTTAAAAAATGTTTCCTTTTGCCCTCAGAGAAATGTAAACCAAAACTCTGAGATTTTACCATATCCTTGTAGAAATTACCAAGATTAAAAATTAGTATATATAAAATGTTTTGACTGTTTTCTGGCACATAGACCTTCGATAAATGTTATGATGTTATTATACTGAAAGACCCGAATAAACCCAGACACCTCTAGCAGAAAGAGTAGAGTCAAAAAAATCTAGCAGGGAGAGAAGAACCAAAAATCTAGATTAGCCGGTTCAGTGATTCTGTTCCAGGAACTAGCTAACCATAAAGTTAGATTATAATCTTGAGAATAATCTTGAGAAACAGGGAGTTACCCCCTTGTGATTATCACTGGTATTGTCAGAATTTTCCAATGATCACTGGTATTTTCAGAATTTTCCAGTGAAGCTCTCTACCCCCTTTGGGTTATTGGGTTATGGTTTCTTCCCTTAAATACCCTTTCTCTCAGCTACTCGGGTCAAACTTCTCTACCCCTGCATGGGAAATGAGTTTCGGCCCTAGTGCACTGGTTCCTGTCCTGTCAATAAACCTCATGTGATTGCAGCAAGGACGGTCTCTCGTGAGCTCCTGGGGGATCGTGTTATCCTGAGACTTGAGTGAAAGTCTCCCCACTCCGGGGGGGGTCTTTCAACACAACGTTATTATTTCAAGAGTGGGAAGCTCCGAGCACGGTTCTGTGATCTTCACTATCCTATATCTCTGTCTGTTTATTAATCTCCACCAGGCTGTGTGTGAGCTGGGCCAAGTGACTTGCTTCTGGTAATAGAATACGGCAACGATGATAACTACGGTCAGCGGTGACACCCATTCTGCAGGACTCTATTTCCTTCCCAGCTTCCCCACATGGCAAAGTGCCACACAACACAGAATTAAGGGTACTTTCTTTCTGCAGCCTGGAAGGAACTGCGTCCTATTATCAACCCCATGAGGAAGCTTGGAGGTAGTTCTTTCCAGTCACACATTGAGATGCCTACAGCCTTAGGGAACATCTTGACTGCTGCCTATCAAAACCTCTGGGTCAGAGGACCCGGATGAAGTGTGCTCCAATTCCTGATCATAGACACGGTTGTGTTAAACCGCTGAGTTTGGGGATAATTTGTTATGCAATTTGTAGATGATAATAATAACAAGTAGTAGTAGCAGTGTGACATAGAGTTAAGGCTATAGACTCTGGAACCAGACGGTCTGAGTTTGAATTCGTGCCATTTCTTAACTATTTGGCTTCGTATAAATTCTAAGCATTTTCCTGGTGAAGCGCACACTTTTAATCCCAGGACTCTGAAGGCAGAGGCAGGCGGATCTCTGGGAGTTCCAGACCAGCCAGAGCTAGATTGTAAGAACCCGTATAAAGGAATTTAAATTACAGATCCTTCTTGATTTATAATGGGCGAAGTCCCAATCAATCCATTGCATGTTAAAAAAAAATATCATAAGTGAAAAATGCACTCAAGATACCTAACCCACTGAGCATAAGAGCTGAGCCACAACACAGCACACCACAGAGTATTGATTGTTTGCCTTCGTTACTGCACGGTTGGCTGTCAGCCTGCATCCACCATCCAGCATGCTAACCGAGCATCACATGGAACATCACCAGAGCAGGAAAAGATCAAAATTTAAAGTGTGGCTTCTACTGAATTGCTGTGGCTTTCGGCCATCCTACTTGAAACCATCCCAGGTCAAGGATTGTCTGTGTTCTCCTTATCTGGATACGGAGCATGAAACAACTGGGAAGAGTCTGAATGCACACACAGAGCAGCCCCGCACGTGGTGAGCATAACCCTCTTGGCGGCTGTTGCTATTTTATCCAGTCCTTGTTCCATTAGTCATCAGCTCTGGATTCCAGCTAGCGCTGTGCCAAGCAAGAATGCTTTCTAACTGAGGTTATAAGTATGTTCAGCCCTGTGCTGAAGCGAGATACAAACAGAGCTCTGGGTTCTACACGGTTCCACGAGAAGACACGAGAAGTCCTTTCTAGCCAGTTTCCAGGGAGAGAGGCGGGGTTTCGTTCTCTAAAACAGAAGTGAGATTCCCTGCCTCCTTCCCTCCATCCTCAAATCCCACAAGGCACTTTCACGGCTCCCAGTGCTCGCTGTGACAAGGTCAGCACAGTCCACAATTAGATACAGAGTCAAATAGAAGTCAGAGCTTCCAAGAAGCTGGGCAGAGAGGCTAAAGAAATAACCCCACTGACTGCGGCTTTCAATCTTGAGTTAATTAAAGACCAAAGAAAAACTTAAGAACAAAGAGGTAGTGATTGGGAATAGAGATGATGTGCCGGAGACCTCAAAATAACCAAAGTTCATTTGTCTGACACCTCCGAGTTTACCAAATGTTTTCATGCAGAGTTTTCCTAGTCACAGAGGGAAAGGCAAGACGGAACAGTGCAGGCACAGGGGGTTAAGTTCCTTTCTTAATGTGAACCAGTCACTAAGAAGGATGAAATTAGGTTTTTTTCCTGATCCATGTTCTATAGGACATTCGATCTGCTATAGCGGCTGGGGTGTGTTTATCTATTTCTGCGTCATTTAAGTGACAACTGTTTAGGACCTACCATACCCCAAAACTAACATGCCCTGTGTGAGCAGGACATTGCATACACCTTGTAAGTGAATACGGCTTTTTTTGATTTCCAGGTTCCTAGTAGGTTCACTTTATTCTAGATAAAACTGTATCTCTCTATTTCCTGCTCAACCGCTATTTTGTGGCAATTTCCCAAGTTCCCTGAAATCTTTGATCAAAATGGGATATGTAAGGTTAAGTGTACATTCAAAATAAGGATTCCCCATTAAAACCAACTGTCACTACCCACTAATGACATTTTACAATATTTTGCAGTATAGCTCTAGAGATGGTTGTAGGGTATAGAAGCCCTATTTGGTAGATAAGAAAAATGGCCCTAGATTATACCTTAAAAAAGAAACCAAAACTGTAGCCCTCATAAATATTATAAAATGAAGGTTTTTATTTAACTTTAAACATCCTTTAGAAGGAAACAGAATATATGCTACCTGTTTCTTCCTTTGCCAAGTATTTTGTGTCAGCAACTTTATGTATTGTGTGTATTAAATATTTTATATTATATATCATATAACATACAAATATGCTATATTTATATCGTGTAATAATTTTATAAATTATACATAAATATATGTAGGACCCAAAGCCTTCCTTCTGAACCACAGTCGAGGAAAGAATATTAATTGCATTGTCCTTTAACACCCAGCATTTTCTCAATGCACATGTCTCACTGAGGTCCTCAGATATACTATTTTTTGGAATGGCCTTGGGATTCAGGCCTTTCTATCACTTACCTCATCCTCTAGTGTCAGGGCACTTCGTTATGCCCTCTGAAAATACAGGTTCTTTTGTTGTTATTGTTGTTTTATTTTTATATTTTGTTTGTTTGCTTTTTTGTTGTTGTTTGTTTTTTGAGACAGGATTTTTCTGTAGCTGTAGAGCCTGTCCTGGATCTAGTTTTATATACCAAGCTGGCCTCAAACTCACAGAGATCCTCCTGTCTCTGCCTCCCAAGTGTTGGAATTAAAGGTATGTGTGCCACCACCGCCCAGCTGAGAACACAGTTTTAAGAAGGGTGACAATATGAATTCATCAGACAGCTATGTGCTGGCCTCTATGAGGAGACATCCAGTAGACAGGACAGTGAAAGTAAATTTACCTAGTGGTCTGTGTAATGGCTGTTCTGTCTCTTTAAGAGACAAGCCACGCCCACTCCCTCCCCCATCCACTGAGGTAGGCAGGTCTTCCTTCCTGCTTGCAGCCTTAGTCTCTCTCTCTTTTCGGGCTCCCTCTCAGAGAGGCAGCTTCTGTCTCTCCTCTCTCTGTCTCTTCTCTCTCTCTTTCTCTCTTCCTGTTCTTCTCCCCTTCTTCCTTCCCTTCCATAACCACTAAATAAATATCCAACCTCACTCTATATGGTGTGCCTATCTGTCTGTCTCTCACCCACCTGCCCACATGTTTCGCTGCCAGGGACCAGCCACCTTCGGAGACCTGCCACATGGTCTCGTGCACCACTCTGCCTGGGACTGGCTGCTCTTAGGACCTGCTGCCCCTGGCCTACCACCACTTAGGAACTCTGCAGCGTTTCTGCTGCCTGCCGCCACCGGGGATTCTGCAGCAATTATTACAGTGTGGTCATTATTTTTCTTATCACTATAACCAAACACCTAACAAAACACGCTTTAGAGGAAGACGGATTCAGCTCATAGTTTAATGGCAGGAAAGGCTATATATAGCATGAATTCTAATTGTTATTAATAATAAAAACCCAGAGTCAGATACAGGGGTAAATGCTGAAGATCAGAGAAGCACAGCAGCCAATCACTAGGGAGTTCTTTCACCTCGACCAATGTTCAGACCAAAGGGGTGATCCTGTCTTCGTACTGTCTCCTAGGACTTCATCCTCAGACTGCACCTGTCTCCACCAAACCTCAGACTGCTACGAGCACCTGTCTCCTCTGCCTTATATTCCTCTCTCTGCCCAGCCATATCACTCCTGTCTCCACCTTCCTAGTGCTGGGATTAGAGGTGTGTGCCACCATTGGCCTCTAGAGATTTTTCTGCACTCTGATCTTCAGGCAAGCTTTATTTGCTAAAACACAAGCAAAATATCACTACAAAAAAAGGCATGGCCACTGGGGACAGACCCTTCTTAGGAGCTTGTGGCAGGTCATATCACAGCAGAGTAGAAAGCTGAGAGCTATTTGAGTCAGAACCCAAGCACCTCCCACCCTCCAGTTGACTAAAGTTTCCACAACTTCCCCCAAACAGTATTTATTATCCATTAGCGACCAAGTGTTAAAGCACACGCCTATGAGGACATTTCTCATTCAGATGGTAATACTCTTCCCCTAGCCTCTGTAGGCCATGGTCATTTCATAATGTAAGAATGTATTCAGTCAGTGTCAGAAGCCTCCATAGTCTAGTCTGTCTACCCCAGCTCTTAGCCTCACTATTGCTGAGGCCTGTGTTTGCCTTTGTGGCCTGACTTTGAAAGACATTTCTTTGGGCCAGAGGTTTCCAACAGGGAGCCCTAGAGGCATTATTCTAGGTTCAGGCTCTCTCTTCAAATAAATTTGCATTTTTACAAACTGAGGCTTACTTAGGTAAAATCTTGCCTCCCAGTGTAAACAGCCTGGTCTGACTTTAGTGGTACAGATCTCTTTAACAATTATAGTCCAAACCACCCCACCCATTTGCAATTTTATCCACAGTCACACATTTTTCCTTGCCAACTTGAGCATCTTCCATACCTTCTTGTGCAGAAAAATTTTATTATGATGCTCACTAAACACAGCGAGTAACAACCAAGCCACATCCTGAGGTATGCCATCTTTAAATCACTCCACTAAACAACTTGGTCTCTTAAAATTTGTCCTAACTCAGATGGTCAGGACATGAACAGAAAGACTACAGAGTCTCTGCTAGAACACAGCGTGGGTGGCTCTGGTCCGTTCCAATCACAGTCTGTCTGTCTCTGAAATCGTGTGAGCACCGACTTGATTATTAGCTTTTCTTTGGGCATTCTTGCCCTCCATGCTTCTACAAAAATAGCCGATGAAGCTCCTTCCAGTATTCTAGGGCTTCTCTAGCTCACAGCACCACATGTTTCTAAATTCTCACAAACCAGCCCCAAAGGTCTGTGAGCCACATGGCAGGGTTTATCTCAGCCACAGTCCCACTTGTAGGCACAGATTTCCTATATTGCTTCCTTTGCTTATTGCTGTAACCAATTTAAGGAAGACAAGAAGTGGTCTGAGATAGAGGTACATGCCAGTGACTAACTGCTTTGCTTTTCTGATCTTCAGCTAAAACCCCAGTATCTGTCTCTGGGTTTTTATTATTTATGCTTCATTTGATGTCCAATGCTTGGGGTACAAATTAATGAAAAAGTCTTTTGTCTGTGACTTTATAGTCATTGTCATGGTCCAGCGCTATATATGGCCAGAGTCACTGCCCTACCAGCTAGGTTTTTCTTTTTTTCCCTCTCCTGGAAGGCTCTCCCTGAATCTGCTTCTTTGTAGCTGCCTTGAAATCCAGTCAGGTTTTTACTGTTCTATGCAAAAAGGAGATTCTATTAATTATTTAGGCTATAAAATAGTTTTACAAAAAAAATTAGACCCCCCCAAAGGTACAAATTAGAAGAGATCAATTGTAGACTCCTAATGACTTTCAAAGATTTCTAGGAGACATTTCCCATCTATGGTGCACTATTAGACAAGGTCCTGATGACTTGATTAATTTAAACAAAGCCTTAGATAGTGACAAGGGCTTAAATAGTCTCAGAGAATTATCAGATGAAGCTGAGAGAGAATTGGATTTGATTGAAGAGATATTACAGAAGGCATGTGTGGATCATGTGGATTTGAATCTTAACTGCATTCTGGTCATATTACCCTCCCAACATTCCCTTATAGGAATTAATTTTAAAGCAGAGAGAACATATTATTTTAGAATGGATCTTTTCCCCACACAAACCAACTAAAAAATTAAAAACTTATGGGAAAAGGTCTCTGAGTTAATTCTAAAATGAAAATTGAGACTTTGCTAGTTGGTAGGAAAAGACCTAGCAGAAATTATAGTACCTTTTAGTAATGATGAAATTGAGAAATTATGTGAAGGGAATAAACCCTGGAAAAGAGTTTGTAGTAATTTTTTGAGAGAGATTAACAACAACAATCCCAAAAGTAGGAGAATTCATCTTATAAAGAGAACTAACTAAATCCTTTCTTGCATTGTACTGTAGCCCCTACATTCTATACTGATGCAAATAAATTAGGAAAGACAGGTCACAAATCAGAAAATTTAAGTAAAGTAGATCAAATCCCTTATGATTCTGTCTAAAATTCAGAATTATATGCTATTCTCATGGTACTAAGAGATTTTAAAGACCCTCTCAACATAGTTATTGATTCACAACAGGCAGAAAGAATTGCTTTGCATATCGAAACCACTGAATTTATACCAGATGATACAAAATTGACAATCAGGAATAGGAATCATCCCATATACATAACACACATCCTATCCCATGTGGGTTTGCCAGGTTCTCTAACACAAGGTAATGCAGAAATCAATTAATTATTGATTGGTAATGTGTTGATGGCCTCAGAATTTCCTAAAAAATATTATGTCAATAGTAAAGATTTAAAAAAAGACTTTTCCATCATGTGCAACAAACCAAGGAAATTATAAGGAAGTGTCCTACTTGTTCTTTATATCTTTAAACACCACTACATGCAGGAAGTAATCCAAAGGGTACACAAAGGAATGAAATATGGTAAATGGATGTGTTCCATCTTGTAGAATTTGGAAAACTAAAATATGTACACCTTACCATTGATACCTATTCAGGTTTTCAATGGCAACTGCTTTGAGTTCAGAAAATGCTGATTTTTGGTAATCACACATTTGCTAGAAGTTATGGCCATCATGGGTATACCTATACAAATAAAGACAAACAATGCTCCAGCATATGTCTCTAAGAAAATGAAACAGTTTTTGCTTATTATAATATAAAGCATATTACATGTATACCACACAATCCTACAGGCCAGGCAGTTATAAAAAGATCAAATTGAACTCTAAGGATATGCTAAATAAACAGAAAGATAATAATATCCTCAGAAATATATTGCACAATGCTTTATTAACTTTGAAATTTCTAAATGCTAATGAGAAAGGAACAACAGCTGTGGAGTGACATTAGATAGTAGAAAAAACTACAGAATTAAATCAGCTAATATAAGCTGGGCGGTGGTGGCGCACGCCTTTAATCCCAGCACTCGGGAGGCAGAGGCAGGCGGATGTCTGTGAGTTCGAGACCAGCCTGGTCTACAAGAGCTAGTTCCAGGACAGGCTCCAAAACCACAGAGAAACCCTGACTCGAAAAAAAAAAAATAAATAAATAAATCAGCTAATATACTTTAAAGATATACTGACCTCAGAATGGAAACCAGGACATGTGTTGTGTTGGGGAAGGGGTTTTGCTTTTGTTTCCACAGGAGAAAAAAAGCTATTGTTACCATCAAAATTGATAAAGATTTGATTTGAACAAGAGATACTTCTTAATTAGAAGAGATGATAGTTCCTCAAACAGCATGGGCAATTAATCTAAACTAACCTATACAACTAACAAATGTTTTAAATTTGATCAGAATCTTCCCAAAATTAGGTTTGGGGAAGGGTTTGTTTTCTGTCTTTTCAGAAGAATAAAGACATGCAGCTAAGGAATCCAAAGACCACTGGACAAATGAGATATCTGTGAAGACAAATGACAAATCATTCAGAAAAAATGTCTCAAGAAAAAGAGTAATTGGCCTATTAGTATATCACATTTTAAAAAGGATAAAATTTCATAAATCTTTCCAAATGTTTGTTTCTGCTGTTCTCTGCGGACATATAATACCAGTGGTCTTTTTGTAGTCCTAGTCCAATTAAAGATTAAAGCTGGCTTTGGAATTGGAGTGTAACTCTCTCTTTCTCTAAACCCAAGCATGCTTATTAAAATGAAATCCAAAATCTCTGTCTCATGTCAGAAGAGTCACCTGATATGGGACAGAAGAAAAAAATATTTATGGACTATCTTATTGCTACTAATTTCATAATTCTTTAGTTTTATAGAGAGCCTTTAACAGCTTTTCTTAAGGTATAAATTTTATAATATTAATACATATATATATATTCTAAACTTTTTGTCATGATATTAATGGTCATATAGAGTACTAATTCTTAAAAAAGTTTTCATCTACTTTCCTATACATGATTTTGGGTTTGAGCTGTCGGGGTTTCTGTCCTGCCTGGTTCCTGCAGTCATTAAGTCCCAAAGAAATCACACAGAGGTCTACATTAATCATAAACTGATTGGCCCTAATAAGAAGCTCTGGCTTCTTATTAACTCTTATAACTTATATTAGCCCATTGTTCTTGTCTATGTTAACCATGTGGCTTGGTACCTTACTCAGCGAGGCAGTCACATCTTGCTTCTTTTATGGCTGGGTCAGGACTGCAGACTAGGATTTCCTTGTTTCCAGAATTCTCCTGTTCTCATTGACCCACTTCTACTTCCTGTCTGGTTGTCCCACCTATACTTCCATTGTTGGGACAATGGTCTGTATTCTGTCAATTATATTTTAATAAAATGCTAATTTTCCAATAGCCAGGCAGGAAGTATAGGTGGGACAACCAGGCAGGAAGTAGAGGTGGGTGATGAGACCAGGAGAATTCTGGGAAGAGGAAAGCTTGGTCTGCAGTCATTACCTAGCCACAAAATAAGGAAGATGTGACTGTCTTGCCGAATAAGGTACTGAGCCATGTGGCTAACATAGACAAGAGTAATGGGCTAATAAAAGTTATAAGAGTTAATAAGAAGCATGAGCTAATGGGTCAATCAGTTTATGATTAATGTAGACCGCTGTGTGATTTCTTTGGGACTTAATGACTGCGGGAACCAGGCAGGACAGAAACCCTGACAACAAGAGTCTTTATCAGTTTTCTGCAGTGAACCACAAGCCTAACAGTGACTTTTGAAGTCTCCAAAGGAGGATGGGACCCCACAATGATGATTCCTCCAGGACTAAGATAATACCACTAAGCTGAAAAACACCACCTAGAGATCAGCTTTGGACTACAAACTACTCAGATCAATATCAAGGTAGCTAACTGAGATGATTTACCTTGTAAAAGAGTAAGTTATTGAATCTACTCTGAAAAGAAGTAAGGGAGGATATAGATATGATAAAAAGGTAGATTATTGGATCTACTTTTAAAAAGCAACTACTAGTTTAAGTGTTTTACATTGAATCTTGTATATTGATACAAATTTGAGATTGATTTTTGTTAAAACATACTATACATACATTTCTACTCTTGTTCAAGGTATAGTATCTATATAACTCTTTTAACAATGTAACGCAAGGGGGCTGGAGAAATGGCTCAGTGGTTAAGAGCTTTGCCTGCTCTTCCAAAGGTCCTGAGTTCAATTCCCAGCAACCACATGTGTTCACAACCATCTGTAATGAGATTTAGTGCCCTCTTCTGGCCTGCAGGGATACATGCAGGCAGAACACTGAATACATAATAAATAAATCAAAAAAAAAAACAATGTAACACAAATTTTTAGTCCTTGGAAATTTTTATTACCAACTGCTTAGGATAATAAAGAAATGTAGGTTAGTATTTAATCACTTATTGTAATCAAACTTGTAGTTACATTAGGTATATTTTCAAGGTCAAACAAAGATATATTTTAAATAAGCAGGTCATCTTGTAATACTTCAGAGATCTATAGAATATGACATTTGCTTTTGCTTTTTTTTTTTTATGACAATGAGACATGTCTGCTCCTGGCAGCACTGATCTACTTCAGAGAAGATAATGGGCTTCGAAAAAACTCCACGTGGAGTTTACTTTCTTTGTGGCAAAACTAATTCACTGGGCAAGAAAATGTCCTTTCCATGAATGTTGACAGTATGCTGTCCTAATTAGATAAGCAGGACACAAAAGAAAGTGACTGCAAAACATTGTCAAGACAAGGAGGGACAGCCTTTTGGAATATCCTGATTTACAGAAAGTCTGCCGGATAAGCTAGGACTGTAGGCAGAAGGTAGATGCCCCAATGTTGCAGAGAAACTTTGAGTGACTGTCCAGGCTGTTTCTGTCATTTCTCACATTTTCTGGAAGCCACTTGCTTGAGCTTTCTGCTGACTTAGTTAATATTATCTCCTTCTTGGGTTTCTGAGGATATAGAAGACTAGATATTTATAGTTATAGAAGTCCTTTTTACCTGACACAGGAAGCAAGTTATGCTAGAGAGTAAATTAGGTATAAGATTTTGGACTCACCAAGATAGGATAGATATAGAGTATTTTCTCTGAATTTATCAAATGCAAATGGACTAGACATTGTTAATGTATTTTTGCCTGTATATATTGTATATAGTTATTGTGTTTATTGTATAGTTTTCTTATATTAGCTATAGGCATTTTTAATACAAAAAGGGGAAAGATAATGGTATATTACTTGTGTTTTTATAAATAATGTTTGCTTGAAGGTCAGAGGGCAAAACAGTCATAGTAGTCAGCCATATAGGCCCAGTGGTGGTGGCATACACCTTTAATCTCAGGACTTGAGAGACAGAGGAAGATGGATCTCCGTTAGTTCAAGGTCACCCTGAGCTACACAATATTGAATCTACTTAAAAGAGAAACAGACCTCGCGCAAAGGTAATCCCAGCACTTGGGATCCCACTCCTTTAATCCCAGCACTAGGAAGGTGGAGACAGGAGCGAAATGACTGGGCAGACAGAGGAATATAAAGGGGGAAGAGATAGGAACTCAGTGGAGTGTGGGATGTGGGGTGTGGAGTCTTCAAGATTCATGGAACTAGGATCTCATCCATTTTCAGTCTGTGGTGGAGGTAAGAGCCAGTGGCTGACTCCTTTGCTCTTCAGGTTGAACCCCACTATCTGTCTCTAGTTTTTTACTATTCATGCTACAATGCAGCTTAAGGAAGAAAGGTTTTTCTTGATTCATGGTTTGAGAGAATCAGAGTAGGGAAAGTATGGTAGTAGGTAGCTCCAGGATGGTGGAATTATACAGCTGGGACATCTTACTTCCTCATGGGTCAGTGGACCAGGAGGCAGGAAGTGAATCCAGCTAGAACCGTGACCAGGATGTAACACATAAACCTGCACCCAGTGACCTACTTCTTTCAGAGAAGCCTCGGCTCTTAAAGGTCCATATCCTCCCCCAAATAACACAAGCTGGGGTCAGTGTTCAAATACTGTGGGGAGTGTTTCTCGTTCATACCACAAGTGGGGAGTGCGAAAGAAAGATGTGTGTATGTGATAGAAGTACATGTGTGTCTAAGTACATATAATGATGGTGATGGTACTGAACACCCATGTCAATTTTCTATCCCAGCTAGGGATACATAATTTGGGTAAGTTCAGTTGATCCGGAGTAGGGCGAAATCAGAAAAGGGATCCCAAGTTGCCCCTAACCGTAGCAGTAAGAGCTGGCAATGGGAAAGCTTTTGGATGTAGCAGTGGTAAGAGAACCAGACAACGGGAAGCATATATATATGTCCAAGCAGAAACCTGTTTGATGTGACTGAGGGAGTGTCTAGGAGACAGCCTCATCATAATGGTACCCTGATAATTACTGTAGGAGCCAATTTTCTCTTACTGGAGATAATATAGCATAAAAGGACTGTAGAGAAAGAGTTTGAATACAACAAATCACAAGGGTTTCTTTTGGGTCTAGGCTGCTAGAGGCAGGAAAAATATTTCCACATAGTTTTTTACTGACCTTTCTGAGGTTCTCAAAGATCTAAGATGCAAAACAATTTTTCAAAAACTCCATCTCTGGTGGTATAAGTCTTTTAATCCTAGCACTGTGGAGGCAGAGGCATATCTCTCTGAGTTCAAGGTCAGCCTGGTCTACTGAGTGAGATCCAGGACAGCCAGAGTTACACAGAGAAACCCTGTCACAGAAAACATAAAAGAAAAACAAACAAAAACCCCATCTCATTTTCCCCATCCTTTCCTAATCAAACAGAGATGACTGACTCATTCACGAAGTCACCTCTTGGTTTACCATCTTGGGAGGTGCCACCTCCGCGTTACTTTTCTTGTTCTTATGACTGTAATGATTATTCTATCTCCTTAAGAGACAAGCCACACCCACTCCCTCCCCCATCCACTGAGACAGGCTGATCTTCAGCTTTCGGCCTGAGCTTTCTCTTTTTTGTCTTTCTCTCAGAGAGGCAGCTTCTGCCTCTCTCCCCACTTCTCCTCTTCCCCCACTTCTGTCTCGTCTCTCTCTCTCTTCCTCTTTCTTTCTCTCTCTCCCTCTCCCCCTTCTCCCTTTTTCCTTCCCCTCCATAACCTCCTGAATATTTAACCTCACTCTGCATGTCGTGCCTATCCAAGTCTCTGTCTCTTGCCTGCCCGCCATGTGTCTCCTTGCCTGGGACTGGCCTGCTACCACCTCTTGGGAACCTACAGAATTTCTGCTGCCTTCTGATGCCTACTGCGGCATTTTTAATTTTTCCATAACAATGACCAATGCCTGGCAAGAAGCAACTAAGTAAGGAAGGGTTAATTTGACTCAGTTAAGGGAAGGAAAGGTATAATGGAGGCAACCTGAGGCTACGGGACTTGTTGTTTATGTGGTCAGGAAGCAGAGAGGTGAACGCTGGTACTTGGCTGCCTGTTTCCTTAATCTTTTTATATTCAGAGTTTAACCCTAGCCCATGAGATGGTATCACCTACATTCAGAGCAGGCGTCCTCCACAAGTGAGGCAAACCTCTCCAGAAAAACCCTCCTAGACACACCCCCAAATGTGTCTTGCTAATGACCTACATGTTTTTAATTATTAATCAAATTGCTTCATTGACAACTTGCTCTAGATTTTTTAAAATCAAGTTCACAGTTGAAATCAACGACACACCTAATTTCTGAGACTCCTGCTCTTGTCTGTCACGTTGGTTTTCAATGTCCATGAGATATGGTTTTTTTTAATGTGTGGTGAAGTTTCTCATGCAATTTCCCTCCAAACTAACATTACAGGGTTTAGTGTTGCTTTCTCCGTTGACGTGCTTCTTTGAAAACTCCCAGCACGAAAGACAATGATAATTTGAATATCTTAATGCCGTTACATTAGCAGGGAAATTGCTTCAGCGTGACGCTGTCACAATTTTTATTACAAATCTTGGTGAACAGAGAGAGACTTCACTTGTGAGATCATGAGGATAAAGGACGGCATATTGCTCTGAGACGCTGCAGGGTTGTATCTTAATTTACTAAGTATATTTAACTGCCGACATTTCTTTCTTTCCAGATGTTTTCTTCTTCTTTTTTTTTTTTCAAATTGTGAATGCCTATGAGAATTTATTCAAATCACACTATTGGCTGTAGAACAAAAAACAATGACCCATGACATAAGAAGGTGGCTTTTTGGAATGAAAATAAAGAGTTTGACCTTATGTTCAGTTTATGAATATGCTAATAACTGCTAATTTGCTCTTGTTTTATGGGGTTTTATTCCAGGACCTGCTCTAAGAACTCTGAAATGGTAATTTTCCAGGTAACTTTTTTCTCCCTCAAAGGCAGGCCACACTTCTAATAGTATTTGAGTGGTTAAAAAAAAAAAAAAACCAAACAATAGTGCAGGTAGAGCAGAGGGAGGGAGGGCGCAGGGAGGATGTTGCTTTACCGTTTGCCTTTGTCTACATGGCTTCTAAAAGTGATCACCAAAGATACAAAATGACCATATTTTGTGTAGTATGTGGCTTGAGTTTCAATTATACAAATAATTTAAAACATTTTAAAAGAGTACAGTATTAGCTTTGAGTTCTTGTAAATGGCAACAGTGTCAAGACTGCACACACTTAACTAAAATTAAATTATGGCATCTCTAACTACAGCGTGTAAATTATCAAGTCAGATGAAAAAAAATCTTCACCACAAATTCTAATTTGATATTAGAATGAGCAAGGCAGGTCTCACAGGGTCCATGCTCCCTTCTCTTCTCTTCACCCATCTGTCCGCTCCTAGATGTTAGCCGAACCCACAAACCATTAGTACCAAAACTCACCCTGACTCCTGATGTATCTTTTCAATAACTGTATCCTTCTAGGCTAGGGAACCAGAAATACTGCAATTCCCAAACATTCTCCTCTTTTCCCTTTCAATATTTTGTTAAAGGTACCAAAGGGTTCGTCTTGGTGCTCAAATTACAAACCTAGAGATTATCCTGAAATCTCTTTTCAACTACTCTCTGCAGCCCATGAGTAATGGTCTTTTTTTATTTATGTGCTTTAAAAAAAAAAAAAAAAAGAAGTCCCTGAATTTGTCTCTGCTTCATTTCTCCTGCTGCTGCCACTCTCATTATTTCCCTTATAAATTCTAGCTGATGTCTGACGTATCTCCTTGCCCTTCCAAACTAGTACCAATGCTTCTGTTGCAGTGACCTTCCTGAGATGCAAATCTGATCATCGTCCCCATCATTGTCAAAGGCAAAGCTGGGGATCTTGATGCTGTCTGTGGCCTTTGCTCTATAGCCCTCCATTTTGCAATCATGTTGAATGACTCACGATCCCTCCAGTAATCCCCCTTTATCATTATACATCATCTTTTGGAGAGCTTTTCTTGTGTCCTTCATTCATAAAATTTTGGTGCATGCCTTGAAACTTAAGGCTGTTTCTGAGGCTTCTTTAACTCTGCAAACAGAAAACACCTTTTCTGTGTATTCTTAGTGGAGTGGGCATTTGGGACATATACACACTCACCTCACATTGCTAGTCAATCTGTATATTTCCCTTTCAAGAATTAGAGTTCTGGCCCGGCGATGGTGGCGCACGCCTTTAATCCCAGCACTCGGGAGGCAGAAGCAGGCAGATCTCTGTGAGTTCGAAACCAGCCTGGTCTACAGAGCTAGTTCCAGGACAGGCTCCAAAGCCACAGAGAAACCCTGTCTCGAAAAACAAAAAACAAAAAAAACAAAAAACAAAAAAATTAGAGTTCTGCAAAGCCAGAACAGGGTTCTATTCATTTTTCCAGCCTCAGTGCTTGGGACAAAACCAATAATTCTGTATGGAAAGTGAAGACAGATTACAGAGATGAAAAACACAGATAGCATAGGGCATGGTGTATTTACATATCCACACACACTTACACACCTGTCCTTCCTTCCATCCATCATCCATCCATCCATCCATCCATCCATCCATCCATCCATCCATCCATCCATCCATCATCTATCCATCATCCATCCATCCATCATCCATCCATCCATCCATCCATCCATCCATCCATCCATCCATCCAATACATACTTGTTGAGCCTACTAAGTGACAATTCTGTATCTTCTAATAATGAGTAAACCACACAATCTCTGCTCTCCCAAAGTTTTTTTTTTTTTTTGTTTTTTTGTTTTTTTTGTTTTTCGAGGCAGGGTTTCTCTGTGGCTTTGGAGCCTGTCCTGGAACTAGCTCTGTAGACCAGGCTGGTCTCGAACTCACAGAGATTCGCCTGCCTCTGCCTCCCGAGTGCTGGGATTAAAGGTGTGCGCCACCATCGCCCGGCTCTCCCAAAGTTTTTAAACTACTAAGAGAGTGGTTCTCAACTTATAGGTTGCAACCCTAAGGGTTGAACAACCTTTTCATAGGGGTTGTCTAAGACCATCAGAAAACACAGATATCCTTCATAACAGAAGCAAAATTAAGATTGAAAAGTAGCGATTAAAGTAGTTTTATGGTTGGGCTTACCACAACATGAGGTATCAAAGGATGGCGGTGTTAGGAAAGTCGAGAACTGCTGTACTAAGAGAAGCAGTCATTAAAAGAGGGGGCTATAAATTAATCACTGCAAACTATGAAGAATCTATGAAGGGAAAGAACCTAATATTACAAGAGAGAATTGTAGTCAAAATTTTCTTTTGGGCCACCAGCTCACAAAAATGACATGGAGACTTATTATTAATTATGAAAGCTCAGCTGATAGCTTAGGCTTGTTCTAACTAGCTCCGATAACTAATTAACCCATTTCTATTCATTTACAAGCTTCCATGTGACTCATGGCTTGTTACCTTGTCTCCTACATGTCGTGCTTCCTCTGAGTTTCATTGTGACTCTGCCCTTCTTCCCAGCATTTTCTCTGCCCAGAAAATCCTGCCTAGCTCTTGCCTGTATAGCTTTTTATTAAACCAACCACAGTGGCATATCTTCGTACAATGTAAAGGATTATTCGACAACAGAGAATGAAGCGAGACAAAGTCTTAGACCGAGTGTTCAGTGGCCACTCTCGACAGGTAGCAAGTCACTAGGAAACGGTGAAAAGTTGGAATGAAATAAAGTTGAAAATGGTCATTCCCAAGGAAATGTAAGTGTGTCTCTAGTGCCAGAGAGGTGACAGATTCCCAGAGCTGAACGTTCCCTGCTGCTGGAACTGCCCAGAGTTGGAGACCGTTACATGACTCTGTCCAAAGAAGATATGACTTTTATAGCTTGGGTGTTTGTTTTGTATTCCTGAGGATTGACCCCAAAGCCTTGTGCTTGCTCAGTGCTCTACCACTGAGCCAACCAAACACAAAAGGCGCAAAGAGAATTTTCCCATGAAGCTACTGACTGGAGCACAGCCAGCTTCCTTGACTTCATCACTCTCAGCTTCCACTCCTATCCTTTCTTGTTTTATTAAAGACATGACCTGGGGCTGGAGAGATGGCTCAAAGGTTAAGAGCATTGACAGCTCTTCCAGAGGCCCTGAGTTCAATTCCCGGTAACCACGTGGTGACTCACAACCAACCGTTTATAATGATATCTGATGCCCTCTTCTGGCATGCAGACAAAGATGCAGACAGAACACTGCATATATAATAAAGAAAAAAATCTTTCGGGTGGAAAAAAAAAAAGACATGATCTGGCTACTAGCTCAGCATCCTGGCTTTGCGGAATCATTTCTTCTCTATTGCTGTGTTTTTCTTTCTATTTCTCTTTTAATCCCTCCTATCTATCAGATCTTCGGTTTTCCTGCTTTCATCTTGTTTTGTATTCCTCATTTCTCGACTGTATCTAAAAAGGAAACAACATAGCCGTGCAGTGGTGGTGCACACCTTTAATCCCAGCATTCTGGAGACAGAGGCAGGTGAATCTCTGTGAGTTCGAGGCCAGCCTGGTCTATAAAAGCTAGTTCCAGAACAGGCTCCAAAGCTACAGAAAAACCCTGTCTCAAGGAAAAAAAAAAGCAAGCAGGCTAAGGAAAGAGTATTTCATGTAGAGGTCCCTTCAGGCACAGCTCTTGCCTCCTTTCCTCTTTAACCTCTCTTGACTGTCTCTTTCATGTTCTCTTTCTTTCTCTGTCTGTCTGTCTGCCTGCCTCTCTCATGTCCCCCTTTTGCTCTTTCATTCCCCTCTCTCCCAATAAACCTCTTGCACTGACTTTGTTGTGAATTATGTGTTTGTTTAGTGATGTGTCTCCACAGGGCCCGCCAAAGGGTACCCACTTGGCCTTTCTTTGTTTTATCCTCACACACAGGCCTGAAGCTTGCCAGTCCGTGTAACCTTGTCTCCGCGCTCCCTTCTACTCTGCCTCAGCTAGCAAATTTGTGGCTCTAATTCTCTGTTTCAGATCTTCTCTCTGAGGAGGGCCGTCTACATGAAATGCTCTTTCCTTCCCTCCTCTTTTCCATCCTATCAGTCATCGTATTTCTACGTTCGTGCTTCCTCTTTGAAAAAAGAAAAAAGTGCGCGCATCTTTGTTTACTCCAGTTCACTTACCCGTATACTCATGGAACCAACTCAAGTTTAAGCGTGGTAACTACACATGATAAAATGAACAAAACACTAGCAACAATCTCATTCTCCATGTGTACCTCCCTTAGCCTTTTTTTTTTTAAAAAAAAAAAAAACCTGAATCTGGCAGATTCCATTATAAACTATTCACTTATGACCTCATAAATTTTGACTGAAACCTTTCAACTTCATGCCATGAACTGTGAAGAATGCATCTTCCTCTTTTCCTTTTCCTCGCTGGACTCTGATTTAGTACATTTAAGTTTTATTTTTTGCCTTTACCTCGTGTATTTATAATATTTTACATTTTTATTAAATAATCGCCCCATAAGATAAGGAAATTAAAGTATTTCTACTTTGTCCATACGTATCTCTCCTCATTTTTGTTATGCCCTGATCATGGAGTCCCCTCAAAACCAACTAGGAGACCAAGCCCTGTATGTAAAAGCGAAGAGCCTTTATTCTTATACAATTTTGCAAACTCGGACTCTCTGTGCGTCCGTTGTATTGGAGTGATCGGAGAGTCCCGAGTTCAGTTGGGGTTGGGTATTTATAGTAGCAAAGGTGGGGATGAGGGATTCCTAAGGCTCAGGACCCCTGATTGACTGACGTTTGTGAAGGGGTGTCCTGGAGAAAAGCGATGGGTGTGTGCTGGCAGTGATCCTATCTACAATGGTTGGAATGTCAGGGATTTCCTTTGGATAGTCTGTTCCTGGGTGGTGTCAGCTTATGGCTTTTCCAGGAACCCGGTGCTGAGTGCTATGGCAGTGGTGCGGCGTGGGCTCCAGGTGTGGCCAGGCTGCCCTGGGTCCCACTTGTGTGGCCAGACTGCCCTAGATCCCACGCTTTTATCTTGTTAACTATCACAAACTTACATATTATAAACCTGTTATGGTCTTATTTCTATGCTTTAGAAAATATAGTTGAATTTTTTATGCTTTTCCTATAAAAACAATAAATTACATTTACAATATCAAATATGTAAATACTTTTTATTTGAGTAGTAACTCAAACTGGACACATGGGAGAAATGATCATGTGACCAGATCCTGCCTTTTATAAATGATTATCCCAAGCATTCATTTACTTTCCCTCTCAAAAAATGGCTAAAAATTTGAGTTTTCAATAGCTCTTTTTTTCTTACTCGGCCAAAGAAATAAATGCTACCTACCATTTTATCAACCCAAACCTCAAACTTCCAATAGGGTCTTCTTTAGGCTCTGGTGTGGGGAGCACTCTGGAGACCTGCTTTGGAGAAGGGAGTTCAGGGCAGGCTGCATACAAAGTGACAGAAATAAAACCATTCTTTCTCTTAGATGACGACATTCTTCTCAGAACACAAACATCCTCTTTCAATTCCTTAATTTTCCCACATCCTGTCATCTCGAAAAGTCCTCCCAGGTTAGTGGCCGAGGGTCCTAGATTCTAGGATTCTGTGCTGTCTTCTTTTTGGGAGTCTATTTCACTGTAGTGCACCCTCAGGCCATTTTCCCTTAAAGATTTATTTATTTTGACATGGATATGCATGCTTGTTCATTTATATGTGCACCATACACATGCAGGCGCCTGTGGAAGGCAGAAGAGTATGGTGGGTCCTTTTGTATTGGGAACTGGATGCTGGTCCTCTGAATGAGCCGCAATTGTCCTTAACCACTGACCCACTCTTCCGGTCATTCTTCTCATGATGACTACATGAGCCACCAATTTTGTGAATAACTGACCAGCAAAATGGCACCCTCACACGTAGTAATTAAAAGAGTGCCAGGCTTTGGATTCAAAGCCCGAGTCTGCCTTCCGTGTCTGCACAGGTCTGACAGTTTTCTCCTCTATGACTGCTTTCTCATCTGTGAAACCAAGAATACAATAGCACCAAGTTCATTGTCATGTTCTGCAGACAGGGTTAATAGGTTAATTACAAAGACCTCAGATCTATACCTGACATATAACGAGAGTTTAATAAGCTGTAACTATTACTATAAAATGGAAAATGTCATTATCTCCCTGACCACAGAATAGTTTGTTGAAGTGTGGAATCAAGAGTTAAGATAATTTCCTCTTACTTTTGTGTAACAACACACATATTGCTGTTGACCTGCTTGGTTTAGGTTTATTTCCTTTTCAGGTTAAGCTGCTGCTTCTTTTTCTTCTTTTTCTTCTTTTTCTTCTTCTTCTTCTTCTTCTTCTTCTTCTTCTTCTTCTTCTTCTTCTTCTTCTTCTTCTTCTTCTTCTTCTTCTTCTTCTTTTTCTTCTTCTTCTTCTGTCCCTTTTAGGGCATTTTTCTTTTTATACTAAGAATTCTAAGTGTTTCATGATATGCTTGGGTGTAGTCATATCATTCATATTCATTAGTATTTGGTGATATTGTCCCAGGGAATTTTCCCCTGGGTATATATTCATTTACCATCACAGAACCTTTCTCTTTCCTTGGTAGAATCTAACCCTTGACAAGTATATCTCCAGGAATACCCATTGTGCTATGTCTGTTAATTCTGGCACTTAGCCTTTCTGTTGGCTTTTTCCCTTTTAATAATCATATTTCAAGGCCTTTTTCATATCCCTTCATTGATCATTTTTAATAGCAGCCTTTTTTATTTTATTCCTGCATCATCCTCTCAAGTGTCTATGAGGATACTGTTTTTAATTTATGAATGTTCCTCTGGGTTTTCTGCACCTTGTCTCTTTCTTCTTTTTTCCCCCAGAGCAAATTAGATTTTATTTATGCTAAAAGACTCTTACATAAATTGAGAAAAAAAGGAATCAGGAGCCTTTTGATTTGATCAGTTGTCCACTGATAAACTCTTTATTCCTAAATCCTGTTCTTTGTTCAAATGACTATTGGACTAAAGAGAAGACAGAAGAATAATAATGGTATAAATGCCCAATTTTGGCCAATGCTGTCTATTACTCACTACTTTCAATGTGTAAAATCAATATAAAATCTGAATTTAGTTTTTCAAGCAGATTTTGGAAATATAATCTGTTTCCAGATTCTGTTACTAGCCCAGGAAGCCTTTCCACCAAGGCAGATGAGAAAGAAAACATCAATAGATGTTGGTCATGCACTAAACTACACTCTGATGCGCAACATAGACCACCTGCTAAGGAGCCACAGAGACAGAGTAATCCCAGCCTCTTTATACAACTAAGAATAAAAAGATGCTTTCATGACAATAATTAGACCTCATATGCAGGGATATGATGATACCATCGGCATGACGTTTTATCCCAGTCACCCTCTTACTGAGATGCCTATACATACGTGGTAGTGGATTGTCTTTATTGGGATAAAGAAGAGATTCCTCAAGTCCTGTGTTTTTGGGTATGAGCCTAGCCTTTAGCAGCCGAGTCATCTCTCCATTCATCCCTTATGTCTTTATTACAGTTTTGCAACCAGAAACATGCCCCTGAATTTAGGTGTTACACTCGCCCCTAGGAATCGGCAGACATGGGTGCTATCTTCTTTGGTATATTCACTTTGGCTCCCTGGTTCCTGATTAATACATTACTAGATCACTGTGGTAACAAAACCTAGCTGTAAAAAAGACATACTTGCTTTTTTTTTTTTTTTTGGTTTTTTTTTTTGAAACAGGGTTTCTCTGTGGTTTTGGAGCCTGTCCTGGAACTAGCTCTTGTAGACCAGGCTGGTCTCGAACTCACAGAGATCCGCCTGCCTCTGCCTCCCGAGTGCTGGGGTTAAAGGCGTGCACCACCACCTGGCGACATACTTGCTTTTTAAAAGCGCTTATATAGTATCAAGTCAATGGAAAGTTCTTACAATTACAGACTTAGGGATAGTTCACAAGAAGTAGAGAAGATGGATACGTTTCCTCTTATTTGTTTGGGAATAACAAAGCTGCCTCTCCATTCTGTTCCTCTACCTTTTTTCCTCATACCATATAAACTATAGACTGTCCAGATAAGCCTGAATCTCAGATAAATATTTTTAGCATTAGATGTGTTATATCATATTTGTGATTAATTTGATAAACATGACAAATTTTGATCTAATTTAATTATTGTCCAAATATGAGACAAAAATCTCTAATAAAGTAGTGTTCCAAACTCATGACGCTCTATTGGATCTCACACTTCTATTCTTCTAGAATGTACAGAGATTCAAATGGAAGGCAGAGAGGTTTTGCTTCCTCCCTGAAGCTCATCTATGAGACCTCCTTTATGTGTTAACTCCTAAGAGAGAAAGGCAAACATATGCACCCAGACCTGGTGAGATACAATGCATTCTACATAAACAATAAATGCTAACAGTAAAGAAACGCAACCATCTTAGTGGATGCAATGTTTAAGAGGGAAGGAGTGGAGATGAAATCCAATCCCCAAACCTTCCAAACCAGCCATTTAAATAAGAATTCCAAGTAATCCCCATACTTGTGCAGTACATTGCAGGTATTTTAGTAACATGAAGATCATTATCTCGGCAGGATAGAGAGATTAACAAGCTGAGTATAGTTTATGCTTATTCTTTTTAATTGTTTTATTTTTTGATATTGAAATACAATTACAACATTTTTCTCTTCTCTTTCCCTTTCTTTCTTCCATCTTCTCCCATATATCCCAACTCTATCTTGCTTTCCCTCAAATTTATGGCCTCTTCACACACCCCCCACACCTAACTATATAAATACAATATGGCATATGTTTTCAGGGTTGACCACTGGTATTGAATAAGGAATTAAGAGCTCTTCCCTGGGGTAGACTATTTCTCCTGCTCACAGCATTCCTTTATTGTCTAACGTTCTTTGTCTAGACTGGAAGCCCCATGAGCTTTCTCCCTTCTAGGTTAGCCTGCCTGCTGTAGTCATCTTTGTTCGGCTCATGTGTAGGCAGCCATATTGCTGAGACTTTATGGGTATAGCTTCCCTCACATTTCAAGGAGACAAAATCTCACAGCAAACTTCCTGGTTTTTGGTTCATGTATTTTCACCCCCTCTTCCTCTATGCTCTCTGTGCCTTATGTCCAGGAACCAGGCTGTAGGTGGATCACTGGGAACCATGTGACCACTTGTTCCTTGCATTTTGATTAGTTGTGATTTACTGCAATGGCCTCTGTTTCAAAGAGGTTTCTTTGATGAGGGATGGGTATTCCACTTCTCTGTGGCTATAAGGGCAAGTAGTTATAATGCAGTTATTAATTAAGCTATTTAATAAAATGACAGTTGTATGTTCCCCTGGGGATTGGCGAGGGTTCCAGTACCAGGCATAGTTTTTTCTTGTCGAGTGGGTCTAAGTCCAATTCAGAAGCTATTGGTTGCTGTCAAAATATTTATACCGCTATTGTACCATTAGTGGTATCATGCCACGCAGATCATTGATGTGGTTCATAGTCACCACAGCTAGGTATGACTGTTGGTTGCTTTTCTCCCTCGGAAGCTTGCATGGCACCTTCTGATACCACGAAAGTCAAATCCCTATGAAGGAGGCTTACCAGTCAGATCCAACTCAGATCCTCTGTGTCCTGTGTCCAAAATACATGCTGTTTTTAGTAAGAATTTACCTTCTACCTTTTGGGGAAAAGCAAGGGCAAGAACAACAGCCTATAATATTTTGGGAGCCTCATGGACCCCCATGACCAACAAATTATAGGGGTGTTTCTAACATCTGACATTGAAGATTTTGTTAGTTTATGGCTCTTGATGGAGGAACATGGCCAGCTGTCTTGGTTACTGTTCTATTGCTGTGAAGAGACACCATGACCTAGGTAACTTATAAAAGAAATCACCTAATTGGGGTCTTGTTTACAGTTTCAGAGGATTAGTCCACAATCATCATGGTTGAGAGTATGGCGGCAGACAGGCACTCACGGTGCTGGGGTAGTAGCTGAGAGCTCATATCTGAACCACAAGTTGTAGGCAGACAAAGAGTGAGACTGAGCCTGGCGTGGGCTTTTGAAACCTCAAAGCCCTCCTCTAGTGACACATCTCCTCCAAGAAGGCCACACCTCATAATCCTTTCCAGACAGTTCCACGACCCGGAGGCAAGCATTCAAACACATGAGCCTATGAAGGCCATTCTCACTCAAACCACCACAGCAACCCAGGTAGGAAAATTTGCTTAAAGTCTACATGTATGCACATAGATATGTTTTATATGCAATTTCAGGTAAGTAAATAATAGGATTCCTTATGACTTTTTCAGACATCCTTGTTATTTTACCCTCCTCCTCTTTCTTTCTGTGTTGATTTCCCAAATTACTCCTTTTTTCCCACATTTCCCCCTTAAAATCACTTTAACCACGATATTCCCCTCTTTACAGCTCCGTATCCCCTGCCATGGCCCTCTTTACTTTCTTAGCCTCTGGGGTTACTCCAGATCACATACTCACCTCTGAAGATTTGGATTTAGGAGTCACAGATGAGAGAGAACATTCAATGTTGACTTTCTGGGGCTGTACTACCCATTTAGTATAATATTTTCTAGTTCCATCCATTTGCCTACAAATTTCATTTTCTTTATATCTGAGTAATATCCCATATGTGATTCTTCCATTCATTTCTATTATCCATTCCTTAGCTATTCATTGGTTGAAGGGCATTTAGGTTGTTTCCCTTCCATAGCTATTGTGAATGCATCACCAGGGAGCGTGACTGATGAAGTCTGTGTGGGGTAGGTTGTGGGTTTGTGCACATACCAAGGAGTGGCATAGTTGAGTCGTGTGGTAGATTTATGGTTAGCTGTTTGAGGGTTGTCTGCACTGATTTTCAGAGTGACTGGACCAGTTTACAGTTCCACCAGTAGCGAATGAGGGCTCCTCTACCGTATTCTCCAGCCCTACCTTTCTAATCTTAACCACTGTGACTGGGGTAAGATGAAATCTCAATGTTGTTTCGATTTGCATTTTCCTAACTGTTAAGGACAGTAACCATTTTTTTTTGAGCTACTTCATCATTACTTTTATTTATTCTTTTTAGAACTCTGTTTAGATCCATATCCCATTTTTTGAATGGGCCATTTGTTTTCTTGACTTTGTTTTTTATGTTCTTTATGTTTTCTGGATATTAATACTCTGTCAGATGGATAGCTGGACAAATTCTCTCCTATTCTGCTGGCTGCATCTTCAGCTGATTATTTGTTTCTTTTAGTTGGTAAGAAACTGCTGTAGGAGGGCTTGCAACTTGTGGTTACCCGCCTACTGGGGCGTGGCCTCTTATACTATATATGCTGATGCAGAGCCTGCTTCCGCCCCTTCTTCTTCCTTTGCCCTGGCTGCTCATTCGAATTGTTGGATTGCTGGATTTGATCTCTGTCTACTGTTCAAGCAGAGAATTCTGATTTGTCCGTTTACCCCTAAATAAATAACTATCTATTTCTCAATTCTGAGCTAGTGTGGGATTTCTTTTAAGGGTTCCATCATCAAGAATTTTTTTTTAAAGATTTATTTATTATGTATACAGTATTTTGTCTGCATGTATGCCTGCAGGCCAGAAGAGGGCACCAGATCTCATTACAGATGGTTGTGAGCCACCATGTGGTTGCTGGGAATTGAACTCAGGACCTTTGGAAGAACAGCCAGTGCTCTTAACCGCTGAGCCAACTCTCCAGCCCCCCATCAAGAAATTTTTTAGTTTTATGACGTCCCACCTGTCAATGGTTGCCCTCAATTCTTGGACAAATGGGTCCTACTCAAAAAATCCTTCTCTACACATATATCTTGTAGGTGCTGCCGATGACTTCTATCAGCTTCAGTGTTTCACATTTAGGTCTTTGATACAACTGGAATTAATTTTATGCAAGGTGATAGATGTGGATCTTATTTAATTCTTCTACATGTGGACAATAATTTTCACTGCAATGGAAGATGCTTTCTTTTCTCCAGTGTATGTTTTTCTGGTGTCGTTGTCAAATATTAGATGGTTGTCATTTCCTATACTAATGTTTGGATATCCTATTTTGTCTCATTGGTCTTCATTTCTATTTTTATGACAGTACTATACTGTTTTTATTACTGTGTCTCTATACTGTATTTTGAGGTATATAACGGCAATCCCTAGCATTGTTCTTTTTGCCCATTGTCTTTGACTATTCAGGGTCTTTTGCAGTTCCATATAATTTTTAGGATGGTTTTTGTTTTTTTCTGTTTCTGTGAAGAATGAGATGAAGATTTTGATTGGAATTACATTAAATATACAAGTGCTTTTTGGTAGAATGGTCATTGTCACACTATTAATTCTATAAATACATGAGCATGGAATGTCTACATTCTAGTGTCTATCTCTTTCTACAGAGGTTTAACATTTTCATTGGTGAGACATTTTACCGTTGGGATTAGGTTTATTTCTAGATATTTTATTTTATTTAAGATCATTATGAGTGGGAGTGTGTTCACAATCTTTTTTTCTGTGTATTTGTTGCTGGTGTAAAGAAAACCCATTGCTTTTTGTAGGTTGATTCTATATTCTGCCACACTGCTAAAATTGGTAGTTGGTCATTTCTAGCTTTCTGGTAGATTTTTTTTGGAATCTCATGTGTAAGTATCATATTATCTGCAAAGAGAAATAGTTGGGTTCCTCTCTCTGTTTTTATACCTTTAATTTCCTTCTCTTATCTTATTACTTCAGCTAGTACTTTGTGCCTGATATTGAAAATGAATAAGGGTAGTGAACACAGCCTTGTCTCATTCCTGATTTCAGTGAAGTTGCTTCAAATTTTTTTCCATGTAGATGCTGTTGGCTGTGGGTTTTTTATATATAGCTTTTATTGTGTTGAGTTATGTTCCCTTTAGTTCTACTCTAGGATTTTTATCATGAAGGCATTTTGGGTTTTGTCAAAGATTTTTTCTATGTCTATTGAGATGTTCATGTGATTTTTGTCTTTATGTTTATTTATGTAATTTGTTACCTGTATTGACCCACTTATGCTGAACAACTCCTGCATCTTTAGTATAGAGCCAACTTAGTCATGATGTATAATTTTTTTGATGTATATCTGTGTTCCATTTACAAGTAATTTTTTGAGGACTTTGAGTCTGTGTTCACTGGGGTTATTGGCCTGTAGTTTTATTTTATTTTTTGTTATGTCCTTACCTGGCTTTGATATTAGAGTGATGATATTGGCTTCATAGAAGGAGTTTGGTACTGCTTCATCTACTTATTTGTTTGTTTGTTTAGAACAGTTTAAGAAGGACTGGCTGTAGAAATTCTTTGAATATCTGGTAGAATTCTGCTGTGAATCCAAGTGGCCCTGCACTTTTTCTTTTTTTTAAGTTGGAAGACTTTTCTTTTTTCTAGACAGGGTTTCTCTGTAGCTCCAGGCTGGCCTCAAACTCACAGAGATCCGCCTGCCTCTGCCTCCCGAGTGCTGGTATTAAAGGCATGCGCCACCACTGCCCGGCTGGAATACTTCTTATTACTTTCAGTCTCCTCATTTGTTATAGGTCTGTTTAGATTGTGGATATCATCTTAGTTTAATATTAGTTGTTTGGCTGAATCTAGAACTTCATCCATTTCCTTTAGGTTTTCCAACTTAAGTGAGTATAGGGTTTTTTGCTGTTGTTGTTTTGTTTGTTTTTGAGACAGGGTTTCTCTGTGTAGCTCTGGCTGTCATGGAACTTGCTCTATAGACCAGGCTGGCCTCGAACTCAGAGATCCACTTGCCTCTTCCTCCAGAATGTTGCAATTAAAAACGTGTGTCAACACTGCCCAGTGGAGTAAAGGTTTTTGAACTATTCCCCTATAATGCTCATAAGTTTCTTCAGTGTTTGCTGCAATGTATCCCTACTCATCTCTAAGTCTGTTAATTAGGTCCTCTCACTCTTTCTTTTGGTTAATTGGGCCAAAGGTCTATTAATCATTTTTATCTTTATCTCAAAGAACCAGCTCTTAGATTTGTTGATTTTCTGCATTGTTTTATTTCTATTTCATTCATTTCTGTTCTGATGTTTAAAATTGTCTCTTGCTGTCTACTGGGTTTGTTTTCTTGTTTATCAGAGTTTTTTAGCTGCATCATTAAATAATCAGCTGTCAGCTGATTATTGACCTTGATCTTGATCTCTTTAATATTGTGAGTTTTCCTCATTTGTTGGTCACATTTAGAGTGAAAGGTTCAGGGGCTAGAGAGAGGGCTCAATGGTTAGGAGCACCTGCTGCTCTTCCAGAGGACCCGAGTTAGGTTCCAAGCACCCATGTTGATGGGATTACCAATGCCTGGTACTCCAGATCCAGGAGATCTGATGCCTTCTTTTGGCCTCCTCCTGTTACACACACACACACACACACACACACACACACACACACGCACGCATGTGCAGCAAACATTCATCATTCATGCACGCACACACACAGATTAAAAGAATAAATATTTTTTTAAAAAGAGTGAAGGACACCCACATTGATCATTTTAGGTAGACGACACGCTCATGTTTTATTTATGTAGGTCTGATTACCCACAAGCCCCTTCCTTGACAAAGAGTATTCCTTGAGTACTTGACTGGTTCCTGCTAATGCAGACATCTTTACATTGGCAGCTAGGCAAACTGCCAATAAGTAAAGAATACTTGACTATTGGACTAGAATCGTTTTGAGCTCAGCCCATCCCTATATCCCAGGAGCACCCAGGCCCACAATGCATCCTTGTATTTTTTTTTTCTCTGCTCTCCCTTTGTCCCCTTTGCCCTCTCTACTTCCCATCTCTTTTATTAGGTACTGTATAATGTATCTGATCTTAAAGTCATTGTGTAGCTAAGGACGACTCGAACTTCTGATCAACCTGCCTCTGCCTCTCAAGGACCATGATTATAATCATGTACCACCATGCTGTTTTATTTGATGTTGGCATCTGAACCCAGGGCTTCATGCATGCTAGATGAGCATGTTACCAAGTGAGCCACACCACCAACCTGGTGTATTATCTTCTTTTTGTTTGGAGGCCCAAAGCTAACTCTTGATTCTTTTCTATTTGTCTCTAGTTCAAACAGCCTTGCTTAGCAGACATGAAATAAATACCACTACACTCAGCTGTCCTCTCGTCACGTGAGAGGGGGCAGGCTGCAGTGTCCCTCAGCTTCTGTCCTTTAGCATAAACAAGTCCATCTCTGAGGTTGCTGCCTCTCATCTCAGAGCTCTGCCGAGGAGCCAAAGGAACAGCCTACTTCCCTCGTGTGCTGTTTGACTCCCTGAGAACTTGGAGTCACAGCTTCTTTTATTATGGTTTATCTGTCCATATGAGCCCAGATGCTTCCCAGATCCTAGATAATTATCATTTCCTGCCTGCTGGAAGTATGTTTTTTTTTTGTTTGTTTGTTTTGGCTTTTTTCGAGACAGGGTTTCTCTGTGGTTTTGGAGCCTGTCCTGGAACTAGCTCTTGTAGACCAGGCTGGTCTCGAACTCACAGAGATTCGCCTACCTCTGCCTCCCGAGTGCTGGGATTAAAGGCGTGCGCCACCACCGCCCGGCCTGGAAGTATGTTTTATTTCATGGATAGATTCTCTTTTATGCTACTCCTGGAATTTAATTGGGTCATGAGAAAGGTGGGAAATGCATGTTCATTCAGTTATCTTGAACCAGAGCTCTGATACTAATTAAAAAAAAAGATTCATTCAAATAATTTTAATCTTTTGAATAGGTAGTATGTCCACACCATTCAAAATCCCAAGGCCTGTAGCAGTTCTGGGTGGAATGGGAAATGAGCACTCTATAGAGGAAGTGTGCTTATGTGCATGTCTGTGTATCTGTGTGTGTGTGTTTGCATTCATGTGTTCATGATCACAGGCTTGGCTGCAGTGATCCACTGAGTGGAATCAGGACAGGCTGTGGACCCCTCTGGAGAGTACTCAGCTCTGCTAGTGCCCAACTTCAGCCTCACAGCAACACGTCTTACGTGCATTAACCCAGAAGGCATGCGTTTATGAACGAGGGTGTTCCTCTGGTTGAATAAAGAGAAGGTGCGTTGTCCTGACAGTAGTTTTGTAGCTAGTGTTCACAGAAATGCCTCCACAAATAACAAAATCCAAGGACACCTGGGTCCTTTATGTAATATGTGGTAATATTCACATATAACCTTACAACCCTCCCATATACTTCAAAACCTCTCTGAATTATTGTTCATTCGAAAAGCAACGTAAATGTCGTAGTTAGAGTTTTTAATGCTGTGAAGAGACACCAAGACCACAGCAACTCTTATAAAAGAAAATATTTAATTGGGGACTGGCTTACAGTTCAGAAGTTCAGTCCTCATCATCATGGTGTGTGTGGGGGAAACCATGGCAGCATGCAGACAGACATGGTGCTGGAGAAGGAGTTGTGGGTTTTACACCAGGATACCCAGGCAGCATTTCATTGGTCTCCTGATTTCATTTCCTTGGAGATATATCTAGAAGTTCAAAACTGAATCCTGTGGCTGACCAATATTTAGTTTTTTAGGACTTTCTGCAGGATTTTTCATGCAGCTGTAGAAATTAGCATTCTCCCCAACAAGGAATAATAGTTCCATTTAAAAAATTATTTCTGTGCCTGAATGTGTTGTTTTTGTTTTGTTTTCCTTTGTCTGAAAACAGCTTCTTTAACCCCATAAGCCAGCATTTCCTTGTGGACTTGGTTTGAATGTCCCTGATCACCAATGACACATGCATTTTCAAGTAGTTGTTGGCTATTGGTATTTCTTCCTCTGGGAAGTGTTTACAGAGATTGTTAGCCCATCTTTAAAGTGAATCTCCTGTTACTGTTGAATGCTGCTGACGTTCAGTCTGTCAGGCAAGTCGCCAGCAGGCATTTTCTCCACTCTGTAGACCATCTTCTAAGGAGGATGTGATTCCAACTGTCAACCTTGCCCACATATTTTATGTTTTGCAGCTCTATCCAGAGAGTAGATTGTCTGTGCCAATGTTTTGGAGTGTTCCGCTACATTATTTCTAGGAGTTTCTGAATGCCAGAACTTTGATACTCTGAGTTATTTATTTTTCTTCTTGCAGTGCTGGAGCTTCAACTGAGCGTCTCATGTACACCAGGCAAGTGCTCTACCACTGAACCACATTGCCAGTATCATTGATTGATTTTCGCATGGAATAAGAGATTGTTGTGATGTTTCAATCTTTTCCAGTTGTGTTTTTTTGAGCTTTGTTGGATTCCTTTGGTTTTACTCTTGGGCATCCTACCTCTCTCCCTCCCCCCATATGTGTATCTGTCTATAGTCTGTGGAATGCCATGATGCCAGGTACTGTGGTGTTCCCAGCTCTTGTCCTTTTTCTATGGGTTTAAATCATTCTTATAGTCCTGTGAAGATTGTCATTGTTATTTTGATGGGACTTGAATGCGTTTGATGTGATTGTTTTGAGCAAAACAGGCATCTGGTTTTTAGAATTATTATTTTTATTTATGTATGTGTAAGTATACACGTGGATGTCAGAGGAGTTGGATTCCCTGGAATTAAGTTATAAGCACCTGTGAGCTGCCATGTGGGTGTTGGGATTCAAACTGATGTTCTTACAAGAGCAGTATAAGCTTTTAACAACTGAAACATCTCTCCATCCACAATATGGGTATCTTATCAATACTCTGTTTTGGGTTTGTTGGTTTTTTTTATTTTGTTTTGTTTTTCTAACAATTCAAGAACACGGTTGAAGCATGAGTTATAGGTTTTAATAATAAAAGCCCAGAGTCAGATCTAGAGGAAAATGCTGAGAGGTCAGAGAGCCAAGGAGCCAACCACTGCAACCTTACCTCTCAACTTCCCAGCCAAAAAGAGACTGAGTTCCTGTTTCTTCCCATCTTATCACTCCCTCTCCCCACCCAGCCATATCACTTCCTGTCTTTCTGTACAGATCTCTAGACCTCTATGGTTAGCTAGCGGCTAGCTCCACCCTCTGACCTTCAGGCAAACTTTATTTGTACGAACAAAATATCCCCACTTGGGTGAGCTTTCCATTTTTTCTGTCTTGTTCCATTTCTCACATCAAAGTTTTGTACTTTTATGGCAGAAGTCTTCCACCTTCCACTTTCTTGGCTAAGTTTAATCCTGATTTTTCCTGAGATAGCGCCTCAGGAATAAGACAGAGGGAGAGAGGAAGATATGGTCCTCTGGCCTTCACATATGCATGCATAGGTGAGTGTATCTATACACACACCACCACCACCACCACCACCATACCACTGCTACCATTGTCACTGACACAGCCACCGCAGCCACCATCACCACCACCGTCACCAAAGAATGGGGGTATTTGAGCAGTTAGGGTAGAAGATATGTAGACAGCTTAGATTTGGGGGTACTTATGGTGTGTCTACTCCTACAGAAGGATGGTGGCCCTTACTGAGCAATGAGACTTCCTTGGGTTTTCTTGATTCTAGTTTTGCTACTTCAAAGGCCTCTGGCACTAACATCAGCAGTGGTAAGGGTCCTGAAACGTGCTCCTCCAACTGGGCAGCAGTAAGAGCCCACATCTTCTATGTGGGAGAGTGGTAGCAGGAACCACAATACCCCCCTGTGAGCCTCCTAAGCAGCCCTGAAAGCAGCATAAGACCAGACAACTAAGACAGAGGGAGAAGTAGCCCAGAGTGGAGCATCATCTCAGCTGCTTTGGTGGTAGCATCCACCCAAGTAGGAGCCTGGCCAGAGCCAGGGAAGGTTGTACTTACTCCTTAACCCCGGTGGGCATAGCCAAAAGTTGGGCTATAGCTAGAGTCATCATTTCTCCAGGCTCACAAGAGAACAGGGTTATGGCAGGAACTGCAGGGTTTTGCCTCTATCCTATCATTAGCAGAGCCGTGATCATGGGACAGCAGGAAGAGAGGGTAAGAACCGCGTGCTTGCCTTCAGGCCTTGGCTGACAGGAGTCCACTTGCTCCCTCAAGTCCTGGTCATTAGGTTTGACATTCCCCAATTCTCTGTGTAGCAGTTTTCATCCTGTGTAGGACAGCCAGGGGGCTAAAGTGGAAGCAGTCGTCCTGGGCTAGGTTGAGCTCGTGAGGCTCCGCAGTGGACAACCTGGGTTCTCAGAGGTCGGGATATATGGCTTTTGTGACTCACAGAGTCATCTAAAGTTAGACAATACTCTCTTTCTCAAGACGGCTCTGGCTGCAGCACTGGGGATTGACGGGAGCAGACGTGTGATACACTTCCAAAGCAGAGCTCCTGTGGATATTTCAAGGTGCTCATCTGCGTGGGCTGCAGACCTGTGAGGATCATAAAGCCCTCCTGTATCTGCAGCTGCAGCATCTACACTGATGGAATTCGTGAGGACTCTCTTTCCTTCTTACCATTGCAGAAGAGGTACTGCCTGACCACTGGCTACTGAGTTGGAGCGGAAGAGCTGGGGTAATTAGTTTCCGTTTCTGTAATTTTACACAGGGTCTCTAAATCTTACAAGTTTCGGCTCTCTGCCTTCTGACTCCGGTGTTTCCACATGTCACCGCCATGAAATGTGCTCATACACCCGCTACTGTGGTTCTGCTTTACGGGAGAGGAGCTGTATTCACCACCCTGGAACTCTCCAGCAAATCTGCCTGGTTTTGCTAGTGGCTCTGAGTCTTGAAATGTAGTTAAAGGCTCTCTGGTCAGTAGCCACAAAAATGGTCACATGTTTTCTTTGGATTCCCTTAGTCTGTTACTTTCTATATTATGTCCTCACCGCATTGAACTTGGCTTTGTGTTAAGCATGAGATATCAATTTAATGATATATATTTTTCTAAATGGGCACTCATTCATTTGTCCTGATGATGCGTGCACACTCTGAAACACCTGGATAAATCCAGACACCCCACCCCACCCCCCGCAGGAAGAAAACAGCCAAAAATCCAAGCAGGAAGAGAAGAATCAAAAATCTAGGATTAGCCGGTTCAGTGACTGTGTTTTAGAAACTAGCTGATTATGACCTTGGGAGTGGTCCTGAGAGGCGGGGAGTTGCCCCCTTGTGACCAGCACTGGATTTTCGGAATTTTCCACCACCCTTTTGGATTACTGGGATGTAGTTTCTTCCCTTAAAAACTCCTTCTCCCGGGGCTGGAGAGATTGCTCAGAGGTTAAGAGCATTGCCTGCTCTTCCAAAGGTCCTGAGTTCAATTCCCAGCGACCACATGGTGGCTCACAACCATCTGTAATGGGGTCTGGTGCCCTCTTCTGGCCTGCAGGCATACAGACAGAATATTGTATACATAATAAATAAATATTTAAAAAAAAAACTCCTTCTTCCATTCACTCAGGGTCGAACTCTCCCCTGTGTGGGTTATGAGTCTCGGCCCCAGTGCACTGGTTCCAGACTCATTGATTAAAGCCTCATGTGATTGCAGCAAGGTCTCTAGTGAGTTACTGGGGGGGTCGTGTTATTCCGAGACTTGAGTGAGAATCTCCCCAGCACTGGGGGTCTTTCAACTTTTTTTTTTTTGACACAGGCTTTCTCTGTAGCTTTGGGGCCTATGCTGGAACTCACTCTGTAGAGCAGGTTGGCCTGGAACTCACAGAAATCTACCTGTCTCTGCCTCCCAAGTGCTGGGATTAAAAGTGTGCATCACCAGTGCCTGGCTCTTTTTTCATTTTGACATCCAGATCACTTTCCTTATCCACAGGTAAACTGTTAACATTCCAGGTACGATGCTGAAGTAAACTATCTTGGAATCCAGGAGCACGGCCAGCAAAGACAGTTTCTAGAGTCTAGGGCAGTGAAATCTTGAAAGCCACCAGAGTTGGTGCACCTACTTTGGTCCTTTAAGACTTGGTAGCTCACTTTAATATGACTTAAGAGTTGGAAGCGGTATGAGCTTTGTCCGGTAAGAAAGGAAGCCTGTTGCTGTTCCCAAGATGTGCATTCTTCTGCAGCGGGCCATATGTTGTTTTATAACATCACATTTCCTTTCTTTTATTTTCTTTTTTGAGACAGGATTTCTCTATGTAACAGTCCTAACTGTCCTGAAACTAGCTCTTGTAGACCAGGCTGGACTTGAACTCACAGAGATCTGCCTGCCTCTGCCTCCTGAGAGCTGGGATTAAAGGCATGCGCCGCCACTGCCCGGCTCCACGTCCCATTTCTAATAGAGACCTGGATTTCACACTATTCCTCTCCCCATGGTTTCACATTCGCCCTTTAGCTATCACAGAGAAACCTTGGCCAAGGCAGGAGGAGCAGGCAGGAAGTCCTTTTCGGGTCAGACTCAGGACAGACAGGCGTTCTGATCTGTTTGTCAGGTGTGCCTTTGGTTCTGATTTTTTTTTTCTTGGCAAGGTGTGCATGGTTATTTCCACATGCACACACCTCCCCATCAAAGGGTGTATTGTCCTGCTGGACACATGGAACTATGTGTTTATTCAGCCTCCATTCACTCCGCATAGTTTCCAGTGGGTCGAATCAGTGCCATGGCTGGAGATAAGGTCAATGGAATCTTCCTCACTTGGAATAGTTGGGGGTGGGGGCGTGGGAGAGAGAGCACTTCCTGGAACCATCTTTAAAACCATATACTTCTTTCTACACAGAATATCCCCCCCCCACCCCGTCTTTATTTAGGAAACGGATCTGTTGGAGCTATAAGAACATGGGCTCTATCTGAGACAGTTTACGGTGCCCCCAAATCCTAGCTGCATTAGTTACTTTCCTGCTGTGAGAAAACACCAAGTCCCAAAGCAGCTTAAGGTCCCAGAATCCAGAAGCACAAAGAAGGCATGACATGACAGCAGGTGGCCAGAGCAAGAAGCTGGCTCATTCACACAAGAAGCTGAGAGAGTCTACTGGGAGTGATTTAAAGCTATAACCTCTCAAAGTGTGCCCCAGGGATGTCTTCTTCTAGCAAGGCCCCACCTAAACAGACCCACACTGCCACCAGCTGGGGACCAAGCATTCAAATGCCTAAGCCTATGGGGGACCTTTCCTATTCAAAGCAGTATGTGAACACCTTAGAAGAGGCTAGCTTTTGTTCCAGCATTCTAATTAGCATAGCCCTTTCAAATAGCACAAATAACACTTATTTCTGCAACCTTCCTGCCTTTGGCTGAGCCTGTGCTCAGGATTAGTGGAGGTTTTAGGAGCTGGAAGCAGATGTTGCACAGGACATTTATATTTTAGTTTCTATAAATTTAGGAACTTAAAACATCCTGTGTGCTTTGCGAAGTAGATGTGGCCTGCTACGTTCTGGGACAGACGATTACGAACTGTTTAAACTTTGCTTTAGCCTAAAACAAGTTATATTTTCCTTCTACATTGGCAAAATTTCTCCTCCACAGACAAAAACTATAGCCACGGATGTAAAGTAACACATACAAAAAACTTAGGAGCGAGCCTCTTCTGGCTTTATGAAATTTAAACCTTCAGTACGATACCACATCAAACAAATGTACATGCTTTTGCCCATGGTTCCTAAATTTTTCCCTCAGGCAAGATGTAGCTTCATAGAAACCATGGATGGGCTTCATGGAACCTCTGGAGAGATGAATATTGTGTGGGTTTCCCAAGCGTGGCACATCTGGATAGGACTTGGAAGCTCCAGTGCCTATAATACACACCTTACCCTATGCCTTTTTATCCACTCTTACAATAGTGCTTATAATAACCAGTAAGCATGAGCACGTCCCTAGGTTTCATGAGCCTCTTGGATAGGCCAATAGGATCTGCAGGGAGGGTTATGGAAATCCTGATCTGTAGCAGGTCAAACGACCTACATCTTGGGACTGGCATGCACAGGTGGGTGTGGCAGCCTAGGTACAATGTGTTAAACCTGCTGTGCCTGATACACCACCAGGTAGGCAGTGTCAGGATTGGAGTGTGCTGGTGATAGTTGGTGGCTGTTACAAATTTTTCTCTTTCTTTCTTTTTTTCTCTTGATTTTCAAGAAAGGGTCCCTCTGTGTAACCCCAGCTGTCCTATAACTCACTTTGTAGATCAGGATGGTCTCAAACACACAGCGATCCACTTGCCTCTGTCTCTCAAGAGCTGGGATTAAAGGTGTGCACCACCAATGCCCAGCTACCTGCAAATTTTCTTACTTGGCTTGGTGTGTGAAGAACAAGAAGCCTCATCTATCAGGTGTCTGATGTTATCCGTGTTGTGAGTGCATAGGAAAGATTAAATTTGGGGTTGTTTTTCCTTTGTATACTTCAGAAAATCATATTATAATTTATAGCTATATTGAAAAAGAAGGTGTAGGAAAGCCAACAGGGCCTGAATTTCGCTTAGATCTCCGGACGGAAGAAGGTGCTGGGGCAGTGTAAACCGCGTGGGTCTGAGAAGCGAAAGTAGAGGGCAGCATTTATTCATTCTCCCAATGCCTTCTTTTCCTAAGTTTACAAGTCATGACTAGTGTCCCTCACGTTTGTAGACACCATGCTGAGTTGTAACTGAACTGTTATTATCGACATCTACATATTGTGGGGGCCAGCCAAGAAAACTAAGTCTGGGCAGGTCATCCAAAGAAAGTTCTTTTCTTTCAACCATTATCACCTGGGACTCTGGTCATCGATAAATTTAAATAGAGTCTGGAGTCTCAATAGTTTACCCTGAGATGATGCGTGGCAGGCTGAGATTACCCGACCCCCACCCAAGAAGAGACCATTCAAGGGAAATTCCTGGCATTCCAAGCACTGTAAGTAGAAAACTGCCAGCATTTCACCAGGACACCCCTAGACAAATGTAAGCCAATCAGGGGTTCTGGACCTCAGAGACCCCTCACCCCCACCTTTACTACTATAAAAACCCAATTCTAATTGAGCTCGGGGCTCTCCGGAATTCCAATATGTTGGACGTGTTATGGTTTTGGTCCCTTTAAGAGACAAGCCACACCCATTCCCCTCCCCATCCGCTGAGGCAGGCTGATCTTCAGCTTTCAGCCTGAGCTCACTCTCTTTTTTCCATCTTCCTCTCGGAGAGGCAGCTTCGCTTCTGCCTCTCTCCTCACTTCTCTGCTTCCCCCCTTTTCTGTCTCTTTCTCCTCTTCTCTCTCTCTCTCTCTCTCTCTCTCTCCCTCTCTCTCCCTCCCCCCTTCACCCTTCCTCCTTCCATAACCCCCTGAATAAACATTCAACCTCACCCTGCCTGTCGTGTCTATCCATGTTTCTGTCTTCTGCCCGCCCGCCATGTGTCTCCCTGCCTGGGACCAGCCATTGCTCGGGGACCAGCAGCCGTCTCTGCCTGGGGCCCACTGCCTGCTGCCACATGGCCCGCCACCACTGCTCTGAGACCAGCCGCTGTCTGCTGCCGCTCTGGGACCGGCAGCCATTTCTGCTGCCTACTGCCGCGGGGATCTTGGAGCATTTTTAAAATTAAGAACAACAGGACGTGCCGAGAGACCCAGTTTGCCAACTTGATTAAAATAAAGGCTCTTTGCTTTTACATATGGGACTTGGTCTCCTTTGTTGGCTTTTATGGGGACCCACGGATTTGGGCATAACACATATTTGAACATCTCCATGCTCAAAGAAGGCATCTTTGGGTAAACTGTTATACCCAGATCTGCGAAGTCCCCCCCAAACCAACAAGGAGACCGAGTCCTGTATGTAAAAGCACAAAGAGCCTTTATTTTATACAAGTTTGCAAACTCGGTCTCTCTGCATGTCCAACGTATTGGAATAAACAGAGAACCCTGAACTCAGAGTTGGGTTTTTATAGTAGTAAAGGTGGAGATGAGGGGTTTCTAAGGTTCAGGACCCCTGATTGGCTGACATTTGTCTAGGGTGTCCTGGTGGGTGTGTACTGGCAGGTGATCCTATCTACAGCAATTGGAATGTTAGTCATTTCCTTTAGACAATCTGTTCTTGGGTGGTGCTCAGGTAATCTCAGTTTGTGGTTCTTCCTGCAACCGGGTATTGCTTCAAGGTACTACTGAGATTTAGGCCTCTATTAAACTTTGATGGCTGAGTTCTACTCTGGAAGGTGATAATGGTTGGAAGTAAAGAACTTCCTTTGGGTGGTCTGTTTCTATCTATTTAGCCTATCATGGTTGGCTCCTACTTAAATGAGAGCCTCAAGGGAGGCTTCCCTTCTATCTGAGTTACCAACAAGGGACTCTCAATACAAATTTGTTATTTGGATCACGGTTGTACGTGCTTGTAAGCACAGCTGCTCTGAGGCAGACCTCTGTGAGTTCAAGGCCAGCCTGGTGTTCCCAGCAGTCATCATTACAGACCAAGACCCTGCCTCAAAAGTAAAAAAGCTTGTTGCTGTTTTGTGATCATTTTTTTCTCTCTGTGCTTGCGATTGGACAGCAGACTGTGCCATTACCAGCCGCGCTTTCCCATGTAGCTACAGCCTGTGCCTTGATAAAGGCTTTTGTCTTTCACTGCTTGCTCTTACTGAAGTAATGTATGTGATTCTATCAGCTGTGGCTGCATGATGACCTTCCACTTTTCAGAAACAAGAAACTCTCTTTTCTCTAAAATTATTGACATACCAGTTTCTAGATATTCATGGAAAACATCAACTAATTTCCTTGTTAGATTCTATGCTGGGCCTTGCTCTCAACCAGTGATTTACCTCTCCAGCCTGTTTCCCTGAATCTTATAAAGTGCTGTGAGCAGCATTATGCGCCCATAAGTTGCAAGCTTGAAAATCAACTGTGTATAGTTTTTAATAAAGCTGATTTTTCCTAGAAGTGTAATATTATTTTTGGTATATGTATATATATATATATATATATATATATATCCAATATTATTTTAAGGCATATATATTGCATGCACATATATACCTTAAAATAACATATGACATAAAATAATATGAGGTATATATATATAAAACTTGAGACATTTGCAGAATATGTCCTAAAATTACTTTCAGGATGTTATTCAGTTGAGAATCATCTGAGGGGTAGAATTCTCCTTTTGATAAAGTCTCATGCTTTATTAAATGACAAATGATACTTCCCTTTTGCCCAGTTTTAGAATGCCTGTAACTATCCTCCCAACGTGCATTTTGTTAAAATCCTAATGAGAATATATAAGGGCTTATTTGTTTGATCCACTGACCAACTATTTACTGATGAGCTGCAGGTCATTCAGTTATTCTAGAATGAATCAGGTACAGTCATTTGTGTGGAAGAGTTAGGCTATAGTCAGACATGCAAATAAATAATTGCAATGATGACTGATTTGTTCTGTATGGATATGCGAGCAACTTTAGTGGGAAGAAAGGAACAGAAAACACTTCCAAAACCTTACCTTGTAAATGTACAAACAATAGGTGTGTCCTCAGACTGGCTGGCTCTGAAGGGCTGTCAAGTCTGTTTAGAACATCCCCTGAATTCACTAGGAAAATCACTTACATTTCCATGGGAAGGGTGAGCTGATAACTGTGGGAAAAACTAATGGAGGGGCTGGAGAGATGGCTCAGCAGTTAAGAGCACCGCCTGCTCTTCCAAAGGTCCTGAGTTCAATTCCCAACAACCACATGGTGGCTCACAACCATCTGTAATGAGATCTGTGCCCTCTTCTGGCCTGCAGGCAGAGTACTGAGAATACTGTATACATAATAAATATATCTTTAAAAAAAAAAGGAAAAACTAATAGAGACATGAGGTTAAGGAAATGGATACAGACCAGTGGCTCTCAACCTTTCTAGCACTACAACCCCCTTAACACAATTCTTCATGCTGTGGTGACTCCTACTCATAAGACTATCTTGTTGCCACTTCATAACTGTAATTTTGCCACTGTGATCAATCATGATGTAAATATCTGCTATGCAAGGTATCTGCTATGTGACCCCCAAACGGGTCGAGACCCACAGGCTGAGAACTGATAATGTAGATGCTCAACATAGAAAAGTTTCAATTTGGATTTGAATTGAATTTTAATTATAATAACAAAGATCTGTGGTGTGCACAAACTATCATGTAGGATCATGGTTTGCAGCATTGTTCAAGGGGTAAAGTTGTTGGCATCTCAAAGTTGATATGAGGAAGAAGAAAAAAGCTCAATTATTGTCTGATTTATGGTTCAGACTCACTGCCACGTGAGGGCGAGATAGGCCATATAAGGTGAGCGTAAAAGGATAAATTCAGCGCAGGATATAAATAGTGTGTAGAAGCTGATCAGACGGACTCCACACAAGGATATTTACGGGCACTTGGAGAAATGGATCCAGAGGTGAGAAAAGGGACATGGGCCAGTGATAGAGACAAGACAAGGACATCACGGAAGGAATAGATGAGGATGCTTCTGAGAGGGTGTGGACTAGGAAACAGAGGAGTCCCACGTGTAGCACGAATAATAAAAACCCAGAGACAGATATTGGGATTCAAGCTGAAGATCAGAAAAGCAAAGCAGCCAAGCCACTAGAGAGATCTTACCTCTACTAAAGCTCAGACAAACAAAGAGGCGATCCTGTCCTCCATGTGACTGCAGACTGCAATGCTCTCCAACCTCAGACTCCACACTCCACTGAGTTCCTGTCTCTCCCCTTTATATTCCTCTCTCAGCCCAGCCATATTGCTCTTGTGATGTGGGAGTCCCCTCTGTGTGCTGTCATTACCATTAACGAACCTGCCTTGGCCTGTTATTAGAGCAGAATTTAGGTAGGCAGGGAAGTCAGAACTGAATGCTGGGAGGAAGAAGGGCGGAGTCAGAGAAGCCATGGATCTTCCACCTGAGATGGATGCCGGTTAGAATCTTGTTGGTAAACCACAGCCATGTGTCAATACACAGATTAATGGAGGTGGGTTGAACTGGGATGTAGGAGTTAGCCGGTGGGAAGTTGGAGCTAATGGGCCAAGCAGTGGTTTGATTAATACAATTTCTGCGTGATTATTTCACTGCTAAGCTAGCTGGGCGGCTGGGACAAACAAGCAGCTCCCTACCTACTACACTCTTGTCTCCACCTCCATAGTGCTGGAATTAAAGATGTGTGATTCCCAAGTGCTGAGATCACCTTTGTGTTAACCGTTTCTCTTTTAGACAGATTGAACCTCGGGGTAACCCAGGGTGGCCTTGAACTAACAGAGATCGGTCTGCCTCTGTCTCCCAAGTCCTGGAATTAAAGGTGTGTCCCACTACTCCCTGGCCTGTTTGGCCGACTAGTATGGCTGTTTTGCCCTCTGATCTTCAGGCAGGCTTTATTTATTAAAACACAAAGTATACCACTGTACCCACCTGGCACTTTGTAGGCCACAGTGAGTTGATATGAATGAGATGGTGCAATCTTGAGCCTATCTTTTCCTTCCAAACAACATAGCACTATGTGTTGTGCATGTGGAAGAATGTTTTAGTAGCTTACATTCCAACCCCAGGTTTACAACAGTAACCCCATTTGTTTCATTCAAATAAGCAGACTGCGAGAGCCTTAAGTAGGCAAACTCCAACTATGGGCAGACTCAGGACCTCGTTAAGCCTGACAAACTTTGTATTTGTTTACAGAGTGAATAGGGAGCATGACTAGTAGTCATGGAGCTGCTGACCAAAGACTCATCTGTTAACTGCATCCATAATTCTAAAGCACCTACCAAGTGGGGACAAAATAGCATCCCTTAAAGGCAGATTTTGGTCCTTGAGGAGCAAGGGGGCCTCAGATACGAACACTGTGGTACCCACAGTTTAGCTCTCCCTGGCAAAGACGTACGTTTATTTCTTACTACTTTATTTTTTTCACTGGTGAGAATTTAAATTAAAATCTAAAATTCTCCTTTCGAGTTAATAATGGGAAAAAAATTAAAACTGAGAATCATTATTCTAGAAACATTAAAATTACTTTGTAATGGGAGATTCAAAGATAAAGCACTGTATGTTTTTCATGAGGAAGCTGGATTTGTGTGCATGCATGCTTGCGTACGTGTGTGTGTGTGTGTGTTATATACAAGCAGAGGGGGCTATTTGGAGGAAGAAGACCAATAAAAAAGAACCGGAAGTATGGGGGAGAGATCAGGCAGGCAAATATTATCAGAGTACAACTATTTATGCACACACATATATGCAGTTGTCATAATGAAATCCCTTATTTTTCATGTAACTAAAAACACGAATAAAAATAACGCAGAGAAACTGTTCTTAGTTCTTTTCCTGATGGTGTCTGTGCTATTTAATTTTTAACAACTTGACACAAACTAGAGTCATCTAGGAAGAGAGGCCCTCAATCGAGGGATTGCCTCAGTCTGATTGGCCTGTGGACATGTCTGTGGGCATTTTCTTGATTGTTAATTAGAGGATCTAGCCCACTGTGAGTGGTATCATCCCTAAGCAAGTGGACTGGGCTGTATAAGAAAGGTAGCTATGGTAGTCTGAATGTAATTGGCCCCCATAAACACATAGGGAGTATTACAAAGTGTGGCTTTATTGGAGTGGGCATGACCTCGTTGGAGGAAGTGTGTCACTGTGGAGGTGGGCTTTGAAGTTCCCAATGCTCAGGATACCAGATAGTGTCTCAGTTGACTTCCTGTTGCCTGCAAGATGTAGGACTCTTATCTATTCCCCAACTATTCCTCTAGTTCCACATCTGTCTGCATGCCACCACACACCCCACTATAACCAAAAGGGACTGAACTTCTGAAACTGTAAGCGAATCATCCCAATTGAATGTTTTCTTTGTAAGAGTTGCTGTGGTCATGGTGTCTTTTCAGAGCAATAGGAAACGCTAAGACAGTAGCTGCACTAACCATTGCGAGCCAGGCGGTTAGCACATTTTCTACATGTCCTATTTGAGTTCCAGCCCTGCCAACAGATAGATTATTACCAGGAAATGTAACAATCCCTCCCAGTCTGCTTTTGGCCATGGTGTTTATCACAGTGACGGTAAGCTAACTAGGATAGTGTCTGACATGGCTTTTCTCTATGTGTGTGTGTGTGTATGTGTGAGTTCATGCAACAGAAAGAACAAACTGAAAATCTAGCCTGAATCTAAAGTGACAAGATTGCGTGTCTACTTATTGTAGGATATACTGAAAACGTGGGACTCTAACTACATAATTATTCAGCAAGAAGATGTATTTGGGGCACTGACTAATCTTTTCCCTCTACTTGATCCTAAAGAGAGCTGATTCTTTGGGGGTTTTAGTCCGCAATAATAATAACAACTAAGTATGTATAAATCATTTGGTCATTAGCAGCTTAAATATACTGGATCTGGTAGCTGAATCTTTGATGTGATGGTCTAAAAACCAGGGATGGGTTTAAAGATACCGTGGGAAAATGGAGATAGCATCTGTATATCTTACGTGTAAAAGGGATCTCTGGGAAGGTTAGAGATCCTACTGTGAGCGCGGCCCTAGCAAGGTGAGCCATAGACAGATCCCTCCACTGGCTGATGCTGTGTAGAACGTTGCTGCGGGCAGCGGTCGTAGGTTAAATGATGGTATTGCCACCAATGCCAGCGTCACTACCCTGTGTGTATGCCAATAAGACGCTGTGCAGCGGTGCCCCTCTGCTGCTGAGATGGGTCTTTGACTCTTGGTTGGTTGCTGCATTTTTGTTTCAAAGCGTAGACAGTGGCTGGGTAGTGGTGGCACACACCTTTAATCCCAGCACTCAGGAGGCAGAGGCAGAAGGATCTCTGTGAGTTTGAGGTCAGCCTAGTCTACAAGAGCTAGTTCAGGACAATTTAGGCTGCTACACAGAGAAACCCTGTCTCAAAAACAAAAACAAAACAAAACAAAAACCCAACAAAGTGCAGACAGTACTCCCTGCCAGAGTTCATGGAATATTTTTGCTGTAGCTTTCATGGTAAAGCACAGGTCTTGCTCCCCACTTACTCAGAGATTTCCCCCAAATCGAGTGGGGTTTATATGCCAAGAAACCAAGAGTACCGGTAGACTTACATTTGACCACGCCTTGCAGCTCGCAGTGTCTTGATATATTTACAAATCTCGATTCTTAGTATGTTTGTACTGGCTGGCTTGTGTGTCAATTTGACATCAGCTAGAGTCATCAGAGAGGAAGGAGCCTCAGTTGAGGACATGTCTCAATGAGAACCAGCTGTAAGACATTTTCTTATTTAATAATCAATGAGGGTGCGCCCAGTCCATTGTGGGTGGTGCCATCCCTGGGCTGGTGGTCCTGGGTTCTGTAAGAAAGCAGGCAGAGCAAGCCAGGGAAAGCAATTCAGCAAGCAGCTCCCCTCCATGCCTCCGCATCAGCTCCTGCCTCCGGGATCTTGCCTTGTTTGAGTTCCTGTTCTGACTTCCTTCAGTAATGAACAGCAATGCTGACATGTAAGTCAAATAAACCTTTTCCTCCCAACCTGCCTTTTGGTCATGGGATTTTGTCACAGCAAAAGAAACCCTAACTAAGATAATATTAATAGTTAATAATTAATTGAGCTGGGTGGTGGCATGCACCTTTAATCCCAGCACTCAGGAGGCAGAGGCAGGCAGATCTCTCTGAGTTCAAGGCTGACCTGGTCTACAAGAGCTAGTTCTAAGACAGGCTCCAAAGCTACAGAGAAATCCTGTCTCTACCCCCCAAATTAAAAATTAATTAATAATTAGTACTAATTTTAATAATTGATAAAAAATAGTTCCTTCTTTGAGATTAGAAATATAAAGCTCACAAGGTTAATTGACTAGCCCCAAGATGACAAATGAGGAGACTGACATCTGTGTGCCTGTCACGTGTTGAGCCTAGATGCACTCACAGACAGTTTCTTATTTAAATATCACAGTATAGTGCTCACCGTTGCCCCTCACATTAGTCAATAGAGGGGTTGATCCAGGTTTTCTGTGGAAAAGCATATTCTCACTTTATATCCCCGGTGGATCTGCCTTCCCTTTTGGCTCCCTTTTCATCATTTTCCTACGAGCTGTTGTGTTCTGCTTGTATCTCAAAGATATTTGTTGAATAAATTCATGTATAAAGCCTCCCCTTATGCTTTGCACACAGAATGGTATCGTGCAGAGTTAGTTCTGACAGCTTCGCTCCAGAGCGCCGGTCAGTGAGAAGTTCTGTTTCTAGGGCACAGCTCTAGATGACTCTCTGCTTTTCAGCGCTGTAGTCCAGAGATGTGAGTACCTGGAGACTGGCGTGTGCTTCCTTGCCTTAGTTCATCTTTCTGGGTTGGATCCTTGTCAGTCTACACCAGGTTTCCTCAGGCTTCTTCGTCTTGTCTCCTTACCCATCCTGTCTTTTTGATCTCTTTTAGAAGGGATCTGAGAGAACTTTGTGTTAAAGAAGGCGGGGTGAGCATACAGCTATTATAAAGGCCCTTGTGCAAAGATGCTTTTTTAAAAAAAGAAATTGGGAGGTGGAGATGGCTCAGTGGTTAAGAACACAGGCTTCTCTTCCAGAGGACCTGGGTTCAAATCCCACATGAAAGCTCACAACTGTCTGCAACTCCAATTCCTGAGGATCTGACACCCTAACACAGACATACATGCGGGTAAAACACCAAATCACATAAAATAAATATATGAAAAAAGGAAATTGTTTTATTTTATACTATGTGTGTGTATCTGTGTATAGATATGTGTACGGAGATAGTTGGAAGTCAGAACAGGGCATCGGCTGCCTGGAACTGGGTTTATGGGCAATTGTGAATTACTGGATGTGGGTGCTAGGAACCAACTCAGGTCTTCTGAAGAGCACCAAGGGTTCTAACTGTTGAGTCCTCTCTCTAGCCTCTAACACAAACACTCTTGAACAGTATCTACTGTCTCCATTTCCTGGCAATACAGATACACCAACTGGCCTTCAGGTCTGTACTCTGGTTGGCTTCCTGAGCAGCGAGCTGGGTAGATAGGCTTTTAGCCACTGCCATTCCTACATCGCCTCTCCCAGGAGGTCCTAGGCCTCCAGGCAAAGAAGCAGCCATAATGAAGGCTAGAGAACTAAGCTCCAAAGAATTGACCTTGGTTTTAAGACTAAACTTTAAGGTGTAAACCTGAAGTCTGTCTAAGCTGCTGGTTCAGGATGGCTCCAAAGTGTGACGTAAGTGCATCTCCGTCCTTTGGCGTCTCATCTGCACCCGGGATGCCGAGAACGTCTTCTCAACATCTGGTTGAGATAGGCTCTTCTACTTCATAAAAGTGCAGCAAGGTTATACAGGACGCAGGAACCAATGGGGAGAGGATCCCTGAGCAGGATTTGAGAGTGTCAGTCTTCACTTGTGTGCCATTGTGTTCCCTTTCAGTCGCTCAGTGTGCCTGCTTGGGCAAGAGCCAGGCCTTCAGTTGCTGTTGGTAGAGCAGAAGCTTGAGGTGTGGGATGGAACATGGGATTTGGAAAAGATCTGGGGGCAGAGGAATCTGCATTAAAATGAAGTCTTTAGGTAAAAATATGTATTTTTATATAAACAGGAAAATCTTGCAAGTGATTTTTTTTTAACTTTCTAAACAGCACTATATCTTGGGATTTAGACTTTGCAAATATAGGGCAACATCACACACACATTCACACCACAGAAATAAAATTATACATGAATAATATTATTTTTCACAGAATTACTCTCTCAGCTCCAAAACTCCCTTTTCACAACATCACTAAACATGCAAGTGGGAATTGTTTTTTGATCAGTATACGGAAGAGTGCCATCTTAAAAACCCTATATTTGGATCTTGATTTATGTAACTTAAGAGACTGAAGTTTTGTCCTCCAAGTTAGAACTCATCACAGATATGGCATGACTAACTTAGGAAGTATCCTAAAACCAGCTCTTTTCAGCTACTCTGGAGATGTTGCCATCTGTCCATAACCTGACATCTATGTGTATGATTAGGTGTTTAGTTGGGAAATGAAGTACTCTACTGGCATGTCCCTCTCAAGGTGAGGTTTAATTAGAACAGAGCTCAGAATTGAGTTCCTCTAGACACATGGATTGAACCAGATGTCCAGGGAAAAGTATAGGAATGTCTATACACACTGCCAAATAAGCCTTTATGCATATATATATATATATATATATATATATATATATATACACACACACACATATATATGTGTGTGTGTGTATAGATATGTATGTGTATATATATATATATATATAGTGACTTTTTATTCTTTTATTAAACAATAAATCCTGGGAGTCAGAAATTAGGGAATAAACCTGAAAGATTCATGGAGCAACAGAGAAAGAGTCACCTCACATTCTTCTCCACTTTCCCCTAAAAGTTTCTCCCCTCTATCTCTTTTGGCCCCTCTTTACTCCTCCTGTGTGTCCCTCTGTCTTCCTCTGAGTCCTCCAGAAAACTCTATGGTCCAGTCCTGCCAGCTGAATGTGGACTTCATCCTCTACACTGAGGTCTGACTCCATTGGCAGTCTCGGAGCAACAACACAAACAAATCTCCCGCAACGGATGTATACCACCATTGTTCATTAGGTGCCAGTCAATGGTTCTTAACCCGTGGGTCGTGACCCCTTTGAGGGGTTGACGGACCTTTCACAGTGGCCTCCCAAGACCACCTGCATGTCAGGTTTTCACGTTTTGATTTATAGCAAAATTACAGTTATGAGGTAGCAATGAGAATAATTTTTATGACTGGGGTCACCACACCATGAGGAAGTGTATTAAAGGGTCGCAGCATCAGGAAGGTTGAGAACCACTGAATTAGTGATGTTAGGCTTTGTGAGTGTAGTTCATTTTTCCCCAATACCTGATAGAAAATCTGCAATTTTCACGGTGGGTGGCTTATTTTGTTTTGAATTCATTGATCTTTCTTTCTTTTTTCCTTCCCTCCTTCCTTCTTTCATTCTTCTCTTCTTTTTTAATTTTTTTCTTAACACACAGAGAAATGTATTTCCTGGTATCATTTTCATACAGGTATTAGTACATTTTGTTCTTATTTGCCCTTACCCCTCCATTTCCCATTTTGTTCATTCTTGTCCCACAAAGGGTCCCTCGGTGTGCCTGGTTCATGACATGTCTATTCCATACCCATTCGTTTCCCCCTTTAGACCTCTTCCTCCCTGTTCATGGTCTGCTACGTTCACGACATCCCTCTCCCTTAGTTCTCCATTCTGCATACGACAGAAAATGGGCACCACTTGTTCCTGAGCCTGCCTTATTTTGTCTAGCGTACCAATCCTTAGTTCTATTCATTTCCTTGCAAATAGCACAACTTTATTTTTATCTGTAGTAGTCAAATGAAATCTTCTCTGCACGGGCACCACGTTTTCTTTACCCATCTGCAGATGGACGTGGAAGCCACTCTCTTCCATGGCTGTTGTGAGCGCTGCAGCTGTCAGCGTGGCTGGATGAGCGTCTCTGTGGAGGCTGGCTTAGAGCCCTGGGCGGATTACGTCAGGAGTGGTACAGTTAGGGCAGAGAGTGGCTGCGCTTGTAGTTTTGAGACACCTTCAGACATAGTTCCATAGTGGCTACACCGGTTTATACTCCCACCCTCGTTTGGAATTCTTTTGAGAATTTTCTCTTCATTTCATTAACCCATTTATCATTCAGAATATTTGGATTTTTGGTTTTCAGTTTTTGTAGATTTAAAAAAAAACACATTCTAGATATTAATCCCCTATCTGCTGTATAGTTGTCAGGGGCTTTCTCATGCATTCCTTAGGCTGGTTTCTCATTCCGTTGCTATGCAGATGGTGTTTCTAATATATAATATGATGTGATTTATTGAATTTGAATTCCATTATTGGTAAAAAGTTCAAGCATATATACATATATATATTTAAAAAAAACCACTTTCTTCAGAAACAATGCATAGTTAAAAAAGAAATGCTTAAAATACTTTAGCTATTAACAATCCTTATAGGACTTTTTCAAGTACTTTGGGTTGAGCCAAGACAAAACTTTGCTGTGCCAATTTGAGCTTCCTGGTCAGACATAAAGCAATGTCTAGGATACATATTTGTTATATTAATATAAGATTTAACGTTGCTGAAAACTACTTTTAAAATTATTTTATGCATCAGCTTCTACTGCACCAAATTGGCTCTTCTGCCAGCCCCAGTCTGCATGGCCATCCTGAACCACGTGCTTTCATTGCTGTAACTCTCTTTTCCTTTCGTTGAGAATATTTTTTCTTGCATATTATGTTCTGATTATGGTTTCCCCTCTTTCTACTTCTCCCCACTCCTCTTTACCTCCCCTCCTATCCAGATCCACCCCTTTTCAGTCTCTCATAGGAAAACAAATAGGCTTCTAAGGGATAATAATAAAATATAACAAAATAAGATATAAGGTAAAACAAAAACTAACACGTCAGAGTTGTACAAGACAAAAACAGAAGGAAAAGAACCCAAGAGAAGGCACAAGAATCAGAGACCCATTAGCTCCGACACACAGGAATCTCGTAAAAACACTAAACTGAAGCCATATGTATGCAGAGGACCTGGTGCACACCTGGGCAAACACTGTGTGTGCTGCTTCAGTCCCTGTCAAATGCCCTTGGATCATGTGATTTAGAGGACCTTGTTTCCTTGGTGTCCTTCAGGCCCTCTGGCTCTTACACTCCTCTGCCTCCTTTTCTTCTGGGTTTCCTGAGCCCTGAGGAGAAGGTTTTAATGGACACATCCCATTCAGGGCTGAGTTCCAAGATCTCCCACTCTGCGTATTGCCTGGTTTCAGGTTTCTGCATTTGTTCCCATCTTCTGCAGGAGGAAGCTTCTCTGATGCAGGTTGAGCAAGACAGTGATCTATGAGTATAGCAGAATATAGTTAGATGTCATTTTATTGCTACTTTCTTTTTTTAAATAACAGCAGTATTTGGTTTTACCCTAGGTCCCTGGACTATTTAATAATCAGGTTCTTAGTCACTCAAGCAGGGTATATGGACTTCATCTTGTGGAGTGGCCCTAAAGTCAAATCAGATAGTCTTTGATGTGGTAGTGTCTTATCAATCTGTTGATTTCTTTGGCTAAGCAATAAAGAAACTGCTAGGCCCATTTGATAGGCCCACCCTTAGGTGGGTGGAGTAAACAGAACAGAACGCTGGGAGGAAGAGGAAGTGAGGTCAGATGTCAGGAGCCAATTTCCTCCTAAAATCATTACAGGAACCATTACCCTGGGGAGTCTGCAGAGAACCCCACACCCCTAATTGTGTTAAGAATGGTTCTATTGACAAAGCCTACCCCACACCCAAATTGGCTGTTAAGAGAGCTATCTGTTAGCGGAACCCACCCCGCATTCCAAACTATCTCGAGAACTAGGTGTGTCATCTCCTAGTTGCGACTTCTTGGCCTACAGTGACCTGACCGAAAGTAACCTGGCTACGTGACCAACTCGGAACATGTGACCAACGTGAACCACGCGGCAAGAGCCCAGAACCCTGTGCCCATCCCCCAACTCTTTACCATATATAAAGCTGTACCCCATCTGTAATAAACGGAGGCTTTGACAAACTTTGCATGGCCTTCTTCCTGTCTCCTAGCCCATATCTTCCAGGTAGTGCCTCTCCGGGACCCTGGAATAACTGAACCGCCAGGCGGGCTACTAACCCTAGACTAAGTAGCCCGCCAAGGCAATCAACAGTCAGACTCGACAGCTCTCCTCTCCGGAGCAGACGCAGGAGAGATGCCATGCTACCTGCTCCAGGGAAGACACACGCTATGAAGCTCCGACCCAGGATGGACTTAGGCTAGAATCTTCCCGGTAAGACCGGTGCTATACAGATGATAAGAAATGGGCTAGTCCAGGTGCGAGAGTTAGCCTAGAAGAGGCTACGTAGAAATGAGCCAAGCCGTGTTTAAAAGAATACAGTGTCTGTGTAATTATTTCGGGGCATAAGCTAGCCGAAGCCGGTGGCTGGGGTGTTGGGGACGCAGCCCCGCCGCCGTTCATATTACTACAAGTCTTTATTTTCTACCACAAGCTCTGTGCCACCATCGGGATAGCTTATCTTGCAGCAAGGACATCATTGTATATCAAAGGCTTTGTGACTGGTTTGATATTTGCATTTCTCTATTGGTAGCATGCAGAGTTCCTATACCAAAGACACTAACTAACACTTAGGAGTGAGGTCTCTATGGAAGCTCCAGCTCAACTTCTTCAGTGAGTTGTGTAGTTATTATCTTCAGCAATGGGACCTTGCTGTCAGTTTGTGGAGAGCATCCTGTAGAACTGGCAACAGCCTGGATTGTTTGGGGACTCCCATGGGACCGACCACTTTAACCAACAACTCTCTTAGAGATAACCCAGACCCGGTACTGGAGACTTCATTTGGTGACAAGAGATGGCTAGATTAGACTTCTCTTTCCATTATTTTTTAGTTTCATTTAGATTGGCCTTATATATATATACACACACATATATTTTAGGAAGCTTCTACTGTATTAGGTTTTAGCAACTTGGCCTGGACATCACCATGACCCTGGTGGCAGTGCAAGTCACCTAGTTCAGTATGGCCCCCAGAAACATGGCCCTAGGACACCAACATGGTCTCAGGTGGCTGACCAGTCCCCAGGTATCCACATGGCCCTCAGTGGTGACAGGAGCCATGGACATGAATTCAGACCCTGGTTGCTGTATGGTCAGAGCAGCAGCTCGGCCGGGATATCGCCATGACACTGTGTGACAGAGCAGGCCGCTCAGATTGGCACGGCCCGAGCAGCGGCACAGTATCTGTTTTAATATTAATGAAAGGTTAGGTGTTTAAGCTTTTTCTGGATTTATTTCTGGATCTTCCAATCCACTTTCATTGTCTCCTGCCTGTGGCTGGTGTTGTGTTGGCTACATGCTAGTTCTGTTATTATGAGCTTATCATTTTTTTTTTTAAACCTATGAAATCCTGAGCACAAGCCAGTGGTGGGTTATTTTCTGGTTCCAGATAAGGAACATCTAATCTCTGGTCTTTGACCTGGGGATCCATGCTGAAGGCTCCCACTGTGCAGGAACTTTGTGCCCGAGAGACTGTTGCCATTGTCAGTTAGCTGCATCTTCTCCTGCAGGCTCTTCCTTTCTCAGATTCTTCCCTGAGCCACCCAGGATTCGCAACTCCTGCCACGGTATGTTTCCTAACGGGGACAGCAGGAACTGCGTGTCTCAGACACATCCCAGCCACAGGGAGGGCTTTGTTCCTCTTATATGATAGGATGTCACCTTTTGCCATATCTTGTATTCCTCTGTGGCTCACGTGAAAACCTTTGGTTCAGCCTTCAGAGAGTTAACTGTGTGTGGCTCTTAAAGTTACAAAGTAGGAATTTTCATGACCATTTCCCATTCTGAGTTAAATTTTATTTTGAAAATCAATGCTAGAAAATGATTTCTTTCATATCATTGCTATGTAGAGTGTGGTCCACTTTGAGTTATAGTACCTTACCTTATATAGCTTACCCTGGGGGGGATTTGTACCAATACAAACACTTTGGTCCTGTCCTGTCCCTGCTGCATCAGCATCTATACTTCATGAACTCCCCTTGTGATCTTTGTGAGTATTAGAATTTGAAAAGTAAACATCCCAGATACCTCAATGAAGAGACAGTGACACATTTATGGAAAATTTAAAATGCATCGAGAAATTTTATATATATATTTATATATCACAGCCCCAAAGCTAACATCTTACTTAATGCTGAAATTTTATCCTTAAGTCAAACATGAGACAAGGATGACCAGTATCACTACTGCTGTCTAAAACTACTTTTAAAATGTTGGGGCTGGAGAGATGGCTGAGCAGTTAAAAGCACTGACTGCTCTTCCAGAGGACCGGGGTTCAGTTCCCAGCACTCGCATGGCAGCTGGCAACTACCTGTAACTCCAGTTTCCAGGGGATCTGACACCTATGGCAAAACACCATTGAGCATTTTTTTAAAAATGTCATTCAATGTCACTAGAGAAAGGAGTGCTTTTCAGAGAGGAAGAGATATTTCGTTTGTGCTCTAAAAATAAAGTTTACCTGAAGATGAGAGGGCGGAGCTAGCCACTAGATAACCATAGAGATCTGGAGGTCTGTATAGACAGATAGGAAGTGCTATGGCTAGGTGGAGAGAGGAATATAAGGTGGGAGATCAGCCTTTTTCGGCTGAGTTAGCAAGTTAAGAGTTGCCTGGGTGGCTTGCTCCTTTCTCTCTTTCTGATCTTTCAGCTTTTACCCTGCTCCCTGGCTCCAGATTTTTATTATTGGGACCAATTAGAACTCGTGTAACAAAGAGGGGTTGGGGAACTATCTCTGTGCTGTACAGACATGAGGACCTGCGTTCAGATCCTCTGAACCCACATAAAAAGTCAGGCATCGTGGTGTGGGACTATAATCCCAGTCCCAAAGGCATGGGAAGCAAACAAGGAAGGAGATAATGCATGCCAACAGCCTCTGACCTCTATATGTGAGCGCATGGCTATATAACACATAAAGAAAAGGGCTAAGCCGCCTGTATTTATGGGTCACATTATGTTGTTATGTGGATAATGTTTTCAGATCTTTGAAGAAACTACTCAAACACTTAAGTTAGTAAAGTGGCGGAGTTTAAAATTAGTGTGTAGAAGGGCTGGTAAGATGGTTCAGTAGGTAAAAATACTTGTCACAAAACCGATTGTAATGTCTGCTCTGCCCCTTTAAGAGACAAGCCACACCCACTCCCTCCTCTGTCCGCAGAGGCAAGCTAATTGGCTTCTAGCCTGAGTCCCTTCTTTTTTCTGTCTCTCTCCTGAAGAGGCAGCTTCTGCCTCCCTCCATTCTCCCCACTTCTCCCCATCTCCCCCTCTGTCTCTCTCTGTGTTTCTCTCTGCTCTTCCCTCTTCTCCCCTTCTCCCCTCTCCCCTTCCCTTCCATAACCCACTAAATAAATATCGAATCTCACTCTCCATGTCTCTGTCTTTCGCCCGCAGCGCTGTGTGGCTCCCTGACCAGGACCAGCCACCTTCGGAGACCTGCAGCGTGGTCTCGTGGCGTGCCCATCTGTTTGTCTCTCCTCGTGGGACTTGCTGCCCTCGTGACCTACTGAAGCCACTTGGGGAACTACATTGTTCCTGTCTGGGACTGGCTGCACTTGGGACCCGCTGCCCACTGCCCTTGCTTGGGGGACCTGCAGCATTTCTGCCTCTGCAGCCACTTGGGGACCCACAGTATTTTACTTTTACCATTACAATGATGACCTGAGGGCAATCTCTAGAACCCACAGTGCAGGGAAAAAACCAATATCCAAAAGTTACCCTCTGATCTCCACACCCTATACATGTGTATGCCCACACCACACACACACACACACACACACACACACCTATACATACACACACAACAGACTAAATAATTAGTGTTGAAATGCTTAAAAATTAACATATAGAAAACAATAGATTTTATGTGTAAAAGAATAACTAAGAAACTATTAAGATTTTTTTTTTAATGGACACAAAAATACCAAAGCACAGATCTAATAAGAACTGATCAAAATGGATAGATACAGTGTTCCTCAGATATATAAACAAAGCCATACTGATTAGAATAAGGAAATTCATTATTATAAAAATATACACATCAGTGTTTTCCCTGAAGTTTAACAAATTGATTAAATATTTCATTTTTTAAAAAACTAAATATAAATAGCTTAGCAAACCTTAAAAAAGAAAAATAATGAGCAAGGACGCAGTTTTAAGCCAGATGTTAAAACGGTTGGTGAAGTCTCTATAATTAGAAGACAACTGTATTGGCAGGTGAATGAGCTGGCAGCCAACGGAACCAAATAGAAAATACAGAAATAGGCCTGAGGGCACATAGGACTTTAGACTCCAAGGAGGGCTGCCTCTGACATCAGCGGAGAAACACAGATTTCCATAAGCGATGCTGGGACAGTGGGCATCCACTGGGAAGGACAGAAATGGCTCGTCCTGTATGCCATACGCTCTTCTGTTAATCCAAACGCTAGAGGAAAACAAGGTGAATTCCTTCATAAACGTCAGTGAAATTTCCCCAGACTTAGGGGAAACTTAACTACTTCAGTTTTATTTTAAAAGTTCTGTGTGAAAAGTAAGTCAGCAACCAACTCAAAAGCTAAGCAAGACACTAGTGCTGTCTGGGGAAATATCTGTTATATTTCCCGTTATCTATGTTATCAATGACAGGGTAATGTCTTAACAGCTAATGAATTTCTATAAATTGAGAAGGCAAATAACACCAGCCTGTTAAACTGAGTAGGAATTTGCCACACATAGTTCACAAGAAAAGAAATGCAAATGGCCCATCCAGATGCGATAAGATGTTCTAATCCGTTCCTCACTAGAGAGAGGAAAATTAAAACTGCATTAAAACACCATCTCTGTCCTGACAGGCTGGCAAAACTCCAAGGGTTTAACAATGGGACTGGCGAGGTTGGAGAGAAATTGGCACTCCCATGTTTTGCTGATGAGATAAAAGGCCCGCCCAGAGGAGGAGATGTGTCCATTATCAGCGTTCCACAAGCATTCATATTTTGACCCATCAATTCCATGTCAAGAAATATTTCTTATGAAGTCACTGGTGGAAAATATGGAATGGCACATAAACAAGACAATTCAATTTGTGTGTGACAGAAAACTAGAAAACAACCCGTGCCCGATGCCAAGAGCCTGCTTAAAATGAACTCGTACATAGCCACACAAGGGAGAAAAGTTCAGGGCAGAAAATGCATATACTATGCCATTCCTTACCAGGGAACACGGATACATGTTTTGTTTATGTTAATTAATTAGTATGACCCATATCTTATTAATTAATGCTAATTAATTAAACAATAGATGGAGAAGAGCCCACCCTACTACAAAGGGTTCTCTGGGGAGTAGAGAGGAAGGTAACAGGGCTGCAGAAAAGGAAATGGTGGCCTAGGCTTCTTTAAATATGTTTTATTTTATAGATGTACTTAGTTTTTGGATTTTCAAACCAAGCAATAAACATTTTTACCGGATATTAAAGTAAAATTGGATAAGTATGAAGAAAACAAGAAGCAAGGATATCTTTAAGAAAAGAAAACAAAGAAGTGAAATTAAAAAAAACTAATAATGTGCTTCCCATCTGTGGCATTGTGACTCAGTCACACAGAGGGTCACTTCTGGTGACTTTAAGACACGTGCAAGTTCAGATATTCACAGTGATATCAATATACACTAAGGATGGGAGAACAAAATATCATGTTGTATTTAGTAGGCTTGTTGGTAATATTTATAGGGATATTGTTATTTTGAAGCCATAGTAATATATGGAGTAAACAATTATGCTTTGTCATTTAGCACCAACATCTTTCAGGATAAAGTGATATATAAAATTAATGCAGTTAAATTAAAATCCTGTAGTCTGAAAATATATGAACTCGTATTTCTTTTCTTTAAAACTAATTTATTTACTTTCATTTCATTTGCATTGGTATTTTGCCTGCATTTTTGTCTGTGTGAGGGTGTCAGATCTTGGAGTTAGAGACAGTCGTTAGGTGCCATGTGGGTGCTGGGAATTGAACCTGGGTTCTCTGGAAGAACAGCCTGTGTTCTTAACCTCTGAGCCATCTCTTCAGCCCTGAACTCATATTTCTGTCCCTAAGAAAACAATAGCAAACACAGCAAAACTTACTTCCTAACTCTGGGCCTTGGAAAGGGCTAGAATCTGTCATGTCATAGAAACAGCTAACACCTTCAGTTAATTCTCAGCCTCGAAATACCAACTCTGGAACACCATGTAGTGCTGGAGAGCAAAGAGGACAGCGGAGACATCGGGCGCTTCTGAAAACGGTTCAGACGCCAGTATGAGGCATCTTCCACTGGGCACAGATGAGACTATTTGAACATCTGAAAGAATAATGAATATAATGAATTAAAAAAAATCAAACACATGACCGAGGGATGATGATGTTAGCTGTGATGAAGTGCATTTGTGAGCTCTTGAGTTGAAATCCTCAGAACCCATGTGAAAGCCGGGAATGGTAGCTTACACACCGCTAATTCCAGCATTCCCGGCAGAGGCAGAGGCAGAGGCAGAGGCAGAGGCAGAGGCAGAGGCAGAGGCAGAGGCAGAGGCAGAGGCAGAGGCAGAGGCAGAGGCAGAATCTGAAGCTCTCAGGCCAGCTCTCCTAGTGTACACGATGGAGAAATGAAAGAAACCCTATCTCAAGTAAAGTGGAAGGTGGGGACCAACATCTGGGTATCCTTCACTCTCTGCATGATCCCCACGCCTTTGGTCTCATGCATGAATACACATACATGTTACAAACATACAAGACTTACAAAAGATTTTTTCATCTTTATTTGATGTGTATGAGTGTTTTGCCTGCATGTTCGTGCACCTGTGTGTCTGGTGCCTGTGGAGGTCAGAAGAGGGTGAAGGATCTTCTGGAACTGGAGTTACGGTTATAAACCACCTTGTGGGTGCTGGGAATCGAAGCCAGGTCCTCGACAAGAGCAGCCAGTGCCTTCACTACTGAACCATTGCTACACACACACAAGATTTTAGAAATAGAAAATATATTAAAAGCTCATTCTCAAAGAGGAAACAAAAATTAGTAGGCAAACCTTGAAAGCTGTGAGACGCCATTTTGATATTTTGGAAACTAATGAGAAAAAGAACAAAGTGTTTCCCGATTTCATGAGCAAACTTGAAAGTCACAGTGCTTTTCATGTAAAGGATAATCTGTACAAAATAATTTTTAGCTGAGAATACTAGGGTTAGGGAAATGCAGCCCACAGTTTGCAGCCATAATAGAGTCATGAATCTTGGATGGAGACTTTTCCAGGATAGCTCAGGCGCACCCATCTTTCCAGGGTAGTTCAGGCATACCCTCTGTTCCAGGGTAGCTCAGGCACACCCACCTTTCCAGGGTAGCTCAGGCACACCCATGTATTCATTAATCTTAACCAGGAGTGGCAACCAGATGTTAATGCTTCCCTAAGTGACACAATTTAACAAGTGTCCAGTATCACTTCCAAATACTGCCCCTGAAAAGAGTCAAAATGAAACCAGTCCTTACTGGGCATGGTGATGCAGGTCTTGTTACTGGGGAAACAGAGGCAGACAGAGCTCCTTGAGTTACAGACCAGCCAGGGCTACCTAGTAACACCCTGTCTCAAAAATGAGACAAAACAAAACCCTAAATACACACACACACACACACACACACACACACACACGCAAACCCACTATAAAAACTTTACATCTATAGCAGCCAGAACACACAAAAATGGAATACACTGAATGGCACTATAAGAAGGCAATCAGCCAGCCCAAATGAGATAAATTTATCAGCAACTTAGTTTCTTTAACAATTAAAGGCATAAGAAAAAAATGTGGACAATGGCATTATTAATTAGTAGACTTAAGAGACCAATTAGTGAAGCACAATGTGGAGCGCTTGCTTGGATCCCCATTCAAACAAGCCAATTATAAAGACATTTACAATGCAAGCGGATTTTCATCATTAACATATATGAAAGTGTAGTATAAAATATACTATTAAATCACCATTTTAGCCACTTTTAATTGTATGGTCACTTTAGGGGTGTCAAATACAGCCACCATGACAACCCAACCCAGAACTACTCTTTTACCTTCCTAGACTGAAATTCTGTGCCCAGGGATGGTTACGTCATCAGCCCCTGAAAACCACTGTTCCGCTTTCTGTATCTTACTACACTCACCATTTCTCTCCCTTCCGATTGGCTTGTTACCCGTTGACAGAGCGTTCAGTGTTCAGACACATCATAGCAAGTGTCCCGTTGTCTTCATTTTCAAAGGTTGCGTGATCGTCCATTGTCTGTATAGACGGCATTTGATTTACTCACCCGTTTATCTGGGGGCTTCTACCTCTTGACTGCTGTGAACATGGACGAGCAGATGTCTGCCCAGGTCTCTGCTTTTGATTCATTTGTACAGACCCAGGAAAGGAGAGGGCTGGGTCACAGAGCAGCTTTGCCGGGGCGGGGTGGGGCGGGGGGAGGGCTGTGCTAGGACATAGCACAGCTCTGGTTTTAACTTTTGAAGGGTTTGCCACCTGGTTCTCCACAGTGTCGATTTAAGTTTTACCAGCCACGTGTGAATATTTCCATTTCTGCTTAATCTCACCAGTTCACCTCTGTGTCGGTGACTGCTGTCCTGGTGGAGGTGAAGGAGTACTTTATTGTTTTGATCAATGATATTGATCATGTATTAATTAGCTTATTAGCTTTTTTGCAGACTCTTCTTTAGAAAAAATGCCCATCAAAGTCCTTTTCCCATCTCAAAAATCAAGTTTGTTTTTGTTGTTGAGTTTAGGAGTTCATTATGTGGTGTGGACATTAAGTCCTTATCAAATCTATAATTTGCAACTCTGCTGATAATATTCTTTATCCATAAAATTAAAAATTATTTTGAAGTCCAACTGATCTTTGTTAGAACATCTAAAATATCAATGTTAGGTCCATTTTCATTCTAAGGTTTTTATAGTATAGCTATTAAGCTTAATGTTTGCTATATTTTTAATTGTTTTCAGTACCGCTGCTACATAAGAGTGCAAGTTCAGACTCTGTGCCTGGGAACCCCAGTGGCCACACCTGACCTGGACTCAGTAAAATGGGTAGAACTAGAAAAAAATCATCTTAAGTGAAGTAATCCAGACTCAAACAGATAAATATGGAATGCATTCTCCTATATGTGGATGTTAACTTTTAAGCCTTTGATAGGCATGCTCATATCTGAATGTCCACAGAGGTGAGGTATAGAGTAAGGACTAGAAGGCAGGAAGGACCTCTCAGGGAAGGGGGTAATAGAATATATAGTTAGAAACAAGGGGGGGACTAGAATAGAAGGACTGAACACAGGGTGATGGAAGAATAAGGGGGGACATGGGAGGAATAGTTAATGCTAAAGGCCATTTGAGGGATCATATGGAAACCTACTACAGTAGAAACTTCTTCAAATACATGTATGAAAGAAATCAAAAGGGAGTCACCAAATAACAGGAAAGACAAGCCCCAACTAGAAATCTCTTGTCACCAGGAGTAAAACCTCCAGTGCCAAAAATGGGTTACATCTAATTGAATTGTTGGCCAAAGGGGCCCCATGGAAACCTCCAAACAATTCAGGCTTTTGCCAAGCTGTTGGCTACTTCCCACAAACTGATGGCAAGGTCCGATAGCTGAAGTCAACTCTTCCATATTCCATTGATCATGGAGAAGTGAAGATGGTACCTAACTAGGGCCTTCACCCCTAGTGACTAGTGCTCCTGGTACTGGAGGGTCCTCTGTGTGCTACCAGAGGAGAAAAGAACCTCCAACCCAGCTACAAACCCTGCTCTCTGTCCTCCATCATATGCTGGTGCAATAGTGGCACAAAGCTTACGGTAGTAACCAACTACTCTCTGATTGGATTTAAGGTCCACTCCATGAGATGGAGCCCATGCCTGACACTGCTAAGGTGCCCAGCAATCAGAGACTAGCGAGTCAGGCCATGGGCATGGGGGAAAATAAAATACTGTTGTTCTGCTAAAGGAGCACAGCAATAAAATGACTCCTAATAACATTCTGCAATATCCAAAGATCAGGGACTCGCTCAGCCACCATCAGAGATGCTTCTTACAGGAGATGGGAGCTGTTTCAGAGACATACAGCTGGGTAATGTACAGAGAGTGCGAGACCTTGGAGAACTCAGTCCTAAATGGGGGGGTCTCCATCAAACCTTTCCCCTCAGGGCTCAGGGAACTATACAGAAGAGGAGGTAGGAAGATTGTAAGAGCAAGAGTAGACGGATGATGCCAAGGAAACTGTGTTTTCCAGACACAATAGGACTGCTGTACAGATGAACTCAGAGATTGTGGCAGCATGCCCAGGGCCTGCTCAGGTCCAAACCAGACAGGTACCCAGTGCTGAGGTGGGGGACTAGACATGAGCTCCCATCCCCAACCAAGAAGCTATTTCTAAGTAACAACTGCTCACAAAGGAAAAATTAGTTTCTCCGAGGGTCTCACTGGGTATACACACTTCACTTAAGGCAGACCCCCATGCCCAGCAGTAGGCGAAAAACACGGAATGAACTCTAAAGTATTTTTGGAGATCTTTTGTTTCTTGCTTGTGTGTGATTTGGTTTTTTGTTGTCGTTTTGTTTGTTTGTTTGTTTACACCTTACTGGTCTTTTGTTATATCAGGGTTTCTGATTTTGAGTTTTTATGGGTTGTGTGTGTGAGTGTGTATGCATGCATGGTGTGCGTGTGTGTATACACTTACTCACATGTTCCTTATGTTCTTAGGTTTTTGTTTTTTGCTTGTTAGTTTGTTCATTTTGTCTGTCTTTTTTATTTGCCTGTTTGTTTTCTTAAGAGAGAGAAAGAAAGTGTGAAGTTGAAGGATCAGAGAAGCAGTGCGGCCAGCCACTAGAGAGACCTTTTACCTCTGCCAATGCTCAGACCGAAGGGGCGATCCTGCCCTCGGACTGTCTTCTCAGACTGCAATTGCCTCCATGAAACCTCAGACTGCACTGAGCTCATGTCTCCTCCCACATTATACTCTTCTCTCCACCCAACCATATCACTCCTGTCTCCATCTTCCTAGTGCTGGGATTAAAGGCATGGGATCCCAAGTGCTGGGGTCACTTTTGTACAGATTCAATCTTGTGTAGCCCAGAGTGGCCTCAAGCTAACAGAGATTCATCTGCCTCTGTCTCCTCTCCTGAGTCCTGGGATTAAAGGTGTGTGCCACCATTCCCTGGCCTCTAGTGACTTAGCTCTGCACTGTGATCTATAGGTAGTTTTATTTGTTAAAACACAAACAAAATATCACTACATCGGGAGATGGGGATGATCTCAGAAGGGATGGAGGGAGGAGAAATTGTGATAAGAGTATATTGTATAAAAGTTATTTAAAGCTAAAAGGTAAAATTAAAGAGTCCAGCTTTGTACTTTTTAACCTGTGGATAATTAATTTTCCTAACACCAGGGAGGATGGAGAGATGACTCAGCAGCTAAGAGCACTGGTTACACTTCTACGTGCAGGCAGGACACAAATGTACATAAAATAAAAATAAATGATCATTAAAAAAATTCAAAACTGTTTAAAGATTTCTTATATCCATGTAATATATTTTTATCTAGTTCGCCCCCATTCCTTCCTTCTAGTTCCTCTCTTAACCCTCCACCCCTGCTATTCCTTCTGAGTTTTACGTATTCTATTTTTTAACCCACTGAATCCACTTAGTAATGCCAATATGTGCATGAATGCAAGACCATCCGCTGAACTGCAGAAGCCTGTCAGGGCCTGCATCATGGAAGACAGCCAGCTCCCTTTCCAGACAGCCATTGGTTTGCCACGATCTCCTCAACTGGTGGTAAGACTTCGTGACTACTGACTACTTCCCCCTCCACGCTTGGATTTTGTCTGGTTTGATCATGCATAGGTCTTGTGATTGCTGTCACAGCCTCGGAGAAGTGGTATACCGTTTTGGGGTCTATGATACCCCACTGACCAACAACTCAGAAGGAGTCATTTGTGGCACTGGGCTTTTCATTTGATAGCCTGTGGCATCTCTGTGATAAGCCTAGGAGGCACACTGTCTCCTTGTTGTAGGCTAACTCTATTTAAACTCATAAACAAACAACAAAGAACACGGTATGTCACTCGGGTCATAGTTGGCCTGGATTCACTATGTAAACCACACCAGTCTTGAACCCAGGGAGATCAATCTGCATCTATTTCCCTATGCTGGGATTAAGGCAGGTGTCACCTCACTTGGCTAAATTCGTGTTGTATATTGTGTATGTGCATATCTTAGGAAGTTTCTAGAGCACTAGGTTGCCAGGTGGTTCTTTCAAAGGGCAGTAGTGTTGGTTATCCCTCCACCTACTCGATGTTCTACCCTGCTCTCCCACCCCCACCCCACTTGATGCTTCTTACTTCACTATTTTCTCACCCCTCCTTCGTACCACCTGCGTTTTGTTTCCTCTCCTTTGAAGGCCCCAGGCCCCTGGTCCCTTACTACTTTCCTGGATTCTATGAGTATTTCAGTTTCAATACCCGCATCTAAAGAGTCAAAGCTAGCATCCAAATATCAGAGGGAACATGTGCTGTTTGTCTTTCTGCATGTGGGTTACCTGAATCTCTATAGTAGTCTTCAGTTCCATTCATTTACTTCAGTTCCATCCATTTACCCACAAATTTCACGTTTCTTAACAGTTGACTAATATCCCATTGTGTAAATAGACCATGTTTTCACTTTCCACTTAATGGCCTTCTAGGCTGTTTCGTTCCTTGGCTATTACAAAGAGCAGCAATGAATGTGGATGAGCAAGTATCTCTGTATAGGGTACAGAGTCCTTTATGTATATGCCAAGATCAGTATAGCTGGATCATAAGTTGGAACCAGTATTTCTAGGTTCTTGAGGAATCTCCACATTGATTTCCATGTGGCTGCACCAGCCTGTGGTCCCACCAGCGAGTAACCATTCCCCTTCCCCATATCTGCACCAACATTTATTGACCTTTTTTTAAAAACAAAAAAACCAAAAAAAAAAACCCAAAAAACAAAATCTTAGTCATTTTTGACTGGTATTGAATGTAATCTCAAAGTCCTATTAATTTGCATTTCACTGAAGCTATTGATATTCAACATTTAAAAAATTATTTCTTAGACATTTGTATTTCTTCTTTTAAGAAACTGCTTAGTTGCATATTCCAGCTTTTAATTGCATCAGTGTTTAATTTGTTGTTGTTTTGTTTTAGTTTTTTATATATTGTGCACATTAACCCTTTGCCAGGTTATATATAGCTGGTATAGCTGGTAAAGATTTTTTTTTTATTCTGTAGTCTGTCTCTTCACTCACATTGATAGTATACTTTGCTATACAGAAGCATTTTAGCTTCATGTTTTTTTTTTTTTTTATCAGTTATTGATCCTAGTGCCTGCCTTACCAGGGTCCTGTTTGGAACATCGTTTCCTATGCCTTTAAGTGGAAGTGTATTCCCTGAGGGAATTATGTCTTTTCATGTAGCAGATTCAGGGGATCTGGTCCATGATCTGTCTGGAGATGAGTTTTGTGTAGGGAGCGGTAACCCCTAGGTTTCTTTCCTCTAGTGGAGCTCCCTTTGGGAGAACACCTTGTGCTGATGAGTCTGTCTTTCCCCCAGTGGGTTGTTTCAGCCTCTTTGTCGAAGATCAGAGGGTTGTAGGATTGTGGGCTTCTGTTTGCATACTCAGTTCTATTCCATTGATAAATATGTTTGCGTTTATGCCAGTACCCTATAGTTTTGGTTACTGCAGCTTTGTAGAATACCCTTAGATCTAGTATGGTGATACTTCTGGCGGTGTTATTATTGTTCAGGACTGTTTTGCTTAACCTGGGTCTTTTGTGTTTCCATATAAAACTGAAGATTAATTTTCAAGTTTCTGCGAAGAATTGCATTGGAAGTTTGATGCGGATTGTGTTGACACTGAATTGCTTTTGATAGGGTGGCCATTTTCACAATATCCCTCTTGCAATGTGTACGTATGCGAGGGATTTCCATCTTCTCGTATTGACTTCTGTTTCATTTTTCAGTGTCTTTAGACAAATTTCTCACTTCCTTGGCTTGTGTCTTAGGGTTTTTATTGCTGTGATAAAAACACCATGACCAAAAGCAACTTGGGGAGGAAGGGTTTATGTCATCTTAGACTTCCAGGCAATAGTCTACATTGAGGGAAGTTAGGGTAGGAATTCAAGCAGGGCAGGAACCTGGAGACAGGAACCAAAGCAGAGGCCATGAGGGAATCTTGGGTTGCTCTCCATGGCTTGCTCAGTCTTCTTTCTCATATCATCTAGAACTTCGGGCTCAGGGGTGGCACCACCCACAGTGGTCTGGGCCCAGATACATCAATAATTAATTTAAAAAATGCCCCACAGGCTTGCCTACCAGTCAATCTGGTCGGGGCATTATCCCAATTGCATTTCTCTCCCCAGTAACTCTAGACTGTGTTAAGTTGACATAAGAACTAGGCAACACACTATGGAGTACTAATTTCTTTAAAAATAACATTTTTATTATTTGAGAACTTCACACAATGCATTTTAATCATACTCATTCCCCTCCCCCAGCTACTCCTACACAGTTCCCCATCTCCTTACCCACCCAACTTCATGTTCTTTCTCTATTTCTTCAAGCCCGTCAGATGAGTTTGTCTTGGCCAGTTACTACTGTGGAGTGTGGTCATGTGATATAGAGTTCACATCATGGCTTCTTGGGGACCCAAACTCCAGGGCTCATATTTGTGAGCAGCAAGTACTTTATCTCCTGAGCCACTTCAAGAACCCAACATTAGTTTTTGAGTTCAGGATCTCCTGTTGAACTGGGACTTACTGTTTCGGCTTTGTTGGTTGGCCAGCAAGGGTGGTCTCTGTCTCCCTAGTTCGGGGGTTACAGATGTGTGTGGTTATGTCAGGCCTCTATGCAGGGGCTGGGATCTGAACTCTGGTCTTCATGTTTGCACAGCAAGCATTTTACCCAGGGCGCACTTCCCTAGGACCAACTGATTTCTTCTTGAAACTTTCCCACGGATGTTTTTCATATTAAGGATGAAATCCCAACTCCTCCAAGGCCCTCTCTCAGCTGTCCCTGCCTAGGCTGGTCTGCAACTCTCATCCTCCTGCCCCAAAGCCACACTGTTGCCCCAAACTGCACAGTGAGTTGGCTGTGTTTACTTGTGTGGTCCCTCACTTACCGTCACTACTCGCTGGAGAGCAAGAATCCTTTCTCATTCATTCCCGACTCGCTTGCCGTAGATTGCTGCCTGTGCTTGAGCAGGTGTTCTGTGAATTTATATTGAACAAGTAAATTTGCTTCCAGGACTTTCCCGGGTGTGTAGAGTGAGTTCTGGCTTTCCCTGGAAAGAGAACTGTAACAGCCATTTTTCTCATCACTACTGGACGCTTGATAGAAATAACTTGAAGAATGCAGGATTTCTTTCTTTCTTCCTTGTTTCACTGTGTGAGAGAGTATGTGAGCTTCTGGTGACATGATCTCAGTAGTCAGAAGGCACAGAGAGAAGCACTGGCTGGAAGCAGGGCCAGACTGCAACCCTTGAGGCCTGCCACTCCAGGGACCAGCTTTCTCCAGTGAGGTTTCACTTTCTAAAGGTTCCCCAACCTTCTAACACAGCCCCCCCTGGGAACCAGATATTCAAATCAGCCAATAGGGGATGTCCAGCATCCAAACTGTAACACAATTCCACTAAAAAACTGGGGGACACTATGGTGGTGGCCTAGATGGAGAGGTGTGAGGGTCAGTTCAGGCCTGTCTCTGTAGTAATAGGAGCGGCGGGGCTGTGTCCCCGGCACCTGGCCGCTCACATAGCTAGCTTTACCCGAAATAATTACACAGACACTGTATTCTTTTAAACACTGCTTGGCCCTTTAGCTCTAGCCCTTACTGGCTAATTCTGATATCCTGATCAACCCATCTCTAATAATCTGTGTGCAGAGGTTAAAAGGAGTGGGCGTGGCTAGGGCAGGGACCGAAAGAATAACAATAATCACGTGAGTGGAACAGATTTTCGCGACTTCATCGGCTTCATCCCAGCAACCCTAGGGCATCCTGGGTCGGAACTTCATCGTGTGTCTGCCCGGGAGCATGGCGTCTCTGCTCCAGAGAGCAGAGCTGTCCGTCTGAGCTCACTTCCTCTTCCTCCCAGCATTCTGTTCTGTTTACTCCTCTCACCTATGTTTTAACCTATGAGGGCCAGCCAAGCAGTTTCTTTATTATAATTAACCAATGACCTTCCTCCATCATGTCTCAAAGGAAGAGAAGAAAGACACCAGGAAGGCACAATCAGGTTTGACTCATTGGCTGAAAAGAGGCAAGAAAGAAGAGGGAGATTCTGACCCAAAATCACACGGCTCAGGAGTGAGTGTTGTCATCAATAGGAACAAAAATGGATGGGAGTGAGGAGAGGCCTATGGGTTCTACTTTTGATGTACTATGGCAGGGAGCTAATGGGGAATTAGAGATGAGGAATGTGACCAGGGAGAGAGAGAGGTCACTTTGGGAACTGTCTGCAGGAAAGTGCTAATTAAACCCACAGGACTGATTGGAAGCTGCCAAACCAAGAAGCCAGAGAGAATGCAGTCTGCAGGAGATGCAAGCAGGCCGGGTGTGTGTGTGTGTGTGTGTGTGTGGAAGGAGTGCCCAATTCTGAAGGCTGCCTCAGGTTGCTGGGATGAAGCCGATGAAGTCGCAAAAATCTGTCTTCCACTCGGTGATTATCTCTTGTCCAAACTTCAGTTTCTCTTCACTGTAAACATTTTTTTTTTCTGTCTAGTCCTTTCTTAGCCTATTAGCTTTGAAGTCTCATCGTCTATTAACCTAAACAAACCCAAATCATTCAAGAAAAGCTCTTCTTTTTCAGGGATCCTGCACGAAACAACACATTCTAACACGTTCCAGTTTGGGTTTGGATGTGGTTAGTCCTCCGAGAGTTCCTGTGCTGGAAGTTTGGTCCCTAATAAAGTTGTGTTCAGAGGAGTGATTGTGCACACTCGCTCTAGACAGATCACACTGGGCGTGCCATGGCTGTAGAGAGCCTCTCCCAAACAAACAAACAAACAAACACACAAACGAAGCCGCAGACGCAGCTCACTGGTAAGGAAGGCACTTTCCCAGCTCACAACCCTTTTCCCAGCACAAAGCAAAACAACAACAACAAAAACAAACAAACAAACATAAAATACAGTGGGCTGGGGTCTAGTTGAAGGTAGTTTTGTCATTAGGGGATTACCCTTGGACAGGAATAATGCCATCCATGTGGGACCCCTACTGGTTCACTAAAGAGTGAGTTAATACCCCTAAGGGAGACAAGCCTTCCTCCGGCCTCTGGCTTTCTTCCTGTGTGAAACGCTCTGTTACGTGCACTCCGTCATGATGCAATCTGCAGTGTTGTGACAGAGCAAAGGGACTCCCAGCGGAGGCGGAACAGGTAAGACTTACCAATCTTGTCATCTCAGCCTCTGAGCCCACTTGTTAGTAGATGTCTATCTCCCTTTCCTCTCCCTTCCGGCTACTGCAGTCCTGACCTAACACTGAAGTTCTGGAGGGTCTGCAGAGCTGCTGGCCTTCAGTCTATGTTGAAAACCTAAAGAAGTTGGGTTTAATACCAGTAACAACAGGATAGGTGAGCTTGTCAGGGAGAGCTGGGCAAGCAGGCAAACAGCAAAGTTTCCTTCTCCCGTGTTCTTTGCGTGGGCTGGCACCAGAAGTGCAGCCTGGGTTTAGGGTGGGCCGTCTTGCTTCAAATAATCTGATGAAGAAACTCCCTCCTAGGAGGACTCAGTAGCATGGGCATTAGCTGATTCTAGATGCTGTCTCGTTGACAAACAGGATAAACCATCGCAGGGAGTAGGGTTTATTTTGGCTTACAGTTCCAGAGTGGATGCGCAGATGCAGTCCATTATGGTGGGGAGGGCATGGTAGCACAAGCATGAGGCCAGATGGGCAGTCAGGAAGAGTGTGTGTCTGTCTATCTATCTATCTATCTATCTATCTATCTATCTATCTATCTATCATCTATCTATCATCTATCTATCTATCTATCTATCTATCTATCTATCTATCTATCTATCTATCTATCTATCTATCTATCATCTATCTATCCAAGCATGAGGCTAGACGGGCAGTCAGAAAGCATGTGTGTGTGTGTGTATAAAGAGATAGATCGATAGATAGATAGATAGAGACAGACAGACACAGAGATAGACAAAGACAGACAGAAGAGAGACAGACACACAGAGAGAAAGCTAGAGAGACAGAGAAAATAGGAAGTGTAACTGTGATACACAACCTTGAAGCCCCCCCCCCCCGTGATCCTTCCCCCAGTAAGATGCCCCCCTAAGGGTTCCACAACTTTCCCAGCTGGGGACCAAGTGTCCAATCATCTGAACCCACAGAGCCCATCTCTCATTCACACCCTGGTAGCCTCTGAGTACACAGAAAGGGAACTCTGTTTGTTTACAGGATTTCCAGTGTGGTTCCTGCATGAACTCACCTCAGCTAGCCCGAGGCCGACACTCAGCCACCTCACCTCTTCCTCCACCTCAGTAGCCAGTCACGGGAGACCATTCGAAGGGGCGCCCCGCTAACACCACCCTGTGGAGGAGTGCCATGTTCCCCGTGTGCCAGCCTGCTGCCTGACTTGTTTCCCCCACAGGTTTTCTTTGCAGAAGGAACATGGCGATCATACATGGAAGGTTGGGCTAGGGGAGAGTCAGCAAGCACCTGTCGTCTTCTGAGATGCCCTGTTGCTTCGGGGTGACTGGACTCTATTGAAATTTCCAGGCCTTGAGCACCAGTTGGCACTGTGATTTCTTAAGTGGTGTCAGAGGGCAGGACATGTGACTATCCTCCGTAACACTTCCTTGCCTGAATCAGACCCATCTTTGTATCCCAGATCTCAGAGGTTGCTTTCTTTAAAATACAATTTTTAAAAAGATTTCTTTGGGGGCCTTTTTTTCCTTAAAAAAAAATGTATGTAGCTGCAAGCATGGCTTTTTTTCTTTTAAAGTAAATAATCAGAAGAAAGGACAAACTTATTTATTACAATCTTTAGTTACAAAGAAATTTATGTTTGTAAACAACTTTAATTGGCTTGATTTTCAAGTTCAGAATTATGCAACCTTTGGTTCTGTAACAGAATAAGAAGTGTGTGGTTTTATAGATAGAAAGGGGGTGCATAAAACGGAAGTGAAAAGAGTTGGATTGTTTAGGCCCTTCGAGTAGAGTGATCAGTTTCTTTTTTTTAATATTTATTTATTTATTATGTATACAATATTCTGTCTTTGTGTATGCCTGCTGGCCAGAAGAGGGCACCAGACTCCATTACAGATGGTTGTAAGCCACCATGTGGTTGCTGGGAATTGAACTCAGGACCTTTGGTAGAGCAGGCAATGCTCTTAACCTCTGAGCCATCTCTCCAGCCCGAGTGATCGGTTTCTATCTTGACCTTTTCTTTTGTGGGCTTTCCTCTCCCCCACCTTCTCTTTCTTCCTCGTTCGACTGTAGAATAGAGCTGCTATGCTCATGAACATGTGTGAATGCCTGTCTGTGCTGACGGCTGGGGTCAAGACTGGAGGATGATGTAGGGACCCCTGTTGCTACTATTCCTCTACAGTTGAGATAACCTTTTCAAAGCCCATGGCCCTTAGACTCTGTTATGGTTTGGATACAAGCATTTCAAGGGTCGGAACCCAGCTGCTGGTACCTTTTGGGAAGGTCTGGGAGACTTGAGGAGATGGATCTAGGCAAAGGAAGTAGGTTGCTGGGGCCATGTATTGAAGGTTATTGCTTGGTCTCCAGTCCCTTCCTCGATCCTTGTTTCTTGTTCACTGTGAAATAAATTGCCACTTCCCCTGCAAACCCCTGCTACCGCGATGTTCTGCCCAAGCCCCTAGGCCAAAGTGACTTGGACTAAGATCTCTGAAACCGTAAACCAAAAGAAACCCATCCCCTCAAGTCCTTTCTGTCATACGTCTTACCACAGCACACCAAAACCCACACCAAACCCCATACCGTTTCCCAGACTTGCTCCTTCTGTTCTCTTCTGCAGACTAACTCTGAAGACCAATCTCAGATACCATCTTCTCTGTGCAGGCTTCGCATCCCTCCCAGGAAGAGGAAAAAAAATAAATAATCATTGCCTCAAGCAATGCAAAATAACAAGTAAAAGCTTCATGAGCAGTCACCTTCCAGGTGGTCCTCACCACAGGTACGGATGTATAGAAATGTGCTATGAGGGACCAGGTAGCTCTGAACCCACTGGGGACAGGACAGCTAATTGTGGTGCTATTTAAATCTATTTAAAACTCTGCTTGCTGTATGTGACTGTTCTTCGAGCTATGAAACTGCCATCTCGGAGTTCAGCTGTACCCATCGAGCGAGACGGTTATGCCCTCTGGGCTTGCCGACCGTCAGCTTGCTGCATGAAGGGGCAAGGAGGGTCGTGAGACCCTCACCCGAGTATCCAGCTGCTCCCTGTTACCTGTTGTATACAACTCTGTTTTAATTGCATGTGGCCTCTGGGAGGGCTAAGAGTGTATTGGCCAGGGAAGACTTGGGGAGGGGACCTCTATCTGTGAGGCTAAGAGAAAGTCCCATACCTGCAGGATAAAGGCTTTTCAAGGGTAACATTTGGGGGAGAAGACACCTCCTGTAGTGATAGGGAACCCCTCACCTAGTCTTCCTAAGGAAGTCCAATAAACTCCTCAGTACCCCAGATAGAACTCTGACAGAATCTTGCCTCAGTTTGTCTTGAGGCCCTTAGGAGAAAAGGTATGCGCATGCTTATTAATGCTCCCAGGAAAGGTTTCAGTAACTCTGCTGCATGGATAGAAGTAGGAAATAATTTGTTTTGCTTATTGCTGTAAAGATGTACTACAGTCATTTGTTTAATCCATTTGCTTAGGAAGAACGGCCGGTGCTCCCGTGGGTAGAACCTCAAGCAGTAGTTGCTACATCCCTTCGGGGATGACGAGCTCCTCTTCTTGCTGTCCTGAGCTGTCCCCTTTTCCTTCTCTCCTCCCTTCTTTCCTTTCATGGTTTACTGTAACGGCTGTGACTGAAGTAAATTTCTATTTTGTGATTTTTTTTTCTATCTTAAATCGTGAACTTACTTCAAACACCGGCTTGTCAATGATGTAGTGATGATAAAGGTGGTTTTATTGAGCATTATATATTATTGTAAGTGATAGATGTCTATCAAATCATTCCATCCACAGCAGTCTCCATAGGTGTTGTTACGAAGACTTGCAAATGTCTTACAAAGACTCTATGCTGTAGGGGTTAGCTTGATCAAGACCTTTCAACTACAAGCCCAAGTGATTGTTTCTAGAATCTTGTCTCTCTTTAAGCAAGCCATTAGGGCTGCGATTCAAGTTGATCTTTTATGCACCAAATACAAAGAGGGTACTGTGTAGATCCAATCCCTGTCATACACATAGAATTTTTAAGATTTAAGTAATTGGGGTTTTAGAGGGCAAACAGACGCCAGAAAACACAAATGATGCCTTGTATCAGAAAAACTGCCTACAGCATTGGGGCTGAAGTGGTGAGAGGCTAGACTCGAACCAGCCTTTAAGCCTTTTTACAAGGCTGCAGTATAAAGAATTAGCCACCCAAGGAGTCTGTGTTACGATCTATTTTTTTTTTAAGGCGATTATGCTGCAGTGGGCAGCGGAAGCCCTTGTCAGTGCTGACAGTACGCTCATTTATTCCATGTGATTAGTAGGATTTGTCAGCAATGAATTACAAATTTCTCCTTGTAAAGGCTGTTTCCTCCCTCATTTATATATAGGCAAAAGCCATATCTAGCACAGAAAACAAAATAAAAATAACTGCATGTATTATAAGCAGCTCTGTTTATAAATCAGTACATTCCCCTTTGGAGCAAACAGTGGATAAGCCCAGAGTGGGCGGTAACTGGAATATGGAGATCTGTCATGTGCTGTCAGAAGCACTTTAAGAAAAGCGCTGAGCTAATTAAGTCTATTATTTGTCTTCCTCCGCCGAAGGAAAGCACACACAAGCTGCCGGGGAGAAGCCCCACCCCGTGGGTCCTGTCACAACTCTCAGTTCTTCCTCGTTGTGAACTCCGGAGTAAATGTACAGGTAGAATTTTCCATGGCGGGGGGCGGGGGGAGGCTTTTGCTTTAGAGAAGTTAGAAAGTTCGCTGCTTTCACGTGCAATAAAAGTCACATTGGCAGCAAAGAGAAGCCTTGGTCCTCACCTCTCTAACATCGCCCACTAACGAGGAAGCTGCCAGCTATTTCTTTGTGTGTTCTCCAGGAGTTAAGCAATCACGCACATCTGGTTTGGAAATTGAGAATTCGCTCTGCTGTAGGTTAAGTGCAGGAGTGAAGTAAGAAGGGTAAGCCAGCCATCTGCTAAGGGCTCACTCAGCAGGCAGCAGGGGTAGGCAGCGTTTACCTCGCAAGGAAGCCTGGTTTCAGAGTTTTGCCAGGCTCTCACTCATCTTCTGGATGCTACCCTGTCCTCAAGGGCCTGGCTAATGATCTACAGAGCATACGGCCGGGTGCTTTCCCCCTCTGTTGGTATTTGATCTCGATGTCTGCAGGCAGGGGCGGGACGCCCACGTGTTACATTGCAGCACCTGGAATTTGGCTACCTTCAGTCTTGGAGTGATCTGGAATATTTTCATGGAACAGTGTCCATCGCAACACCAATCCGTAGTGATATTTTGTTTGTGCTATAACAAATAAAGCTTGTCGGAAGATCAGAGCGCAGAGCTAAGCTACTAGTTAGGTAGAGGCGCGCGGATTTCTGTGAGTTCAAGGCCACCCTGGGCTACACTAGGTTGCTCTAGTCTCAAAGAGAAACAGAGCCAAGTGGTGGTGGTTCATACCTTTAATCCCAGCCCCAGGGAGATGGAGATGGGAAGTAATATGACTGGGTGGAAGGAGGAATATAAGTCAGGAAGAGACAAGAGCTCGGACGCAGTCTGGAAATACAGTCTGAGGATTTGTGGATTCAGGACTGCCCCTTCCATCTGAGCATTGGTAGAGGTAAGAACTCTCTAGTGGCTGGCCGCTCTGCTACTCTGATCTTCAGGCAAGCTTTATTTGTTATAGCACAAACAAAATATCACTACATGAATCCTGTCATTTTAAGGAGTCTACTGATTGTACAAAAACTAGCTTTTAAAGCTTACGACTATAAAACCAACCAACCAACCTAGTACTGGGTATCTCTTAGATGGTCTTTAAATTTTAGATCAGGTAAAGCATTATTACAAATGAAGCCACATGTATTTTTATAATGAAATGTTTGCAATACTGAGTTGGTGTGGGGAGTCCTTCCGTATATGTGTTGCTTTTATCGGTCAATGAATAATGAAGCTGCTCTCAGCCAATGGCCTACCAGAACATAGCTAGGCCGGAAGAGATATATATATATAGAGAGAGTAGGCGGAGTCAAGGAGATGCCATGTAGCTGTCAGAGGGGAAAGATACAAGCTGCTAGCTGGAACCTTGCTGGTAGGCCACAAGCTTCATGGTAAAATATAAAATAATGGAAATGGGTTAATTGTAGTTAAAAGAGCTATCTAGCAGTAGGCTTAAGTGATTGGCCCAAGCCATGTAGCCCTGCCGGATACAGACACCAGAACTTTAGCTGGTAAACCACAGCCATGTGGTGATACACAGATTAATGGAGATGGGTTAAATTAAGATGTAAGAGTGAGCCAGTAAGAAGCTAGAGCTAAAGGGCCAAGCAGTGATTTAAATAATATGGTTTCTGTGTGATTATTTCCGGCTGAGCAGCTGGGAACAAACAAATGGCCTCCGACAACACTGAATATTCCAAAAGCACATAATCAAAAGCCTGATACTTTGAATACATAATAATTATAAAAGTACATAGAAGACCCATACATATGTGTTGTGGAATATTATTTTAAGTTGTGTTACATTTTTTTATGCTGTGGAATATTTGTTCAATGATGAGAAGATGTATTGTATTCTTTTATGTTGCATTTGTTTAACTCTAAGAAGCTGTGATTCTTTTTCTGTCTAAAATACCTGATAGTCTAATAAAGAGCCGAATGGCCACTAGCAAGGCAGGAGAAAGGATAGGCAGGGTTGGCATGAATAGAGAATAAATAGAAGGAGAATTCTGGGAGGAGAAGATTGAGAAGGAAGAGGAGAATAGGACCCCCAAGGGCCAGCCACCCAGCTACACAGCCAGTCACAGAGTAAGAGTTAAAGTAAGGAATACAGAAGGAAGAAAAGGAAAAAGCCCAGGGGCAAAAGGTAGATGGGATGATTAAGTTAAGAAAAGCTGGCAAGAAACAAGCCAAGCTAAGGCCGGGCATTTATATGTAAGAAAAAGTCTCTATGTGTGGTTAGTTGGGAGTTGGAGGGTGGACCCCTCCAAAAGCAACGAACAATGAGCCATAAAAGTTAAGAGTAAAAACAACCAACATATGTGATCAATTTAAATAAATCGGGGGAAAATGAGATTGATAACGATAGCATACTTGCCTCTGTTTTTAGCCTCATTACAGTTGGGGTTCAAGTCCCTCCCTTCCCCCTTACTTCTCTCCCTCCCTCCCTTCCCCCCTCCCCTTCTCTTTCTGCACAGTGTATATGATATACACACTTGAGGTTGGGGCATGTACATGCTTGCAGAGGCTGAAAGAGGACATGTGATAGTCTTCTCTATTCATCTCTGCTTTATGTCTTGAGGCTGGCTGGGTTGCTAACTGAACTGGAAGCTCCTGGTTATCAGGCTAGACTGACTGGGCAGTGAGTTCCCGAGATCTGCCTGTATGACCATTGCCCATGTGACCATTTCTGTTTTTTTTTTAAATAATTTATTTAAATGTATCTTATGTGCATTGGTGTAAAGGTGTCAGATGCCCTGGAACTGGAGTTACAGGTAGTTGTGAGCTGCCATGTGGGTGCTGGGAATTGAACCCAGGTCCTCTGGAAGAGCAGTCAGTGCTCCTAACTGCTGAGCCATCTCTCCGGTCCCCATTTCTGTTTTTTTATGTGAATGCTTTGAATTCGAAGCCACCATGCAGTGTTACTCACTAATCTGTTTCCCTAGTCCTGAGGTTTGGGTTTTAATAAATACATTTCAGAATTCCCAGGAATGTTATTTCTACCAAGAGCTATAATTTTTGTGTCTGTCATTGAAAGGAAATTTATTAGGCGTATGTATCCTCCAAAGATAGTCTGCCTTAGCACGAAGACATTGAATTATGATACCGTTCCCTTTGAATGCCATGACTTCTGCTTTGTGAGCTGGAGGAGTACTCTTCCCTCTGAAGCAGCTGAAGCCTTTCTTATCTGGAAAATACGGGGATCAAGAGGAGCAGCGTAAGGAAAACATCTGTAATGCAATGTGCACACAGCAAATGAAACTTCATGAATACAATAACCACAGAAAGCTCACCAGGCCACTGCGGCAATCAAGATTTATAACACACAGAGGGAAAACCTGAGCTTTAGGTCAGTGAGCAAAATCCCTCATTCTGCCCTCAGTTTTTCTAAGTACTTCAACGTAGTTTATGCAATATGATTTAAGCTTATTATTTGTCCTGGGCACGTGAAACTATAGACGTTTTACAAAAGAAAGGCAGTGAAGGCCAGGGGCAGCCCAGAGATGATCACCTCTGGGGTTGAGTGGCATCATTGGGATGTCATCTTTGGGGCACATGGGGTAACCTCAAGCCTATCAATTTCTTCATCTGAGAGTGGAAAACACCCCTTGTCTATCTAAAAGAGTCCTTTTAATTCTGGATAGGTGGGAGGGGGGCTGGAATGTGAGGGTCAAACAAGGATATATATATATATGAAGGTAATCTAAATGAAATTACCAAACAATGAGGGAGACAGAACATCTCTCACCACCAAATAAAGGTTCTAGTACGGGGAATGGGTTACATCTAATTGAGTTGTTGGCCAAAGGGACCCCAAGGAAACTCTCAAACAACCTAGGCTATTTCCAACGCTATTGATGGCTCTCCACAAACTAACGGTAAGGCCCTGTTGCTAAAGACAACACCTACACAGCTCACTCGACAAGGAGAAGTTGAGCTAGTGCCTACCTGAAGCCTTCACCCATATAAGGGGGTATTCATGGTACTGGGAGGTACTCTGCAGGCTACCAAATGAGAAAGGCAAACACCAACCCAGCAACAAACCCTCCAGTCTACACGAGTGACCTGCCTGCAGATCTGCTGGTGCAATAGTGCACCGAGTTCTTGGTAGTAAACGACCAATATCTGATGTGAGTCAAAGCCCGTTCCAGGAATTGGAACCCATACTCAATACTGCTTGGGTGGCAAAGAACGTGAGACTAGATAGGTCAGGGACCTAGGGGAAAACCAAATATTTCTGTTCTGCTAAAGAAATGTAACAATAAAAATGACTCCTAACAATATTCTGCTAAACTCATAGATACGTGCTTTGCCCAGTCATCATCAGAGAAACCTTTTCCTATAGCAGATGGGAACCAATTCAGAGACCCACAGCCAGACAAATGTTCAGAGTGAGACCTTGGAGTATTCTGTCCTAAGAGGGATGTCTCCATCAAATACCTTTCCTTGGGGCTCAGGGAACTCTTGTGGAAGTAGAGACAGAAAAAGTGTAAGAGCCAGAGGGGATGGAGGACCCCAAGGAATTAAGGCCTAAATACAGCAGGTCAGATACACAGGTGACCTCACAGAGACTGTGGCACCATGCACGGGGCTCCCACAGGTCTGGGCCAGATGGGGTCCTACAGGTGACAGGAGAGGTGGACACACACCTCTGTCCCTAGTTCAGGAATTATCTCCAGCTGATAGCACCTTGCATATGAAAAATTATTTTTTTACCCAAGGGAGTCTCACTGAGGATACAAACCACTCTTAGGGGTGGGCTCCATGCCTAGCCATAGATGGCCAACACAAAATGAACTCAGTGGCATCTTTAAAGGTCCCTACAGGTCCTTTGAGTACATATTATGGGTTCTGGTTTTGGGTTTTTATGGGTTCCTGAGTGGGAGAACACATGTGTCTCTGCCTTTACATGGGTTTCTTGTGCTTTGCTTTGGTTCTTTTCCTTGTTTGGTTGCTTTGCCAACTTCTGATTTGTTTCTTTTTTATTTATTTTATTATATTATCATTCCTAGATGCCTGTTTGTTTTCTAAGGAGAGACAGAAAGGGTGTGGATCTGGGTGGGAGGGGAGTTAGAAGGGACCTGGGAGGAGTAGGGGAAGGGGAAACCAATCTCAGAATATAGTGTGTATGAAAAAAATCTATTTTCAATATAAGAAAATAAGAGGGCCATTATGACACCAAATGACATAAGGAAAGCTTATAATAATATTTTACATATAACAGAGCATGAGGGAAATTCAGAGCATATATATTTAATTATATAATATAATAATACAATCAATAATGATGACATTAAACTTAGTTATCAGTATTATTTTGAAACGTCTTTCCTGAGAGATTAGCATTTTTGTTTTCTGCTCCTAAATTTAAATAACAAGAGGTTCCTTCCAGCCCACCGTCCCCTCTCTCCTTGTTGAACTGGCAAACCTCTTTACCTTGAATTTATAAGCCTGTATAGACAAGATTGTGAATTTAATTAGCTACACATGGAGTTTATCGTACTGATTTTTGACTCTACCCGCAAGCGCATTTCTGGTAAATGGAGAAATTATTGAAAAATTATTGTCTGCATGTTTGCTACATGCAGTGGATTAGTTCTGTGCTTTGAAAAACCCTTTAAATTCTCCCTCATGCAGAAATTAACATGAAAGAAATGCCGGTTAGTTCATACTTGACTTAAAAAGTGTGCGTTTTCCAAAGGGCACCTGTACATCCCTAAATACCCCAGTTTCTAAACTATTCGAAGGTAGCTGCTTCCAAGCAATTCTGGTTCCTAGGGTCTTTCTGAGGTGTCCCCATAGAACGTTCCAGACATAGATGGCAGTTTGACCAGTATCTGACTCAGTCCTTCTGGGGCTGTACCAGAGAATTTTCTAGCAAAAAAAAAAAAAATTCAGCATTTGTTTTATAGCTCATCGCACGGATGGGAACAGATGCGAAATCTTCCTTAGAAAGGACACCGTGGTCACACAGACCTGTGGGATAGTCGCTGCAGGTAGGGCTGGCTGTTGGTATAGTACAAAGGGTGCTGGTTAGAGGACGTGCTACAGACTGTCAGTTACTCACTTTCAAATATCACCTTATTCAGGTGCAACCAACCTTGAAATATCACCAATAGGAATGCACACACATTGTTCCTTAGGGGTGTTCCTTTCAGGAAGGTTAAACTGAACAATAGTCCCTTATCAAATAAACAAATTATCTCTAGTATATGGAAATGCTGGAGTACCCAGACAAGACCATCTATAAGTGGCAGTCAATTAAAAAGAGCCCTTCTTTTCTAGGCACCTCATGTGCCTTAGGGCATGTCCACCCCCAACTCTGGTTTAGCTAGAAATCCAGCATTGTTGAGAGTGGCTGGTTCTGGAGTTTGACCGAAGTCTTCCTTTGTGTGGTTTAACAGAGCCAACCATACAGATACTTGATCTGCAGGGGTCCTGAAAGATAGACAGATAGATTTATTATTTTTAATTGTATTTTTAAATACATTTATTTTACGGGGACATGTGCATCACGTGGAGGTATGAGGACAACCTCCAGGAGTCTGTTCTTTCCTTACAGAATCATACGGATTCTGGGTATCGAACTCAGGCTGTCAGGCCTCGTAGTAATAGGGTTTTTGTATCATGATAATAGGTTTCCCCACCAATGCAGTAAGCTAGACCAGGCTGAATTAAAAAATTAAAAGAACAGGTTTATTTGAGCAAAACAACTCCCAGGCGAGTTCTCCAGCCCCAGAGACCGAGGCCAGAGCAATCATGCTCCTGAACTAAAGCCAGGAGCTTATGTAGCCTGTAGGTGAGGGGGGATGGCATGTCCTCCATAAACTGGGTTTGTGTCCAAGCACAGTCAAAAACTGAGCACCTTAGGTAGGGATTGGCCACTGGCAACTTCAGGGAGCAACTGCTGTAGCCACCAGGAATGCAAAACTAGGCTTTTTGGGGGATTCTCTGAGGGGGTAGGTTTTGGAGAGAGAGGAACGAGGCTTTCTGGATCAAGCAAGAGTGATCTGGGGATTCCTGCCAAACACACAGCAGGCATCTTTACCCACTGACCCATCTTGCTGGCACCAGATGGATTTCTATTTCATGGTTGTGAAAGACCCCCAGTGCTGGGGAGACTCTCACTCAAGTCTCGGGACTTGATAACACGACCCCCCAGTAACTCACGAGAGACCGTCCTTGCTGCAGTCACATAAGGCTTTAATGATGAGATGAGACGGGAACCAGTGCACTGGGGCCGAGACTCGTAACCCACCCAGGGGGAGAGTTCGACCCCGAGTGACCAGGAGAAGCGATTTTTAAGGGAAGAAACCACAGCCCAGTGATCTGGAATTGGCAGGGAGTGTGTCACAGAAAATTCCAAAAATACCAGTGAGGATAACAAGGGGGCAACCCCCTGCCTCTCAGGACCACTCCCAAGGTCATTATCAGCTAGTTCTTAAAACACCTTACAATGACAATCACAAGGGGAAACTCTCTGTTTCTCAAGATTATTCTCAAGATTACAACCTAACTTTATTTTCAGCTAGTTCCTGAAACAGTCACTAAACTGGCTAATGCTAGATTCCTGCTAGGATTTTTGGCTATTTTCTTCCTGCTGGGGAGGTCTGGATTTATCCAGGTCTTTCTTTGGGGATACCTGGAGTTCTCCAGGTCTTTCAGTTGCAAGGTATGAGTTTGTTTTTAGTTGTTCGATGTACTGAAGACAATCTGTGACCCCAATGTTTCTGTATCACCAGCTGCCTCCCCAGCTCCAACACTGATGAGGGCAGTGTTTGGGTTAAAAGGCTTCGCCCCAGCCCCTGGCATCCATATATCCAAAGATTCTGGAATGTTTGGGTGGAAAATTCCATCCCAAACCACCTCCCCTGGAAGTTTCCTCAGTCCAGACTCCATCTCCAAGAAAGGCTACCAAATGGTGACCCCTTCACAGAGATGCTCAAGACCACTCCCATAGGGTATTTAAATTGCCCCCCAGGGAAATGAGCACATGGTTTTCCGGTCTTTCTTCCCCAGCCACCCAGGAGCACTGGAATCCATTAAACCTGGGCTTTTTTTAATTTGGTTTGATTTGGTCTGATTTGGGTTGTTGTATTGGTGGAGAGGTTCATCCGGGTGCAAAAACTTTTCAGGCAGGACCAAATGAATGTAAGAAACTGAGTTAAATTCCCATGTCTATACGTTGGACATCTGTTAAAGTAGAAAGAAATTTTCCTTATTGTTTAGATGATTTTCAGTGTGTTTTCTATGTATCTCCCCAAAGCATACTAGTTAACATTATGCTCGGTGAATATTTATTAAATATTTTGTTAACTCAAAGAATCAGAATAAAGACTAGTGGGCCGGGAAGCACCAGGGAGCTGGGATGACGGTGTCTTTAGCAAGGTTTAATTCATATGCTGTAGTCCTACACATTTTTTTTTATATTGAGTCAAATTTTCTTAAGTTAGCCCAGGATAGTCTCCAACTCATGATCCTCCTGCCTCAGCCTCCAAGTGCTGGGATTACAGATGTACGTCACCATGGCTGGTAAAGTTTACACCTTTAAAGTGTACGGTTCAGTGCTTTTGTTTTTTGGTATAGTCACAGAGTTGTGCAAATACCACTATTTCAAACACTTTCAGCTTTCTTTCCCCTCTTCCTTCCACCGAAAGCCCTAGACCCGCTCCTCCCACCTCTTGGCCCCTAAATTAGGGTTTCCTTCCCTCAGGACGTCTTCCAGCCATTTCTCAGCTCTTATCGTTGCTTCCGTAGTTTATGACTGACATGTGTCCCCGGAATGGATATGTCAGGGCTTATTTACCTACCCACTGATGGGCACTTGGGTTATCTCTAGTCTGGGGCCATTTATCTACACGTTTGTGCATTAGCTTTCTTGTGTCTGCCTCTAGGAGTAGATTGGTAGATCGTGTACAAAGTCTGAGGTTAGCTCTCTGAGTGACTGCTGGTCGTTTTCCAGAGAGTCTGCACTAGTTGCTATCCGATGCAGAAATGTACGCAGATCCAATCTTTCTACATCCTTCCCGGTGTATATTACTGCCAATCTTTAACAGTTTAGCTTCTTGTCACTCTCATGTGCCATTTTTGAGAAAACCAATGAATTTGAGTCAAGCACTTCTTTTTATTTTATTTATTATTTTTTTCGGAGACAGGGTTTCTCTGTAGCTTTGGAGCCTGTCCTGGAATTAGCTCTTGTAGACCAGGCTGGCCTCAAGCTCACAAGAGATCTGCCTGCCTGTGCCTCCTGAGTGCTGGGATTAAAGGCGTGCACCACCACCCCCAGCTGAATCAAGCTCCTCTTTAACACAGGTGAAAAAGTTTGCTTGCTCCGCCACTCTCTGGCTACCCTCTGAGGGTTCCTGATTTCCTAAGAACAATTCAAAGACCAAAAACACCCATGGAACCACCACCCATGGTGGCACATGCCTTTAATCCCAGCACACGGGAGGCAGAGACAGGTGGATCTCTGTGAGTCCAAACCCAGCCTGTTCTACAGAGCCGAGTTTCAGGACAGCCGGGGCTCCACAGAGAAACCCTATTTTGAGAAACCAAATAAAAAATAAAATAAAAAAATCCCCCTGGAAATCTTGTAGGCCAGCTGGGGTTTGCCTGACTAATCAAGATATCCATGCTGTCTATGTTTGACACTGTGGTTTGTGAGCACCCTAATATGGGGCACGAGGCTGCTTTCTCTTTAAGCACTTATGTCTTTGTTTGAGAAGCCTGAAGATGCTGCAGTCATGGAGCTGAGCTGACAGCAATGACTCCTGATATCATCCTTAGGCTACTCCAAACATTAAATTCTATCAATGTAGATGAGGCTCATTTTATGCTATCAGGGGATCTGACTGACCACTCAACACACCATCACTTCGAACATGTGGCCTGCTTTGTAGAGAATATCTTTAATAAGGTGGTCTGGGAATAGGATAATGATTACCCAGTTTTTATTCCATTTTGCTCATTTACTTACTGTGTGATTCACAAGCTCAAGGTTTTAGATCTATTCTGGTTGCCATTTAAATAAGAACTTAAAGGTGTTTTGCATCAGGCCAAAAACATCTTTGTCCAAACTATGCATGGTTCTCTGGACAGCAGAAAAATATACATGTTTCTAACTAAAATATGTAGTTTTTGCTAGGACTCAAAGGTATATGAGTCTATTCCTTCTGTTTACAAATGCCTGTTATTGGCTCTTTTTCTACAATATGGGTTTTTCTTTAAGTAAATACATTTTTACTCTGTTCCTAGTTTAAACTTATTTCAATAGGCTTCCACTTGGCTGGCAGATGCTACGTAAGCATCAGTTGCTGACTACAACCTGCTCTGAATGGTGGTGAGCCCTGGACTTCCTGAAAGCTGGTGTGGACCAGTCCAGCTGATGTGAACGCTCCCTATCCCTTCAACAGAGTCTGATGAGTGTCCCGTTGTCGGAATTTCCTCCCTCCTTTGGCTAGCCTTTCAACCTGCTTGGGCCTGAATAACTGTAACTGCCTTGGCGGGTTACTCAGTCTAGGGGTATAACCCGCCTGGCTGATCAGTTATTCCAGGGTCACAGAGAGGCACTATCTGGAAGATAATGGGCTGAGAGAGAAGAAGGAGGCCAAGCGGGGTTCTTGTCAAAGCCTCCGTTTATTAGAGACAGGGTTACAGTTTATATAGGATAAGGAGTTTGGCTTGGGATGGAGGCAGGGGCATGGAATCTTGCTGCGTGGTCCACGGTCATGTAGGCCAGGAGGTTACGTTTGGTCAGGTCACGTAGGCCAGGAAGTCACGAGTTGACACACCTAGTTCTCTAGATAGTTTGGAATGTGGGGCGGGTTCCGCTAACAGATAGCTCTCTATTGACAGCTAATTGGGTGTGGGGTAGGCTCTGTCAATAGAACGGTTCTCAATACAATTGGGGGTGTGGGGTTCTCGGCAGACTCCCCAAGGCAATGATTCCTGTAATAATTTTAGGAGGAAACGGCTCCTGACAGATAACAAGGCCCCAATGTCAGCTTGAAGTAGTTGCAGAAAGAAATGCGTCATCCCATGCCCCCTTCCCAGAATAGGTTGAAAGGCTGAGACAAGGGGGAACTATAGTGCCTGTTGATATACTGCAAAAACAGGTCCAAAGTTGTCAGTTAATGGATTTATTAATTTAAGTAGTTCCATGCCTCCTTAGAAACAGGAGCAAGCAGGACCCAAGATTGGGTCCTGTTATTGATGCTTGTGAAGGGCGAAATGTAGGAGCCAGCCATGATAAGCTAAGTATGGACAGGTCACCCAAAGGAAGCTCTTTTTTTTTTTTTTTCGAGACAGGGTTTCTCTGTAGCTTTGGAGCCTATCCTGGAACTCCCTTTGTAGACCAGGCTGGCCTCGAACTCACAGAGATCCGCCTGCCTCTGCCTCCCGAGTGCTGGGATTAAAGGCGTGCGCCACCACCGCCCGGCTCCAACCATTATCACCTGCCAGAGTAGGACTCAGCCATTGATAAATTTCATGAAGGGTCTCTGTAGTTTACTGAGTAGGTTGCAGGAAGAACCACATACTGAGATTACCCAAGCACCACCCAAAAACAGACCATCCAAAGGAAATGCCTAACATTCCAACAGCTGTAGATAGGACCACCTGCCAGCACATTCACCAGGACACCCCTAGACAAATGTCAGCCAATCAGGGGTTCTGAACCTTAGAAACCCTCACCCCCACCTTTACGACTATAAAAACACAACTCTGAGCTTGGGGCTCTCCGTTTATTCCAATATATTGGACATGCGGAGAGACTGAGTTTGCAAACTTGATTAAAATAAAGGCTCTTTGCTTTTACATACAGACTCGGTCTCCTCGTTGGTTTTTGGGGGACTTTGCGGATTTGGGCATGACAAGACCATGCCAATTGTCTGTTCTCACTCCGGTGGCAGCTGTACCAGATTTAAAAACAGCTGTTGTTTTCTTTTTCTAATGTAATAGGTAGTATCACATTTATTAAGGCTAACTTTCTACCTGTGTGACACTGGGCAAGTCACTTAACCTCTCTGCGACTCATCTCTGCATAGTCATCCCTAAAATAAGGAAACATGTCTCATTGTTCGTGTTGCAAGGATGAGAGATCGGCTGCTTACCTCGCGTACTCACAGGCTGTGTGACAGTAAGAGCCGCCAAGGGCAGCAGGAGGTTCATGGTTATGCTAAATTGCCAGGATGCGACCCCTCTTCTAAGGAAGGAAGTCACTAACAGCAGTGGGCCGGAGCCCTTGCAAGGTTTGCTAGGGTTACAGCCAGACTCAGATCAAACTCAGAGCTCCTGCTGCTTGCCCCTCACCCCTGCATTCTCCCCTGCTGCTGAGAGGAAGCTGTTAAATGCCGCTGTGCCACAGTTTCCCACGCCTTCCCTCTCTCCAGTCCTACGTGGTCGGCTCAGATTCACAGAAAGGAAGAGTCGCAGCAAAGAGAGAGGCAGTGCTCTCTAAGCAGTGGGGTGCGCTACTGGCTACTGTTCTCCGGACTTGCCTCAGGGTTGCTGGCTGCGGCAGCCAGCAGGCTCCCGCTTCACTGTTCTGAGGTGCAAAGGACGGGGCTTGAAGAAGTGAGAGCTATTTCCAGCCGCAGCCGAGCTTCCCTGCTGTGGCTGTGCTCTTCTAATTGAAGTAATAAGGATGCCTAATGACTAAGATGGATTTCTACTGGGTTTGAGTCAGTAGCAAGGCAAAGCCACGTTGCAAAAAAAAGAGTAGAGTTTGGAGTTAAACCCATCTTCCAGGAATCACGACAAAAAAAGAATGTGACATCGTACATCACTTAATGAGCCAAAGTGAAGAAGACGAATCTTGGGAGGAATTTGTCCTTAAGACAGCAAGGAACACACAGATCTCTCTCTCTCTCTCTCTCTCTCTCTCTCTCTCTCTCTCTCTCTCTCTCTCTCTCCCTCTCTCTTTCTCGCGCGCGCGCGCGCACACACACACACACACACACACACACATCTAATTCTTTAAGACATTTTTCTTGGCTTTAACTAAATAGAGTGCATTCTGACATTCTCTATTTTCATTTCATTTTTTTAAAAAAAAAACCCACATGCTGTAATTGACAAAATTGATCTTGGAACCCTGTCTTACTTGTGTCCGCAGGCCTTTTGAATACACCACATTCAATGGATCTTTGAGACCCCGTCCTTAGTTCTTTAATAGTCTTTAATAGATGATAATTTTTAATAATTAGACTCTCAAGGGTATGAATGTGACAGTCTCTTCCTCGCATGCTTACTCTTTTATGTGGCCCAGGCTGATGATGGGCCTTCTGCCTCCATCTTCTGAGTCCTGGGACCATGCCAGGCTGCTCTGGTATCATCTCAAAAGTTTAGAAGGATCATGCATTCAGGATGGCTTTATAGGAAAAGTATTTTTTTTTTTTGACACATTCTTCACGTCTTTCTGGGGTTTGCTACATTTCTCCAATTGAAAGAAGCCACTCTTGTATCCTAAGGTGAACCTTCCTCATGTATAATGGTTTATAAATAATTCATTGATAATAGCCTTTAGGTATATTCGGAGGGAGCTGAATTCTAGTACTAACTATATATTAAAACTTCCACTGCCCGCAGGTTTATTGCTTTGAAATATAGTTTTGTAAGTATAAAGGTAAGCTACCAAGCAGCCTTCTTGTTGCTAATGTTTAGAAAACTCATGTGTATGTGTGTTTACAGTGTTTTCATGAGAAGAGGTGGGGGACAGTGGCTGTTTGGCGAGAGAAAAACTGGGGCACTAGGGAACCTATCTGGGAAGTTTTACTTCTGTAGTGAATCTTTTTGTACAATTTGTGGGGGAAATGCCACATTAGCTTTGAGACTGTATTACTGTGTATAGTCAACACTTTAAAACATGAATGGATGGAACTAATATGATCTCTGAGGTCCCCTTGGTGCTAAAAGTCAAGGAATATAAACTCTCGTTTTCTGTGCCCAGGTAACCAACCTATAACCAAAGCCAATCAAAAAAACCACTCTCCTTTACTGAAGAATTTATTTGTTCAAGTGAATGAGCATTGGTCGAACCTGATGGTGCCAGAGCCTGAGGCAGGAAGGTCAGTTCAATCCTAGTCTGGGTAACTTAGGGAAATTCTGTCTCATAGAGAAAGAGACAGAGAAAGAGAGACAGAGACAGAGAAATATGGAGAGACAGAGAGACACAGACAGAGAACTGTAGCCCAGTGGGGTGTTGCTTACCTTCATGTGTAAAGCCCTGGGCTTTATCCCTAACAGAGAATGGGCGTTGAGTATTTTTCTACCAGAAAGAACATAAGAAGATGTCATTCCGTTATGTTTGCTTAGCTTTTGTAGAAGTAGTTGTTCTACAAGAACAGCCTTTAAGAGTTATTTTAGCTATTGTAAGAATACTTTTAGTTGGATACCCATCTAAAATAATTTATAGGCTTCCCTACTTGATCAGGAAATTGTATGGACTCAATGGATCATCATCATGACTTGTATGCCTCAGCAAGACAGGGGTGTGCAAGACAGTGGTGTGTAAGACAGTGGTGTGTAAGAGGAGCATTGCAGAATCTTCTGAGTGCTCAGGGCCAGGTGTGTGAGTTAGTGATGTCATCTCACAGATTCTGGAGTCTCTGTTGACACCTGTCAGAATGCTGGCCTGGAGGAAGAGCCTCTTTGTTCCACAGGAATACATTAGACTTTCAAATCAGCCAAAAGCAAGTTAGGAGCAGTTTGCAAAGCTTTGCTGAGCTCTGAGTCAGGGCTCACTTTCCAGACCCAGGTGTGCGTGCCTTTAAATGGAGACTTTGTAGCCGTATCAGATCGCTCATTTTCATTAGGTCTTGGTCCTTGCCTGCGCTCCTAACAGGTACGATCGCCCAGCGTTACTAGATCGGAACATATCCTAGGACTAACTAAAATAATGTGCAAGCCTGCCAAGAAGGGAGAACACTTGAGTGGCACACGGAGAGTAAGAAGCCAGGCAGGAGGCGGGTTAGGCGAGCAGAGACAGATGGCTGTTGGGACGGCGGGGCGTAGATGGAGAAAGGCTAGCCACAAAGCCTGGTGACTCGCAGCGCCTACATAAAGGCTGGGTGTGGAGCAAGCATTGCTAATGCCCCACAGAAGGGAAGCAGAGACTAGAGGATTGCCCCTAATCTCATGAACGATCTAACCTGGAATACAGAGCACAGGAGCAGAAAGGAGAGCTCTTAGCTCAGCAAGGCAGAAGGTGAGAACAGACTCCTGAGAGGAACTCTCCGAGCTCCACACACATCATGTTATGTACCAACATTCGCACATGCACACACACACACACACACACACACACACACACACACTCAGAGACACACACACTCAGAGACACTCACAGACATACACACTCACATGCATGCTCTCTCACATACAAACACATACATACCCACATACTCTTTCTCACACACACGCAACGTATCTTTTAAAATAGAGTAGATACAGCATATTTAGATACTCGGAATTCTGTCGTTTCCATTATTCTTGTCTCAGGAAAGATAAAATTTGTGTTCCCATGACATACGCTTCTATTTTAAAAGAAACAAGAAGAATAATTGTTTTGTTTCTAATACATTAAATTAATGTTTTACACTGGCATCGATTATGCTGCTTGTTCTTCAGAATTTAGACAGGTTATAAACTAAACAGCAATTGACCCCAATTGCACATTCGCAGTGTGGCTGGGATGAGGCACAGTGATGGCGCCGACGGAATGTGCTGTGCGCAGTGTTTCCTGCTGTTGGAAACTCTGTAACTGCTGGTCTGTCACAACGTTTTCTTCCTCGGCTGAACTGCTTAAATCAAACAAATGGAAAAAATACCCTAACCAACCCCGGGGAGTTTATTCTGTAGGACAGAAGCGAGGATAGCTCCAGAGTTAAGCCACCCACCCCTATACAGCTCGGAAGAGGACTTCTGATTTGCCAGTCGAAGGAGATTCTTACCTCAAGACCATGGACACTCTTAGTTACTTTTCCTCTTGTTTTTTTTTTTTTTTTTTTTTTTTTTGGTTTTTCGAGACAGGGTTTCTCTGTGGTTTTTGGAGCCTCTCCTGGAACTAGCTCTGTAGACCAGGCTGGTCTCGAACTCACAGAGATCCGCCTGCCTCTGCCTCCCGAGTGCTGGGATTAAAGGCGTGCGCCACCACCGCCCGGCCTCCTCTTGTTTTGACAAAAATACACGACAAGAAGAAACTTAAGGAAGGGTTTATTTTGGCTTACTGTTCCAAAGTATGGTTCATCATGGTGGCGGAGCTGAGGCAGCAAGAGCTCGGGGCAGCGGGTCACATAGTCTTGGCGATCGGAAAGCTGAGAGCAACGAATGCATACATTCTCCTTTTGATTCAATCCAGGACCCCAGCCCATGGAATGGCGCTGTCCACAGTTAAAGTGGCTCTTCCAACCTCAAATTAATTGAATCTGGATGGTTCAAAGACTTGTCACCGAAGTAATTCTAAATCGTGTCTCGATTGTGTACATGTAGATTGTGTGACAACACTAACCATCACAGACATTGTCAGAGCATTTCCTGTATGTGGCCATTGTGGAACAAGTTTGAAAGAAAATGACCCCTAAATGGAGTGGCACTATTAGAAGGTCTGGCCTTGTTGGAGGAAGTTTGCCACTGTGGGGCGGGCTTTGAGGTCTCTTTTTCTCAAACTTTGTTCAGTGTGACACTCAGACCACTTCCTGTTGCTTGTAAGATGTAGGAGTGTAGAAGGAACAGAGGGCTGTGTTCCTGCCGCCCAGCTCCAGGCTGCCTGGCTAGCTTATGCCCCCGAAATAACAACACACAAATTGTATTCTTTTAAACACTGCTTGGCCCATTAGTTCTAGCCTCTTATTGGCTAATTCTCACATCTTGATTAACCCATTTCTAATAATAATAATAATTTCTCGTGTAACACCACGAGAAAGATTCAGCATGTCTGACCTGGCGGCTGGTTCCATAGTGTCTAACTCACTTCCCTTCTTCCTAGCATTCTGTTCTGTATACTCCACCCACCTATGTTCTGACCTATCAGGCCAAGCAGTTTCTTTATTAATTAACCAATGAAAACAACACATTGACAGATGACCCACTTATATCCTAGGAGGGTACATCAAGGATAAAGTCTTCTGAGGAAAGGAGGCTAAAGTCTCCACTAAAATAAAACACAAAATGAAACGTACCCACAAACCCCAATGGCCCACGAAGCAAGGTCACATTCTTCAGGGGTTCATCCATGAAGGAGAGAGGAATCTATCACAGCAGCATGGTAGGACATTGGCATTACATTCTGACTTGTGCAAAACCTTCGATTTAGCATGCTGTGTCATTTTTCTGTATGCGTCATGTCCAAGTCATCCTGGTAATACCACAGCCACAGAAACTGAAGGAAACTAAACAACCTTATCTGAGAGAGCTAAGGAAGGGACATTCTGTGCCACTCTGACAGCCTGCCTCCTAGCCGGCTCCGTGGCTCACGCTTTATGAATTTATTAATCATCTGAAAGAAAGAATAAGCAAACGCTCATGGCAGTTGTGGGGAAGACTGAATCGGGAGGTATTAGGAGCTTTGATAAATGGCCAGGATATGAACAGCAGTTGGTTCAGAAAGACTGAAAACAAATCAGAAATCCGGATGGGAAAACACAAAATTGGTCTCTGAAAGATACAAACAAATATCTGGCAATCTCTGGAGAGGAGAGCCGGGGCTGCTGGAGATGGTGGGCAGTTTCAGATGAGCTGGAAAGAAGCGATGTTGGCATTGGTTGTGATGGTGCATGGGCATGGGGGGGGAGGGGGCTGAGGTCTGTCACATGAATGCGTTTGAAAGCACCCTGAAACAACTGTATCCCATTTTCAGCACCCAAGTAAACAAGCGATGCTGACAGTCTTGGAAGGCATCCAGGGAAAAATCATGAAAATGATTAATGGAAGGGAGGGGTTGATTTATGAAGATTTATAGAGTGTATCGTCTGGGTTAAGCGATGGCAGAAGGCATCACGATACATTCTGGAAATGTTGGCAATACATATTGCTCAGATTTGGGGGCTGGAATTTAAACAAACAGGATTAAATAGGGTAGAATTAATTTCCATGCTGGAAAACAGCTAAATTTTTCTAAACAGCGCTGATTGAATACATTGTAAGGTCACTAAATACTTTGATGGACAGCTATTCAATTACACAGCTACTTCTATGGTAAGTCTTGAAGCACCATCAGCTGTGACATTGTGCCCAGAGACGTCACTTAAAGAAAAATGCTGTCCTAGCAGCAATGTGCATAGAACAAACTATGTGATATTATTAATGGTGTTTCTCTGCTTTGACCTATTGGCAAATAGGCGTGCTTTTAACAGATCCTAAAACAGACTAAGCCTCTGGTGGCTTAGTGAGGAGAAATGACAGGGGGAAGAAGTCCCCTTTTTATCCTATTTTAAGCAAAATTGTGGTGTCATTTTCTATTGCGACATCTTCCTGAGTGAATTACACCAAGTGGGAGGGGGCCAGTGGAAGTTGGAAGCGCTTGAGAGCCTTTTATGTTTTAAGAGATATCTGCCTTTTCCCCTTCATTGTAGGGGTCAGGAGAGTTTCACAGTTTTAGAAACACTCATCGGGACGTTCTCTGTCACTAAACAGACACAGGGCTGTTCCACGGGCTATGTGAGTGGGCTTTGCTGTGCATTTTAGGACCGAGTGTGTAAAACAGTCCCGTCGTTCCCATATCCCTTACCACGTTAGAAGTAGATATATTTTACTGAAGGGAAACAAGGCCTTCAGTGTGTGATCAAGTGCAGAGCAAGAGCCTTGCCCTGGGGTCTCAGTCTGCGGGGCTCTCTTGGGGAAAATGAGGCCTCTTCAGTGCACTTGGCGTGTTACTGGCAAAGTTACACTAGTAAGCTAGGATTTAGGAAAATCTGGTTGAGTTAGCAAGGGGATCCTAAAGGAAATTCTTGAGCCTAAAGGAAAATGAAACTACTTTGTTCATGGCAAGATAAATGTAAATGGGAAATGCTAAATGTCCCAAGGTTTTAGCTTGAGGTTAAATTTACAGCGCAGTTCTAATTCTGTGTTGGCATCTGTAATGAAATCACTACAAATTACAGGGATCCTGGGTTTCCTGCCATCATTAGGTGATGATTAACTAGCATTCAATTGACCCTCAATAGATATTGGTTAAATAAGTTAATTAATGAAATTATGGGATGTGATGGCTCTGATGAACGAAGGAGTTGGTTTCACAGTTGAACTTAGTGGTAAGTCATCTGTGTTTTATCAAAAAAAGAAAAAAGAAAAAGCTTGCCTGAAGGTCAGAATTGCAAAGCAGCCACACGAGTCAGCCACGCAGGCCAGGCAGGGGTGGTGCATGCCTTTAATATCAGCACTAGAGAGGAAGATAAGATGGGAGGAGGTGTGTCTCAACCTCAGTCTTCAGCCTGAGAATTTGTGGAGACAGGATCTCGCCTTTTCGGTCTAAAGATCTGGCAGAGGTATAAGGTCTAGAGCTCTAGTGCTTGGCTGCTTTGCTTCTCTGATCTTCAGCTTGAACCCCAATATCTGTCTCTGGGTTTTTATTATTCGTGTTACAGATCCTAAAAGTCTCCATGCATTGAATCTACCTAGACCAGTGCTCATTTCTCCAGCTTCAATCAAATGTGACCAATTGGCCCTCCCACCTCCATGCCTATCATATTCTTACAAGTTATGAGTTATCCATATCCAAGTTTCAATATCCATTTGATTCAACAGGCATTTACAGAGCTGTTACTTGATGCTAAGGGCTGGGCTCACTGGGAAGCAGGAAGAACAAGAGGACTTGCCTTCTAACGGAGTTTACAGTTCTGCCTAGGAAGCTATGTGGTAGACATAACTACATATAACTCTATGAAACACGGAGTCAAAATTCATCGAGATGGGTGTCACAGGTGGCAGTTGTGTCATGAGCCAACAAGGACTAAACAGAGGACAGAATCAAAATGGGAACAAAGTGTGGTGGCTTCTTTTCCTCTCTAAGGCTTCCCTGAGCTTCACTGGAATGAAGCCTGCCTACACATTTGCTTCTAGAGGAAAAGATGATGTACCCTGAACTCTTGGGCCAAAATTATCTCAGGGCCTGTACCTCGAGGCCTGTAGGACAGAAAAAAGGCTGGCTCAAGTTTGAGGGAACTAAGTGAGGATGAGACAGCAAAATCTAGGTAGACACCCCTCCAGTCAGAGGGAGGGCTTGGCTGTCTCTCATTGGCTAGGGGTACCCCCACATCACAGGATGTCACTTAATCTATATAAGCTGATGTTCACAGTAATAAACCGAGTTCCTGATTTGAATTGACTTCCTATTGCGTCTGATTGTCCCTCGTTGTGGGGCTGTGGAACAGTCGATCTAATAGCTGATATGATCATAAAAATCAGGGACACCTCCCTCTGACATTATGGAAAAGACCCCTCTAAATTAATAATTCCATTCAAAATTAAGGATTTAGAATGGGCCGCAAGACATTGTTCTCCATTGAGCCTCACCCTGGAGGGATTTCTTGGGGCCCCGAGATGAAAGACCCGGATAAATCCAGACCCCTCTAGCAGGAAGAGAAGAGCCAAAAATCTAGGATTATCTGGTTCAGTGACTCTGTTTCAGGAACTAGCTGAAGATAAAGTTAGATTATAATCTTGAGAAACAGGGAGTTACCCCCTTGTGATTATCACTGGTATTTTCAGAATTTTCAATGATCACTGGTATTTTTGGAATTTTCCAGTGACGCCCTCTCTACCCCCTTTGGATTACTGAGTTGTGGTTTCTTCCCTTAAATACCCCTTCTCCCAGCTACGTAAGGTCGAACTGTATGAGTCTCGGCCCCAGCGCTGGTACCTGTCAATAAACCTCGTGTGATTGCAGCAAGGACGGTCTCTCGTGAGTTACTGAGGGTGGGGGAGGGTCATGTTATCCTGAGACTTGAGTGAGAGTCTCCCTACACCGGGGGTCTTTCATAGACATTCACATTGGGGAATCCCGGTTATTGAAGCTATATCAAGAACTACACTGGAGAGTCCCCTTAATCTTTTCTTCTAGGCCCCTGCCCTAAGCATTTACTGTTTGCACAGATAGCAGGAAGAATGGGGCCGTCTTTGTAGTTTTTTTCCCTGCAGCGAGGACCAAGACAGAGATTACCAAAATTCTCCCTCGTGGAGGATCTGCTCATATAAGGGAATGATGGCCGTATATATTACCCTACAAGAGGTCCCAGAACCCTGCAACCACTATTTAGACTGCTCTCATGTGGTGAACCTACTGCCGCACTTACCCTATGCCTATATCAGGTGGATGCTAATCCTATTTCTGCCTTGAAGATACAAGCTCTAGAAGGTAGGAAAAAACTCATATACATTCAACATCTCAGAGGACACCATAACCTCCCTGGCCTCATTTCCCAAGGGAATGCTGCTGCGGATGCTGCAGCTTCAGGGACCTGTCTCATAGAGGTCTCAACTCTGCCCATATAAAATGCTACCCAAATGCATGACTTAACTCATGTCAACTGGAGAGGACTCAGATACCTATACCCCCAGATCCCTGCAACAGAGTTAAAGAGAATTGTTCATACTGAAGGAGCCAGCCATGATAAACTAAACATGAACAGGTCACCCAAAGGAAGTTCTTTACTTCCAACCATTATCACCTGCCAGAGTAGGACTCAGCCATCGATAAATTTCATGAAAGGTCTCAGTAGTTTACCCTGAAGCAATACCTGGTTGCAGGAAGAACCACATACTGAGATTACCTAAGCACCACCCAAAAACAGACCATCCAAAGGAAATGACTAACATTCCAACCACTGTAAATAGGACCACCTGCCAGCATACATTCACCAGGACACCCCTAGACAAATGTCAGCCAATCAGGGGTCCTGAACCTTAGAAATCCCTCACTCCCACCTTTACTACTATAAAAACCCAACTCTAACTGAGTTCAGGGTTCTCCATTTATTCCAATACATTGGACATGCAGGGGGCAAGAAAAATGTGAAGTTCAGTGCTAGGCTTCCTTAGCCTCCTTGTTCCCCAGGGAAAGGTGAGTGCGCTATCTGCCCAGTCCACACCCTGGATGTGGTGGCTTGATCTGATGTTTGACCTCTGTGATTTGGCAGCATGGGAGCTGGGATGTGGGAGACTAGATTCCAGGGATCGAAGGGAGATCTGAATGTGGAGGCTCTCAGGGGTGCACCCTACCCCAGGCATCTTGCCCTAATGAGCCTGGGTGTTCTCAAGTCCTTAGGAGACATGCCCTCCTGCAGACACCCTTTTATGTATGCCCAGGAAGCAACCGGGCTGTCTCTACTATCAGAAAGTGCAGGGCGGCTCCTGATTACTATTGTTCTTTCTGGGGATGTGAGCAGACTGGGCTGGACGTAATTAGAAAAGACAGAGACCACATCACCTTATTTACAAAAGTCTTTGGATTCCTCAGCAAGAGTAACCTTACAAAGTAGGAGAGGCTTGGACTTGCTGTTTATGGAACAGGGAGGAATTTGCAGGGCACTTGGGGAAGAAGGTTGCTTCTGTGCGGACCATTCCAGGATAGTTATAAGAACCCTAGATGAGTTAAGAAAAGATAGTGATTCATTTAAGTCAAGAACCTCCTATGAAACCTGGTTTAATTGGTCTCCATAGCTTACCAAACTCATCTCTTCCCTAATTGGACCGATGGCTATTTGTTTATCGATATGTCTTTTTGGCCCACGTGTTCTCCAAAGGCTGAAAGAAGCATCCCCAAAACAGATACAACAGGTACAATGTACTCATGGCCCTTCGAGTACATTATGAGAGGCTCAATACATCTCACCCCACGGATGAATTCTCAATTTGAGGGTGTGCAGGCAGAAACTCCTGATAAGGGTGGCCCTGACCCATACTCTCTCCCCAGTGGGCTTTTCTGGCTTGGTGACCAGGGTAGGGGGTGGGATATAAAACAAAAGGGGGAAATGTTGGGGCAAAATTATCTCAAGGCCTGTACCTTGAGGCCTATAGGACAGAAAAAAGGCTGGCTTGAGTTTGAGGGAACCGAGTGAGGATGAGACAGCAAACTCTAGGTAGACGCCCCTTCAGCCAGAGGAGGGCTTGGCTGTCTCTCATTGGCTAGGGGTACCCCCACATCACATGATGTCATTTAACCTATATAAGCTGATACTCACACTAATAAACCGAGTTCCTGCTTTGAATTGACTCCCTATTGCGTCTGATTGTCCTGCATCATGGGGCTGTGGACTGGGTAGAAAGCACACTCACCTTTCCCTGGGGAACAAGGAGGCTAAGGAAGCCTAGCACTGAACTTCACATTTTTCTTGCCCCCTGCATTCTATAATACACAAGGGCATCTCTTTTGTTTGGGAAGTTTGGCCTTTAATGCAGCTTAATTGCCTGCTGGTAATGACAGAAAGGTTTGCCTCGAATTCATTGGTGGCTTCCCTATGCCATATTAATGCATCTATGTTGACTGTTTCGATGATGTTCTGAAGAAATTATTTAAAACAGAATCAGTTGGCAGGAGTGTGTCAAATAAAAAGATCCACTAAAAAAAAAATCTTTACTCTTAGCAGAATCGAAGCCTGTAAAATTGCTGGTCTGCAGAAATTATTTTAATGTACTGTTTTTTTCTCAGCATATTTTGTTGTAGGCACGGAGGCACAAAGGCACAGGGTAGCTACAATACAGCCTGTAGCCTGTCATACCTAAAAAAAAAAGACCAAACTACTTAGCAGCATATTAGGCACACTTTATTCTGTCCACATAACACTGAGGCTTTTAATTTAATTTATGTTTCTGTTGACTGAATGCAAATAAATAAAAGATAGGAAGTTCTTTTCCCAGTACTCCTCAGGGGAAGGCCAAAGAGAGACAGCCTGCTCTCAGATCATTTTATTTTACAATCAGGATCTGAGGTGGCAGATTTAAGACAGGTCCTGTAGATTGCTATTTGGCTTTGACTATGAAGGCCTGATGTGAACAGGATATACACCACAATATAATATCACTATCCACGTTATACTTCCACCAGATTCCAGTGCACCCTAGTAAATCACTGGCGCTGGATACTAAGGTCTGTCCATGTAAATCCTCCTGCCTGGCCTCTGTATGAGTTTAAATAGAAACATATTACCTTGTTGAAGTACAGCTTAGATTATCGTCAGCTCCATTATCCACTTCAGATTTCAAAATAAGAATAGCTGTGCAGGAGATAAAAGCAGGTGTCCTTCCTTTGCTTTTGAAACTTCCCAGGCATGCCGCACTTCAGCAATGGATTTGAAACCACCGCCTGCCGGTGGTCCCCACATGAGAAGACAGGAACATAAAGGGATGAGTGGAGTCATAAGGCTACTTCCAACCACTTTACTATAGTGGGTTCAGCAGAGGCCATGGCATGCAGGGGCTTTTGTTTGGGCTCTGAGAAACATTTTAGTTAAAACCATTTTATCTACTTATGAATGGCATCTTGTACTTCTCATAGAATTAATGTTTTGATTTGGGGGGGGCAGTTTTGATATTGATGGGAGAGAGTCTTCTGTTTTGTGTTAATTTCATTGGTTAAATAAAGAGACTGCCGTGGCCCTTTGATAGGACAGAAAATTAGGTGGGCGGAGTAAACAGAACAGAATTCTGGGAGAAAGAAGCCGGGTCAGGCTGTTGCCATGACTCTCCCACCGGACACAGATGCAGGTTAAGATCCTCCCTGGTAAGCCACCAGCTTGTGGTGCTACACAGATTATTAGAAATGGGTTGATCAAAGATGTGAGAATTAGCCAATAAGAGGCTAGACCTAATGGGCCAAGCAGTGTTTAAAAGACTACAGTTTCCATGTAATTATTTTGGGTGTTAAGCTAGTCGGGTGGCGGGACGTGGCCCGCCGCTCCTTACAGCATGATATTTTGTTAGATGGGTTAATATATGGAAAGCACATAAAATATTCCTGGCATTCACTAATGATTAATTCCTGGCAGTGGTAATGAGGATGAGAAGAAAATCATTTTTATCAGGCTTTAAGTTGGGAGAGACAAGCAGTGTGTACTTGGTATTACTGAGAGAGGGACCTCCTTGGTTCACAATCCAAATCCCTCATTTACCTCTCTCTTGACCTGACCTTGGTTTTAATATTACCAATATTAGTAATACTACACAAAAATCTCATTGCTGTATAATTACAAATCATATAGTTTATACCCATAGGCCCTGCTGAAAACCATCAGGAATTAATTATAAATAGATATTTGTAGTAGGATAGCCACTTGTTTGTTCCCAGCTGCTCAGCCCTGAAATAACCACATAGAAACCATATTATTAGCAATACTGTTTGGCCAATAGCTTAAACGTATTCCTGGCTAACTCATATCTTAAATTAACTCATCTCCATGAATCTGTATATCACCATAAGGCTGTGGCTTACTGGGTAAAGTTCCAGTATCTGTCTCTGGTGGGGCTACATGGCTTCTCAATTTGACTCCGCCTTCTTTCTCCCAGATTCAGTCTAGTTTTCTCCATCTAGCTCTATTCTGCCCTATCAGGCCAAGCCAGTTTCTTTATTCGTTAACCAATAAAAGCAACACCTAGACAGAAGGACCTCCCACACCAGATACTAGTTACAATCTGTATTTGAAACATGAACAACAGATATATTTTAAAAATATATGTGTTTTACTTACTTTTCTATTGCTGTGAAGAGACATCATGATCAAGACAACTTAAAAAAAATAAAACATTTAATTGAGGCTTGCTTTCAGTTTCAGAGGGTGAGTGCCTGGCCATCATGGTGGGGGCAGGCAGGATCGCAGTCAGGAGTGATGTTGAATGGTTAGGAACATTCATCTGATCCACAAGCTGAAGGCAGAGAGAGAAGTCAGGAGAGAAGAGAGAGAGAGAGCACGCGCGCACGAGAGAGAGAGAGAGAGAGAGAGAGAGAGAGAGAGAGAGAGAGAGAGAGAGAGAGATATTCTGGGCCTATTGTGGGGTTTTTAAACCTCAAAGCCCACTCATAATGACAAACCTCATCCAACAAGGTCACACCTCCTAATTCTTCCTAATCAATTCCACTATCTGGGAACAAAATATTCAAACACATGAGCCTATAGGGGCCATTCTCATTCAAACTACTGCCTTACTCAGCTATATATTTGATAGATGTTTTGAATGTATATTTTGTATAGAACAGTATTTTAAAATTATGCATGTACATAAACAATGTGTATGTATGTAGATCATGCTTTACTGTGTGACATAATTTAGTATAAGTCTCATAATCACTCGTTGGACATAATTGTGAGTGTACACATTTTACACCACTGTAGAGGCACCTTTTGCTGTCTAAGGGGTCAGCAGTTTGAAAGTTTTCCTCGTGGGGGGAAATGGCTGTGATTTTCACTCTCTCACCTGCTTCATCCAAGCCTCACAGTTAACCTATTTGCCAGGAGCACAAGGCAATTTGAGGAAGAACATCAGACCCCAGATCTTTAGCATTCCCCTGCTGGAAGAGAAAACCATTAAGCATGTCATTTCCTATTTCTTCCTCCAGTGCGATCTGGTTGTGATTCAAGGCAGACAAAGGACGGAAGTATGTTTCCAGGGGAAGTGGAGGGATATACAGGCGAGCTGCAGAACCCTTGGGCACAACATTGGGCTGGGGCAGGGGCTCTGTGTGCACACAGCTCTAAGCAGGGCTATTGAGAATTATCTGTAGGTGAATACTTATGCAAATAGGTCTCTGCCTTTTTCGTGACACAGAAGAAGAGAAAGACAAGGCTGGTGTCGAGATCCATCCTCCATGTATGTTTTAGACCCCCGCCCCCCCTTTGAAGTTAATAAGTCTCTGCCTAAAGTAAGAAATACCCAGAAAACCTGGCAGGAACATAGTACTAATTGTTTAAATTTTTAAAGTAATAATTAACTTGTGTGTGTGTGTGTGAGTGTGTGTGTGTTTGTGTGTGTGAGTGTGTATGTGTGTGTGAGTGTGTGTGAGTGTGTGAGTGTGTGTGTGTGTGTGTGAGTTTGTGTGTGTGTTTGTGTGTGTGTGTGTTTGTGTGTGTGTGTGTGAGTGTGTGTGTGTTTGTGTGTGTGTGTGTGTGTGAGTGTGTGTGTGTGAGTGTGTGTGTGAGTGTGTGTGTGCCCACGCACAAATTTATGTGTACCGCTGGCATGCAAATGTCTGCAGAGGGCAGAGGTCTTGGAGCCCCTGGAACTGGAGTTACGAACAGTTATGAGCTACCTGATATGAATGCAGGAAACCAAACTCGGTTTTCATATTAATATACATCCACGGCTCTTTAGCTTCAACAATGTGTCTTATAGTGCATTTGTACAGATGTTTATTAGCCACACCTATTTGTTCAGTAGGTATCTGCTGAATAGACGAATAGATAATTTTCCCTAGCTCTCCAGCAGAAGGGGGGGGGGAGTCTTTAGGAGCGGTTGCTACATGATATATGCAGCTAAAACTGACTATATGTGCTTTGTTGTAACAATTTCTTCACACAATGCTAGTAATAACAAACAATTAGCCGCTTCTTACTGTGTAAAAGATGCTGCGTAAGCACTTCCCATTCATTTCCTCATCTAGGAGAATATTATCTTCATTTTACTAATGAGGAAATTAATGCCTAATGAGCTTCTGTAGCTTCATTAAGCTACATGCCTAAGCCTCACTTCTAATAAGGGGTGGAATTTGCTTTAAACGTGGACCCAAGGCTCTGGTGGTGTGTCCTCTGGCAGTACCTGACTTTTACAATTTAGAGAGAGAAAATTGGAGAGAGGCGACTTTGTTCCCTCTGCTTCTAGTTTTAGTTCTTTTTTCACGCGTTATTAAAAATATGACTTGGAGAGGAGGGGTTATGGGATGGAGATGGGAAACAAAATGGAGGACAAGGTCTGAAAGTTACGTGTATACAAGAGCGCGGAAGAGAGGTGATGTATAGAAAAAAAGGAAATAATAAGTCTACCAGTTTCGGGATAGACTATCTCAACTCACAAAATAAGCTGAAAGTTTTGCGAGTAGATATGATACATAATGGTTAAGTTGCTGTACTTTAAAACGTGGTAGTGGAGGAGCAATCAGTATGACGATGAATGGCTTGCTGGATTGAGTGAGAAATGTCCGCTCTAGGGTCAGGCATTTGAACACTTGGCTGTCTGTAGAACTATCTGGGGAGATTTAGGTGGTGCAGCCTTGCTGGGAGAACCACATCTCTAGGGTTAGACTCGGAGAGTAAAAACTCACACCTACATCCACACTTATTTCCGGTTTGCTTTCTCTTCTCTGTGCTGGAGTTGAGTACATGAGGACATGAGCGCTCAGCTCCCTCTTTCTGATGCCAGTCCTCTTTCTTACTCCTGTGCCTCCTGTCCCAAAGGACTCTTTAAAAAGATTCATTTATTTATTATGTATACAGTGTTCTGTCTGCATGCATGCCTACACCCCAGAAGAGGGCACCAGATCTCATTACAGATGGTTGAGAGCCACCATTGGGTTGCTGGGAATTGATCTCAGGACCTCTGGAAGAGCGGACAGGAATCTGAGCCATCTCTGCAGCCCCACTCTGAAGGACTCTTACCCTTCTGGAACCATAAGCCCAAATAAACTTCCTTCAGCAAGTTGTCTTGGCCATGGTATGTATCACAGCAGCAGAGAAGTAACTGATACATAGAACCATAGAGTGGGCTGCTGCTTGAAGAAACTGACCATGGTAATCCCAGCACTCGGGAGGCAGAGGCAGGCGGATCTCTGTGAGTTCGAGACCAGCCTGGTCTACAAGAGCGAGTTCCAGGACAGGCTCCAAAACCACAGAGAAACCCTGTCTCGAAAAACCAAAAAAAAAAAAAAAAAAGAAAAAGAAACTGACCGTGGTGACTTTTCTTGAGGGATGTAGGAAACTTTGGAACTTTATACTAGACAATTTGTTTAACAATGTAGCTAAAGGTTAGCAAGTCATTCTAGTAGTAGATTAGAGGCTGGAGCACTGAAGTCGTGCTGAGAACAATATAGACTTGAAGACACAGCTCAAGAGGGGAACAATATTAGCAACTGGGATAAAGGCCATTCCTATGATAGTTTGGCCAAGAATGTGGCTGCCTTTTTCCTTTGTCCTAAGAACTTGCCTGAGACAAAATTGTAAAGTATGGAACTATGCCGTTGTCAGAGGCAATTTCAAGGCCACATAATGTTTAATCTGTGATGTGTTGTTAGTAATGACTCATACTGATTTATAATGAAAAAGAGCGCGCAGGAAAAAAAAAACGAGTTATAAAACGAACAGTATGGAGAGACAAAGAGGACCAGAAAACAACAACATTGCTGCTGAGGCCTGTTGTTGAAAAAGATAAAGAGATTAACACCAACAAGTAGAAGCCTCTAGTTTAGCACTGCAATTGGGAAGGATTTGCCTGTAGGGCAAGACCCCCACCCCCACCAGCTGAGCTTTAAACTTGTGAAAAGAAAAGATCTTAGGCAATCTCCACTCCTAGAAAGCCCCTGTAAACACAAGCTGCTGCTTATAGGGCTCAAGGGGGCCACAGTCCTTCTCCACTGAGTAGCTGAACTTGGCAGTGTCCTTCATGTGCTGCTGGCTCTACAGACAGGAAGGATTCCTCCTTCATGGTTTCAGAAAGCCATTGAGGCTAGCCAGCATGCGGAAGGACAGTGCAGGTCTTCATTGCATGGAGCTGTGGAAGTGAAACCTAGGTTGCAACGGAGACTTCAAGATATCGGAGATGCCAGAGTTGTGAGCAATCTGTTAAGGAGAGCTGCAGAGAACCAACCCAAAGGAGAGATGGATGTTGCACAAGATGTTGGAGATGCCAGAGTCATGAGCAATCTATATCTATCTATCTATCTATCTATCTATCTATCTATCTATCTATCTATCTATCTATCTATCTATCTATCATCTGTTAAGGAGAGCTGCAGAGAACCAACCCAAAAGAGAGATGGATGTTGCACAAGATGTTGGAGATGCCAGAGTCATGAGTGATCTATCTATCTTATCTATCTATCTATCTATCTATCTATCTATCTATCTATCTATCTATCTATCTATCTATCTATCATCTGTTAAGGAGAGCTGCAGAGAACAAACCCAAAAGAGGTATGGATTGTTGCAGGAGCAAAGTGGCGAGGCAGAGCTTCTGAGCCGTTTAATACCAGATAAGGAGCCACAGGATTTAGTCTGCCCTGGTCTTGCTTTGCTCCAGTATTTCCTTACTGTGTCTTTATTCCTCCTTTTAGAAGTGGTACTGTGTCTTTGGGCTACAGGTTCGCAGTGTGTAATTTGACTTCTTTATTTCATAGGGGTGACACGTAGGGGATTTCTTTGAGACTCAAAAGAAACTTTGGACTGCTGTGTCCAACATGGGACTGAGTACTTTGGACAGTATGGGACCATGAAGGACTATGGTGACTTGAAGTTGGGCTAAATGCATTTTGCATTATGATGTAACACTATGGAAGCCAGGGAATGGAATGTGGTAGACTGAATAAGAATTGTTCCCATAGGCTAAGGTATTCGAACATGGAACATCTGTTCCCCCAGTTGGCGGTGCTGTTTGAAAAGGTTTAGGTGATGCAGTCTTGTTGGAGGAGTCACATTGCCAGAGGCAGGCTTTCAGAGTAAAAAGTCTTGCCTCCTTACACTAATTAAATATTAGTAACATTCAGGGAAAGAGAAATATTGAAAATGTGTGGGCTTGATTTGAAAGATGTCTTACAATGCAGCCTTCTGGGTCTTGAGGACAAGAGAGAGTGAGCAAGAGAGACAGAACAGACACAGAGAGAGTCAGAGGAAGAGATTGGGCCTGGCATGAGCTTTGGAACCTCATCCAACAAGGCCACACCTTCTAATCCTTCCTAAACAGTTCACCAACTGGAAAGCAAGCATTCAGGTATATGACATTCTTATTCAAACAGTCACACTGTCCTTGGTGTGAACAATCTTATTACTGTGACTGAGAATTGCTTATTCTTAGGGCTGGGACTGGGGGGGCGTGGCTCAGTGAGTAAGAGTACTTAAACCACATAACAAGCCAGTTTGTTATGTCTGCTATGCGCCTCCCAGCACTCAAAGGAAGGAGAGAACTGACTCCTAAACATTCTGCCCTGTGCCTCTGCTACATTTCATATTCACGCGGTGGCAAATGCGAGCCTCCTTATAGATATGTTTTTCCAGATTGCCTACTTTTGTGTCCAGAAATTGCCTGGAAATTTCCAGTCGTTACTTTTCTGACATGGTGTGATTGTGTCATGAGACCCTGAACAGCATTTTTTAAGGCCAGTGTAGCATCATCCTAAGTTACCACTTAGGTAGACTTAGATGTGATTTTATTCTTAGTGTTAAAAGTGAACGAGTTCATTATATCCCATGATGCATGTGTAGTGGTTGAATTCCATGTGCCTAAGTTAAAAAGGGAAGGTTGCATTGGAAGGTCTGCTGGATGGGAGAAAGGAACCCAGTGGTTTGGCTCTGTCCCTCCTTTCTTATGTCTTTCAGAATTCTGGGCTTCTTCCCAAATAATGTGGGGCCTATAATGGACTTGAAGGTTTCCCGATACCTAGCCAGGGACCGGGTCATCCTATGCATGGCTTCTCTAATTACGTATGCATCTTTGGTAGCTATTTACGAAGGTTCCTCAAAGGACGTTGAGAGTTTCTTGAAGAGCGGCATCAGTTCATTAATGTCTGGGCTTGGCTAGGAAGTCAAGGCCACCTGTGTTACGTTAGCACTGCAGTTTTTTGTGCTCTCCCAAAAGCTCTCTCTCACCATCTGGTAACCTAACCCCTTCTACTTTCTGTCCACCAGACTGCTATCCATTTTGATCTCCAAGACTTTCCCCACCCATAGTGAACTCTCTCCCTAGGTTACTTCATCCATCTCCACAGTGGCACCTCCCATGGGTATATCTGGCTCTTGGACTTTTTCCTGAGACCCAGCAGTGAATGTCCAATAGTCCAGTTGACATCTCAGTTTAGAACTGGTGTGCTGTGACCTCCCGCGTTGAGCTCTGGGTACAAGCTAACTCCTCTCCCCATAGTGCTTTCTGTTTTAGTAATTAGTACAAAGCCAACCTGATTTAGCTCTTGGTACACCTGGAGGCTAAATGTCCAGGAATTGTAGCATCATGGACAGAGGCCAGGTTCCCCAGGTTCACATTCCAACTCTACTGCTTACTGGCTCCCCCCCCACCCCTTACTGAATCTCGGTTTATTCATTTGTAAAATGGGGCAGATAAAGTGTCTTTTCTGTGAGCATTGAATAACTTAAAACATGTCGACAGTGCACAAGTCAGTATCTGACACAGTCAGTGTCCTATCAGTGTTAGTTCTCCAGGGACTTCCAAGTCCTCCTACACAGCCAGACACAGATTCACAGGAATCGAGCAAGGCTCAAATTGTCCCAGCCCCTTTCAAGATCACACATCTACTTTACATCGCGTGCTTTGTATTTGTACATTTGCATCTTTAAAACAGAACCACAGGACTGGAGTCTGATATCGCCTGTAGTCCCACAGAAAAATTACCAAACACCTTCCAAATGTTTTTGCTGTTCACCTCCTCTTGACAGCACCCTGGCCAGGCAGCTCTTGTCTGCACCACTATATTGAGGGGTCTCTTTGCCTTAGACCCTTGCCCTGATTAACCTATTCTTGAGTCCCTGTGACCTCTGTGAAAGGCAAATCCTTTATTTATTTATTTCCTTGTTTAAGATCCATCGATGGAAAAGCACATAGAAATTCGGGAAAAGCAAACACATCAGGATTTACTCTCCTGTAAACTTCCTGTATATATGATATTTACATAATAAAAGTTTTACTTTATTAAATACTTACATAAAATACTTCAGTGGCCCCTATCCTCTTTGTTATAAAACCCACGTGGTTTAATATGAACACGTATGGTAAGGCTCTGATTGGCAGATACCATGGGTGGCTGATGACTGTCGTCTGTCCTGGCAGTTAGTTGGAGTCTCTGAGCTTGCTGCCAGGTCACGGCTTTATCTACTTCCAAATGGATGCTTTTGACAGTCTGAAAGTTCCTGTGGAGCCTTGCAATTATAGTAATTAGTTTCCAGGAGATTTCAAACTTAAATGTGGTTTACTGGTCATGGAAGAGGCGGCAATAGCACAGGATGCCAAGTTGACTGCTAAGGCCCAAATCAGTGCTGTGTTATTTGATGCAAATAAACTCCCCTCAGACAAATTTTTATCATCTGTAAATGGGGAAAAAAAATCGTTGCACCAATCTCATATAATATTAAAGAGATTAAACAAGATCAGCCTCTAAAGGAACTTGCATGGTACTATCCCCTAAAATGTACTACTTAAGAAGTAGCTTCATGCACTATATCTGAAAGTATAAATTACATACCCAGTTCATGCTGCATACTGAAGCCATGGTTGCTATCGCTAGGTTTACAGTCTTTGAAGTTCTCAGGGTGAAGCGTGTTGTCATTTAGCGTGATTAAGAATGCAAAATTGAAGGGTGACCTTGACATATCTCCGTCTACGCACTTGTCAAGGAACAGGTGAAGACCGAGTGCCGGGAAGGAATATAAGTACCACTGTGTAATGACATGAAAATGTGTGATTTTTATTGGTGCTAAATAGCACGTACGGCTGCCATCCCTTCCAAGGGTGGTTTTCACCTTCATCAGAGATGGGAGGAAGAATTTCAGCCAGAGTTCTCAGTAAGAGATTAAAATAAAGATGACAGGCCCGCAGCGTGAATGACAGCAAGCCAGTCGTAACAACGCCAGTGGTGGTTTCAGGCCTTGGCTGTGTCTGTCTAGGGCAAGAGTCCCCAGCTGGCTAGGGGAGGAACAGGAAGAAAGGGTGGCATGACACTTCTGGGAAGGACTCAGTTGCTGTTTAAAAAGGACCTCCAGGGACCATCCAGGTTTCAGCCAACAGCTCAGACTCCTAAGAGTGGCCAAGGCAACAGGAGGGAACTCACGTTCTTGAGGTCCTACTCCAGCCACAAACCTCCCGGAGCCACCTGCTCTGAGCCGTATGGTAAGTTTACGGTGTTTGTAATGATATGCGTAGATATGTATGTTGATTCTATATAGTAAATATGTTAGTGTGTTTACTGAATTATTTAAACTTATTCCTGTCTGAGTTCTTTTAAATTAGCCTTTCTATTACTATCAGCAGAAAGCATTGCGTCCGAGAATCCATTCCGTGGATCCTGTCATAGATCGTCTGTCACCATCGCCTAGCTCAGAGGCTTTCTGTTTCCAGCTTGGGGCTGTGCCCTTTGCTGCCACCTGCCCCCGTGTCTGAGCATTGTTCTTTTAGCCCTTCAGGTCTGAAGCAGCACTCATTCTCCAAATCCCATGTTCTCTGCCCCTTGGTGTAGTAATAAGAGCGGCGGGGCTGCGTCCTTGCACCCGGCCACCCACACGGCTAGCTTTACCCGAAAATAATCACACCGAAACTGTATTCTTTTAAACACCGCTTGGCCCATTATCTAGCCTTTTCTCGGCTAACTCTTGCACCTGGACTAGCCCATTTCTTATAATCTGTGTAGCCCACGAGCTGGCTTACCAGGAAAGATCTTCACCTGCGTCTGTCTAGAGTGGGAGAATCATGGCGACTCCTTGACTCAGCTTCTTTCTCCCAGCATTCTGTTCTGTTTACTCCACCCACCTATGTTTTAACCTATGAGGGCCAAGCAGTTTCTTTATTGCTTAACCAATGAAATCAACAGATTGATATATGACACTCCCCCATCACCTCGGCCCCTCAACCCAGCAGATTTCTGGTTTTATGCTACCCTCTTCACAGGCTGTATCACAATTTACACTTTACAAGTACCCCTTTGGCTTTCCTTATTAAATTTCTCCATCTCTCTCATTCTCACCAGACAGCAAACGCCTTGTGGGCAGGAACCATCAGGCCATTGGAGTCCTATCTTCAATACAACATCTCCACGGACACTCATAAGGCATAGATTATGAAATATACACCACAGCTCAAATTTTCAGTGTTCAGAACAACGTGGATCCTAACTCTTAAGGAGCACCCTTGTGACTGTTACCCCAATGGTTTCTTATTGGTATTTTGGCGTGTTAAGTTTTTCAAAAAAGGAGCCTAATACAGTGATCAATAAATTGTGGGAATGATTCAAACAGAAAAGAAATGAGCGGCTAGATAAAGAAGTAAATAATAACTAATTAGGATCGGTAGATGACGAAGCCTGAGTTTTAGATGTTAATTCATCTCCACCCTCATCAACGCTTGTTAGTGTTAATTCTTCTAGCACATTCTAATGTCATCTGACATTGTGCTCCACGGTGTAGAAGCAGATTCACTCCGGATTATCGTTTGTGGTGGGATATTTGATTACATCGTGGCTCCAAGACTGTGTTAATAAATTCAACCTTGAATCAGGGGATGAGGCCAGGGACTAGATGACCAGAACTGGACATAGATAAGTCAGGAATATGGATAGAGAAGATGCAGAGGAAGAAGTAGGGAGGGACTTAGAGATCTCACGGTTTCTTTGCCCTGGGAAGTGTGGAAGAAGGGCGACTGGCTGCTCCTTCACCACTGCTTTGATCTATCAGGTCAAAGCAGTCTTTATTGGTAATAGAACAACTTAGATAAACACATCTATCAGTTGCTTCAGTTCTTCCTGTGTTGCCCAGAAATTCCAGTGCAAAAGCAATGGTGAGGATTCTTCTTTTCCTTCCTTCCTTCCTTCCTTCCTTCCTTCCTTCCTTCCTTCCTTCCTTCCTTCCTTCCTTCCTTCCTTCCTCTTTTTGTTGTTGTTTGAGATAAGGTCTTCCTAAGTAGCTAGTTCAGGATTTGAACTAGCTATCTTCCTGCCTCCTGGAGCCATGCAACCACCCAGTGCAGCCTGTTTTCCCACTTTTAACAGGAGTGTCTCCATTAGCTGTTGATGTTAGCTATGTGAGGATTTTTAAAAATCATATTTAAAAAGTATTTTTCTATTCATAAATGGGGCTTAATTACAGTATCAGTGGTAAATATATGAAAAGGTATATTTTGTTAATTCTGTGAGACTGGTCTATCACCACACATAAACTGTGCTATAGAACTTGACATCCTCGTTTATCTGTATTGTCCTTTCCTCCTGGATCTGTCTGTGAACATCTCATCTTCCTCCTGAACTTGCCCCTGGGCTAAGGTTGAGGAGATGAGAAAATGGACGTGCTAGATGGCCCACAAGGTTGCATCATTCTGGAAGAATGATGGCCGAATATGTACCTGTTATTATTTGCTTCTATTCCACTGCTCTGTCTTTCAAGAATTATGTTTCTAATTTATACTTTCAGATATACTGTACACAGCTACTACTTAAGTAGTACATTTCAGGGGATAGCTCTACGCAAGTTAGTTTAGATGGTTGAACTTGTTTAACCCTTTTAATATTATATGAGATGGGTGCTATTATTTTTTCCCCATTTACAGATGATAAAAATTGAGTCTAAAGGGAGTTTATTTGCATCAAACAATATAGCACCGATTTGGGCCTTAGTAGTCAACTTGGTGTCCTGTGCTGTTGCTGCCTCTTCCATGACCAGTAAGCCACATTTCGGTTTGTAATCTCCTGGAAACTAATTACCATGATTGCAAGGCTCCACAGGAAGAAGTCAGTAGATTGGAACCAATCTCAAGACGAAACGACAGTAAATATGCACAACTGTATATAATAAGGTGTTGCTGTCTTACAGCATTTTACACAGTGAATGACATCCAAATGAGAGGCTTTTGTGGTAATTTCTCCTTTATTTTAGCATTTATAACAGATGCTTGCCCTAAAAATCCCCGTGTTGCTAGGAAGCTAATTATTATCAGAACTTTCTTAATAATGAGTTTGTATAATGTTTGAAGTCTGCAGCCACCCTGCGAAGCTTTTCTAGAATTTCTAACATAATATTGTTTTCCTGAGTGATGCTAATGAGCCCACATTTGTCTGTTATCATTTATAACCACGACTAGTACATTATCAAAATGAAGTCAGGGTGTTTACATTTCCATTCGAATATTAAGGTCTTAAGAAACATTTAGAAAATGACTACCTACATACAACTGGAAACTGAAAACAACATAGTCATTACCCGGACTTAGGTTCCAAAGGAACAAAATGATCTCATAAAGAATGATGCTTAAAACAATGAAAAAATTCCAGTCAGCATAATAAATGATGAAATCTGCTGAAATGCAAGAAAGTCACAAAGTCACTTCACCCTCTCAAGCAATGAAAAAAAATCAAATTTGAATTAATATCTGGGATTATGTCCTTGAGAAACTCAAAGGGCTTTCCCTAGTGCTTACTAAACTTCATGACTGAAGGGTACTCTTGTGGGGAACATTCCACACTGAACTTGGTTTAAGCCAGCTCAGGTCAATGCTTGGTCGTTACCAGGCAGTTGCCAAGACGATAGCAAGGCCATATTGCTAAAAACAACACCCACACAACTCATTGAAGATGGAGAAGTCAGCCTTCAGCCCGACATTCTAGTGTCTTTGGCACAGGAAGGTTCTCTACCAAAGGAGGAACATAAACACCAAGCCAGCTACCCCTTTGGTCTACAATGGTGCCTTGCCTGCACGATAAGCTAGGGTAGGGGTGGCACAAAGCTTGTGGGAGTAGCGAACCGATATTTGGTTTGACATAAGGCCCACTACATGAGATGGAACCCATACGTAGGGTAAAACCATCATCAGAGAAGCTTCCTCCTGTAAAAGGAGGACTGCGGTGGTAATTATGATAATGGGCTGTTACCGCTTCCTGGTGAAGGAAGGTTGGGGGGATAGGGATGGAACATTTCTGGGGATTCATTTGGGGTTCTGTTGCCGGGCGGTGGTGGTGCACGCCTCTAATCCCAGCACTCGGAAGGCAGAGGCAGGTGGATCTCTGTGAGACCAGCCTGGTCTACAAGAGCTAGTTCCAGGACAGGAACCAAAAAGCTACGGAGAAACCCTGTCTCGAAAATCCAAAAAACAAAACAAAACAAAACAAAACATTTGGGGTTCTGTCTACCACACCCTTCTACCTCTCAGCTTCCCCAAGTCTTAGAAGTTGCCAGTGTTTACAGATTGGCTACAGGTGGGGCTCCAATGCAGCTTCTTTTCCATGATGCAGCTGTTTTTTAGTGACCCACGATCCTATAAGGATGACCAACAAATGCATTGGTTCACCAAGCTGGACCTGGGAAGAACTGTTTCTTTGGTTTGTCGTTGGTGCTCTTGGTGGGAAATTGCTTGGTTATGTCTCCCCAGAAAGGTAACACGTTTCTGATGCTGCTGCCTGGATCTAGGTTACCTTTTGAAAGTTGTTTTTAAAGCTTCAGGGTAAATTCAAAGTACACAGAATCTGTTTGAGAATTCAGTTTAGTTTTTAAATCAGCTCAATTCCGGAAGCTAGATTAAGGAGTCTCCAATTGCCAGTGCCTCCAGCTCTCCGATTAATCCTATTAGTTGAAAACGCAATGTCCTTGACGCAAAGCAGTTCTCTGAGTATTAGTGAGCACAGTGTGTAACACAAAATAATAATAAAAAATTAGTCAGTACACGAGGTGATAAGACCCATAAACAAAACCCTGTATTAAACATGACAGGAAAAGACCCACAGGGGTCCAGACAGTGGGGTTGCGAGGCACAGGCCTTAAATTATACGTACTTAAATCTGCTTAAGGATAAGGAACTATATGATATGGTACAATAAGAAGAGTAAAAACTAAGCTTTCAACAAATGTATTATGTCATGGATATAGATAAAGACAGGACTGAAAGATGGGTCAGAAAAGAATTTCTGAAATTATCTTTGAGAAAAATCAGAGTGACTAATACACATAATTATATAATTGGGAAAGCTAATGTATATATACATATGTAATATATACATAAAGCATAGAAAGTTTGTAATTTTATGTTTATTCCTCTTTTTTAGGGCCAGAGTAGACAAAAATGTATTAACTGGTGTTTCAGCTCTGTTTCAAATAAATATCTATTCCTTACATATTTTTATTATATATTTACATTTATTTTTGTTTACTTATGCATTTATTTATTTTGAAACAGGTCTCATTATGTAGCCCAGACTGTCCCCATACTTCCCAGTGCTCTGTTTATATATATACATATATATATGTGTGTGTGTGTTTTATACATACATATCATGATACACACATATATCATAATATATATAATAACATGTATATATGTGTGTATATATGCATCATGGGGGAATCTAGAAGGCTGATGACTAAATAGACACTGTGTCTTAGCGAGGGCTTCTCCTGCTGTGATCAAGCACTAGGACCAATAAAGTAACTTAGGGAGGAAAGGGTTTATTTCATCTTACAACTTGCCGTCCATCACCTACGGAAACCAGTAGGACCCAAGGCAGGAATCTGGAGGCAGGAGCTGATGCAGAGGCCATAGAGGAGTGTTCCTTAATGTCTTGGTCCTCACGACTTCCTCAGCTTGCTTTCTTAAACCATCTAGAACCCCCTACCTACCCAGGGAGAGCCCCACCCACAGTGGGCCTGGCCCCCCTACGTTAATAACTAACTGAGAAAATGCACCACGGGCCAATCTGGTGGGGACATTTCTCCGTTGAAGTCCCCTCTTCTCCAATGACTTATCTTGTATCAACTTGACAAAAGATTAGCCAGGACAATGGGCCAAAAATAGTACTTGAAGACAAAATGGGTGATGAGTTTACAACAGCCAGTAAGGAAGTCAAAGAACAGATTCGGAGAACTGGAGCGCAGAGCAGAAGAGACAAACCCCGAGAATCCAACAGCAGACCCTGCGAACCGTGGCTCCTCCTACGCCAACCGTGGCTCCTCCCACACCTCTGCTGATCCTTATCAGTTGTCCAGCTGTGGCCCGGACCTCTTCTGGGATTGTGAATTTGGGTTTTGTTATCGTTGGGCGGTCTTTGAATTTTGTAGTGAGTTTCTTTGCTCCTATTAAAGGAAATTTGCATTTTTTTCCCTAGTAGGAATTGCACAGTCAGGTTCACGGTTGTTTGGGGTTAGGGAGTGGTTCTGACAGTGGAGGAAACAGCTGAAAAGGGAGGAGTGGGGCTTCCGAAGGCCACAAGGTAATCAAATAGATTAGTTCAGATTTTCAAGTGAGCTATTTCCAAATATAAAAGACTGTACCTATGGTATAGCCTGAGCACTAGGAAGGTTGGGGTCAGCCTGGGCTATGTAATAAGACCTGTCTCAAGACAAATAAATGTACATGTTAGCAAAAATAAAAATAAAAGTGAGCAAACAACAGCGATGGTGGCGCACGCCTTTAATCCCAGCACTCGGGAGGCAGAGGCAGGCGAATCTCTGTGAGTTCGAGACCAGCCTGGTCTACAAGAGCTAGTTCCAGGACAGGCTCCAAAACCACAGAGAAACCCTGTCTCGAAAAACCAAAAAAAAAAAAAAGAAAAAGAAAAGAAAAGAAAAAAAATGTAAGAAGAAGTAGATATCTTGGCCCAGAGCTGAAACACCAGATAATACATTTTTTAAAAAAAATCTATTCTGGCCTTAAAAATGAGGAATAAACATACAATTGCATACTTTCTGTATCCTATTTTTGTATTTTAAAACACAAAGCCTAAAGATTCCATTGCAAAGACGTTTTTCCTGGAAGAGAAGAAAGGAGGCACCAGAAGTCGATGAGAAAGCTGTGACAACTGAGTCGGCGCTCACTGTTACTCATCAACCGCTCCACTCATCTCTGCCAAAGGCTCTGAAGAAGGAGACGCAGACACTGACCTATCTGCCTGCTGCTGTCATAAATAACATTAAGGAAATCTGAACTCCTGGGGGTGGCGGGGCCGAGTAGCTGCCTGCTTTCAGGGGAGTCAGGGGTAGAAGCTGCCTTTCATCTCCCACCACCCCAGAGCCCCCACCCCACCCCACTACCAATCTATCCCCGATTTCACAACTCCGGAAGAACTTTGAGAGCAGAGTTAAGAAGTTAAAAAAAAAAATGTTGCCCCATTATTTATAAAGAGTGTATAGCTGAGCTTGCCTAAGAACATGAATTCTGGGAATGGAAACCTAGTTTATATTGATCTTTTTGCAAGAGTCCAGAGTGAGTTTTAAAATCGGCTCCTTGTTAGGCTAGGAAGGGAAGCGACGGGCACCAGCACCCAGCTCAGGCCTGCCGTGAGTAGACAGTGGTAGATACCCTGTTTGATTCTAACACTGAACTGGCGGGGTGGCGGGATGCATCACGACTATAGCAAAGCAGCTGACAGGGGTTCTGAGTATTATTGAAGACAGATTTTAAAAAGGTCTAGAAGATGAAAATGAAGGGTTGATTCTCAACAAGATGACGGTTGGCGTCCCAGGATCTCACGCTAGTTACTGGTGGTCATCCAGGTGGAAAGCTTGGGTGCATTAGCTGCTAAAACTGTCACCTTTAGGTGACTGAGATGACTTAGTGGGTGAAGGTGCTTGCAGCTCAAGCATGATGACCCAAGTTCAATGCCCAGAACCGACACAAAGGTAGGAGAGAAGCAACTCCATAAAATTTTCATCTAATCTTCACATACACCCTCCCTTATCACACATACACACACTACATCATATACCACACACACCACCATACTTCACATACCAACACCCATCAACCCCCAGCCCACACACATACCCCCACATACACACCACCTCCCCACCCCACACCATATACCACACCACACATGTACCTACCTACACCCATCAACCCCCAGCCCACACACATACCCCCACATACACACCGCCTCCCCACCCCACACCATATACCACACACACACACACCACCACACCACACATGTACCTACCTACACCCATCAACTCCCAGCCCACACACATACCCCCACATACACACCGCCTCCCCACCCCACACCGTATACCACACACACACACACACACCACCACACCACACATGTACCTACCTACACCCATCAACCCCCAGCCCACACACATACCCCCACATACATACCGCCTCCCCACCCCACACCGTATACCACACACACACACACCACCACACCACACATGTACCTACCTACACCCATCAACCCCCACCCCCCCATATACCCCCACATACACACCACACCCCCACCTCCACCCACCCACACCACACAAACATACCCCCCACCTATATACCATATACACCACTTCCCACATCCTACACCATACCACACAGGCACCCACACCCCACATACACCCTGCATCCACACCCACCACCCACCACCCACACACATGCATCTCTCCTACATACCCTCTACATATGCCTCACACACCACACACCACATACGCACCCCCCCCCCCAGATGTATACGCACACACTTCTACTCACTTCATTCTCGGATGCTATCATAGACATGAATGTGTTGAGTGGTGAAATGAAAATCCAAAAAGTTATGATCACGTGTGACAGAGGATTGAGGAGAAAACATTGAACAAATCTAAACGAATCCAAAGTAAACACTCCTCTTACATAAAAATCAACTGTAGGGGCTAGAGAGTTGGCTTGATGGTTAAAAGCAGGGACCACTCTTGAAGAGGACCCAGGTTCAGTTCTCAGCACACATGGAGCTAACGACCATCTGTATAACTCCTGTTCCAGGGCATCTGGCCCTCTCTTGTGACCCCCTCAGGGCACAGCACACACATGGTACAGACATACATACAGGCAAAACATCTATACAGATTAAATTAAAGTAAAAGAAGTACAACTCTACACCGTGGTAGCTTATATAGTTAAATTCAAGTTTCTATGAAGAAAGAAAGGCCTTGAGATTTTAGTTGAAAACTATGAGGCCATGATCACGCGATGTGATTTGTGCTCCAAATATCTTCAACCAAACAAAAGTGAGGGGAGGGGGGAGCTCATGTTGTGAATGACTAAGAGAACGTGTTCCTTGTCTTCGTGAGAGATGCATTTGCAGGCGGTACATTGTTTTATGTTAAACGGAAAAAACCTTTCACTGACTATCCGAATCACAAACGTAATCACGCTGGATAAGTGTTTGTTTAGTGGTTTAGTGAATTGAGCATCAAGGTGGGAGGCAATTGCAGCCGTCACCCTTCTGCAAGCACTTGCAATTCACTGGAGCTGGTGATGGCGGGGTGCTCTTTTCCCTCCTGAGAAGGGGGAAGCGTTCCCTCATTAGAGGCATTCCATGAGTGTGCATGTCTCTCTGTGTGTCTGTATCTGCGTCTCTGTGTGTGTGTGTCTCTGTCTGTGGGGCGGGCAGAGAGAGGAAGGAAGGAAGGAAGAGGGAGAGACAGATTAATCAACCTATCCTTTCCACGCTCAGGGAATTATTCCTGCCAAGAGATGAGGGAGCACAGGTGTTGTTGTGGAACGAGGCATGCTTTGGCACACCGTGAACTCATCTATCTTCGCTTATTTCTGCAAAACTGACAACACTTCAACTGGTAAGAGTCAAATAGGGATCTCTTTGTCCTCGACATTAAGCATTTTGTGGGGTAGTACGCACCGTAGTGGTGATTGACAAATTGGAGAGCAAGCATTCCTGCCTCGGTAGAGCTGGCCAGCAGCTTGCTTTTTCTCACTTTAACAGTCACCATTAATAACGAAGCTAGTGTCTTTCACCCAAGATATTACATTGTGATGGAGGGCTGTTTGTAGACTCAGCACTGTGGCCTGCATGAACCAATTGCATTGCTTTCTAGAGACAAGATCCGTTAGGATGTCTAGCATTTACAGTGAGATGTCAGGTAATTCTGATGGGTAGGAAACACGTGTGTGTGCACATGTCAACTCTACTTACTCATGGATCGAGAGATCACAGATGCACCTCTCAATGGGAAAGAGCTTTAGAGATGGTGTTGCTTCACACTGCTCTGTTAAAAGACGGCAAGTGGAAGGGATACATTGGTTACATTGGTACATGGTTGAAGGGGTTCATCCATGAAGGGCCTCAGCTTGCAGTTTTTGTCCATTTCCAGAGTGTATAGGAACTGGCACTTCCCATCTTGATTTTCTTTTTCCCTTTATGACAAGAATTATTTTATATTTGAATGAGTTTTTCTATTAGAATGCAAAGGGATGGGCTCAGTATGGCATTTCATTTGTATGTAGCATTATACTTTGTTCTGAAATTGCCTCCTCTGCCCTTCTGCTCTTCCCCTGTCCTGTCCCCTTGTTGGTCCTCTTCCCCGCCCTAAATAATCCCTCCTCTGATTTCGTAGCACACGAATTGCATTACCTTCTCCCTGCCCTCATCACGTATAGTTCTTTCTGCTTTCAAATGATCGTTATTCTAATGTTTATACACACGTGAATTTAAACGCAGAGGGAACGCATTCTGATTGGGGCGAGATGGAATCTCAGTACAGTTTTAATGTATGAGAGAAAACGTTCCGTGTTTGTCTTTCTGATTCCGACTTTTGTCTCTCAACATAATTATTCCCTGAACCATCTATCTTCCTGAAAATGTCACAATTTCACTTTTCTATACAGCTGAATAGAATCCTATTGTATATATGCACCACAAAGTTTTTTTTAACTTTATTTCATGCGCATTGGTATAATGATGTCAGATTCTCTTGAATTGGAGCTACAGACAGCTGCGAGCTGCGATGTGGGTGCTGGGAATTGAACCCGGGTCCTCTGGAGGAGCAGTCAGTGCTCTTAACCACTGAGCCATCTCACCAGCCCCCACCACAAAGTTTTTTTAATCCAGGCATTTGTTGATAGACTTCTAGGATGGTTCCATATCCTGCTTGCTGTGAATAGAGCAGCAATAAACATGGAAGCAAGTTATCTCTGTGGCTGGTTGTTATGGTCCTTCAGGTGCAGCCCAGGAGCGGTTCGGCTGGGTCATACCCTGCTACTTTCTTTTTTGAGAAAACTCCATACTGATTTTCATAGTGGCTATACCAGTTTAGACTTCTGTCATCAGTGAATCAGCGAATAGAGATCCCGTTAGCCACATTCTCGCGCTTGCCAGTAGTTGCTTTTCATGATGACAGATATTCTGGCTGGGCTGAGATGGAATCTCAATACAGTTTTAATTTGCATCTCCCTGATAGCTAGAAACGTTGAGCGGTTTTTCAAATATTCATTGCCTGTCTGTATTTCTTCTTGAGGCCTGTCTATTAAATTTATTATTTAACAAGATATGGGTTGGTTGACATGGTTCTTGACATTTAATTTCTGTGGTTCTTCATCCTAGATATTAAATTCTAGACATTTTGCAGTTAACATTCTAGATATCAGTCCTTTGTCTGGTATGTAGTCAGCAAAGATTCTTTCTCCACAGTCTTAGTCAGGGTTTCATTGCAGTGAAGAGATACCATGGCCGCTGCAACATTTGATTGAACTTGACTTACAGTTCAGAAGTCTAGTCCATTATCATCATGGCAGGAGGTGCGGCAGCAAGCAGGCAGACATGGTGCTGGAGAGGTAGCTAGGAGCTGTGCATCTGGATCAGCAGGCAGCAGGAAGAGATGGAGACTCTGGGCCTGGCTTGAGCATCTGAGACCTCAAAGCCCTCTCCTAGTGATGCCCTTCCTCCAACAAGACCACAGTTTGTACTAGTGCAACTCCCTATGAGCCTATGGGGGCCATTTTCATTTGAACAGCCACACCCATGCTGAAGGGTTCTCCTCATGCAGGTGAGCACCCTTTGCTGTGCAGAAGCTTTCTAATCTCATTTAACCTGCCAATCCTTGGATTTATTTCCTGAGCTATTAGAGACCTTTTCAGAAAGTCCTTTCATGGTCTATATCTTGAACAGTTTTATTTCCTTTCCTCTAGAAGTTTCAAAGCTCCAGGTCCCACATTCAGGTCCTTGATATATTTTGAACTGTTTTTTGTGTAAGGTGAGAATTATGAATCTCTTTTCACTCTGTCACGTAGAAATGCAGTTTGCTGAACGCCATTTGTGGAAGATACTGTCTTTTCTGTAATGTCACTTTGACATCTTTGTTGGTTTAGGTAGCTTTAGTTGTTGGGTTTGCTCTGGGCCTCCTATCCCATTGGTCTACATGTCTGCTTTTGTGTGGGCATTGCACTATTTTTCTTACTGTGGCTCTTTAGTATAACCTGAGCTCAGGAATAGTTTTGAGGCTATTGTTAGCTGAAACTTTCCTTTTACTCTTGGTTAATTTGAATAGGAACCTCTCAATTTTGATTATTTTTTTAAAGAACTGACTCTTTTGATTGATTGTATATTGATCCTTTAATCTCCATTTCATTCATAATTGCTCCGGTTGATATGTATATATATATATATATATATATATATATATATATATATATATATATATATATATATATTTTGCTGTTTTGGGGTTGGTTTGTTCTTGTTTGTCTGAGATTTTGAGCTATATCATTATGTTATTTTGCTTCCCTCCCTTCTTTCTTCCTTTGTTATTTTATTTTAAAATAAAAAACAAACTATCCTTTTTCATTTTACATAAAAATCTGTTTCTACTCCTTCCCCTCCTCCAGTTCCCTCCACCTATCCCTGCACACATACTCATAATTACAAATAAAAAATTTTTAAAAGAATAAAAATTATGATAAATGTGGGGAAAATAGGTGGAAGAGATAAAAGAAATGTGATAGACACAGGATAACAAGGCTAAAGAAATGAAAGAAAGACGGGTGTAGAAGAATGTGATAGAGTAAGAGATAAAAGAGCAAGAAAACCATTTGATCCTAACTCAGGAGGCAGAGGCAAGTGAATCTCTGTGAGATCCAGGTCAGCCTAGGCTACAATCCAAGTTCCAGGACAGTCAAGTCTACATAGTGCCTAAAAAACCAATTAAATCTCAAAGAGAAACTTCAAACTATCAGATAAATTTAAGAAGGTACAAAATACAAAAGAATTTTTTTTAAAGATATGGTGGTCTATAAATAGAAGTCTCGCCCATACTTACTAACATTCATCATGTTAGAATGTACTATGCGCACTACCAGAGAAGAAAGGTAATCATCAGTATCACCCAGCTACAAACCCTACACAACATACAAAAGTGACCTGTCTGCAATGTATACTGGTGTAATAGTGGCACAAACGTACGGAAGTAACCAACTACTTTCTGATTGGATTTAAGCCCACTCTATGAGATGGAACTCATGCCTGACCCTGCTAACGTGGCTAATAACCAGAGACTACATAGGTCTTGGATTTAGGGGAAAACTGAATAATGTTCTGCTGAAGGAACATAGAAATTAAATGACTCTTAATAATATATTTCTATATGTATAGATTAGTGCCCACATGCACTGAGGAATACAGTCTAAATCACAGCACTAAGGTCTGTGCAGGCAGAGGAACCCTATGTGTGCCGTCAAGATGTCCTGAGTATTAAATCTCCCTGCTAGCGGGATGAGGCCGAGGATGTTGCGTACCCAGCTGGCACTTTGAATGTAATGCCCTCTGTACTGTGGATGGCAGGTAGGTCACGGCTGAGGAGACTGCTCCGTTCACTGACCTCAGGCCTAGAGCTATCAACGTCCAGGATTATTCTCAACGGATGAGCTCTTGCAGCATCAGAACACAGGACTCTTTCCCTGTCTACTTTGGTGCCTGAGCTGAGCCTCCAGCTGCCTCCACCCTTTGAGTGGTCAGTCTGTTCACCACCACCACCACCACCACCACCACCACCACCACTTCCTCCTTGATAGCTGTCACTCCATGGCTTGTTAAAGTCTAGCTTATTGACTTTTGGTTACTCCCTGATGGCTGCTGCCTTCTGAGTACCTCATCCAGTCCATCCAACTGCCTTCTGAGTCCTCTTGTGTCCCCCAGATTGATCTCTTTTCCATTGTTGACCTTGTCCTCTGAAAAAAATCAGTCTCACCGAAAGCTGCCACTGGCTCCTGCAGTCTCTGGGCTTGTCTGTTGAGCAGGATTGCTCGCCTGCTTGTGCCAGAGCCTGCCTGGCTTGCCTTGTAGAGAACATTCGGGGCATCTTTTTGTGTCCCCTTTGTGGGTTTCTGAAGAGCCTTTTTCTTTCTGTCTTTGCAGTAGCTTTGTCTGAGTCACACAGAGAGGAAACATCAACCCTGCCGTAGTATGTGGAAGTCTGGTTATTTTCTTTAAAGCCTGCTATCAGTCTTAGAAGAAATAGGACCTAGAAATTGTACTTGTTTTTAAATGTCAATCCTATTCTAAAAGAGGTTTGGAGACTCACCTGCAGGGTTCATGGGGTGCCTGGTGTCAGAAAGCAGGTCTATGTGAAACATTCAGATACCAGCAAAACGTGTTTTTCCCACTTGTAAGCAGGGCTGTGAAAGCTATCTAAAAATACGGTCACACGCCTTACAAGTAAGCAGGTTACAAACAGCGTTAACATTCAGACTTGAAAGTTTTGTTTAGAGGCGGAAGAGATGGTTCAGTGGTTAAGAGTGCTGTGCCCAGATCCACGAAGTCCCCCAAAAACCAACAAGGAGACCGAGCCCTAGTAAAAAGCAAAGAGCCATATGTAAAAGCAAAGAGTCTTTATTTTATGCAAGTTTGCAAACTCGGTCCCTCTGTGTGTCCAACGTATTGGAATAATCAGAGAGCCCTGAGCTCAGTTAGAGTTGGGTTTTTATGGTAGTAAAGGTTTGGGTGAGAGATTTCTAAGGTGTAGGGCCCTGATTGGCTGACATTGGTCTACGGGTGTCCTGGTGAGTGTGTGCTGGAAGGTGGTCCTAGCTACAGCAGTTGGAATATTAGGCATTTCCTTTGTCTGCTTTTGGGTAGTGCTCAGGTAATCGCAGTTTGTGGTTCTTCCTGCTTCAGGGTAAACTACCGAGACTCAGGATGGCTGAGTCCTACACTGGCAGGTGATCATGGTTGGAAGTAAAGAACTTCCTTTGGGCGGTCTGGCTCCCACAAGAGCACTTGTTGCTCGTTCAGAGGACGCAGGTTCAGTTCCCAGCACCCACATGGCAGTTCACAACCCATTACTCCAGTTCCAGAGGATCTGATACTTTCTCCTGGCTTCTGAGGACACTGCACACATGTGGCACACAGACACACATGCAGACAAAACACCTATACACATAAAAGAAAAAGAAATCAATCCGTAAGAATAGGTCTGGTTTAGACTTTGTATCAGTGATCGTTGCTCATATTGTCTAGGAGTAGGAAAAACACTGTTACCTTTGGTCCTCAGACTCACTCTCAAACTTAGAAAGTCTGCCAAATAGGGAAGAATTAAATAGGTTGAGGAAGCATCAAGTTAAATTAAAAAAGGGACTTATTCATGGCTTGTGCCTGGGACTAACGTCGGAAGTAATAATGTGTTCTATTATGCCCTCCAATGCGATTCTGTAACACACAGATGGTGTTTTCGAATTTCCTTCCTGTTTGTTTGACCTCCATCTCCCATAGTGACATACATCTTGGGGTTTTGTTCATTTTTCTTTTGCAATTATTTGCTCCTGTTCAGGATTTAAGAGTGCTGGTTATTTTAAAGCTGACTCATATGCCTTAACTCTAAAGTTTTGTAATTCTTTAAAGCAAATCTTCAGAAGATTCAGGATGTATTTGGGTATGTTCTTAGATACACACAGTGTCTCACGAATCAGCTAATGCTTAGAATGAGAACTCTGCTGATGTTATAACGTCCCAGCAGCGAGCAGAGCGCCACCTTGGAGCCTCTGCTGAAGTTGAGCTGCCCTGATTTGATATTGGAGCCCACTGCGTGGAATGCCATCGTCTGAACCTCTAAGATGGGTGTTATACTCTCTTTCTTTAAACCTACTTTAATCCCTTGAGTCTAACAGGACTTAAAAACACATCAAGATGAGTCACCTTGAAAAAAGTGATGATGGTTTATACTAGAAACCAGCACAGCAGTGGGGACGAGATGCTTCTCCAAGTGAACAGATTTTGGTGTCTGATGTTTCTTGTCTGAACAGATTGCCTTTGATTATAACCGGAAGGGTTTCTCATAAAAATACCAAGTCTGCCAGGCGGTGGTGGCGCATGCCTTTAATCCCAGCACTCTGGAGGCAGAGGCAGGCAGATCTCTGTGAGTTTGAGGCCAGCCTGGTCTACAGAGCTAGTTCCAGGACAGCTAAGGCTGTTACACAGAGAAACCCTGTCTCAAAAAACAAAAATAACCAACCAACTAAACAAACAAACAAAACAACAACAACAAAAACCAGGTCCTATCCTGGGCATAGAAAAGTGGGCATTCTCTGGGATGTGAGAAATTCAGGGAGACCTGGTGGCAGCATTAGATGGCTAGTATTCCTAGTCAACAATGTTTCTCTCTCTCTCTCTCTCTCTCTCTCTCTCTCTCTCTCTCTCTCTCTCTCTCTCTCCCCTTTTCCCCTACTTCCCCCATTCCTCCCTTCTTTCTCTGAAAATTCCACAGTACTCATGTTTCATATGATAAATGTAATCAATGTTTGTGTAAAATTCTCTCCAGGCAATATGGATCATGATATACACAAAACAAATAAATTTTGAGTATGCACTTGGGTCTGATCTCCAAGATCTATCATTAGATGTTAACCCCAAATCTAAATAAGAATTGAAATCCAAAACACTTTTATCCCAAGCATTTTAATTGAAGAGATTTTTAACCTGTGTAGCCTGGTTGTACATTTTAATGCCAACTTATAATTATTCCTCTCTCACCGCTTTCTTTATCCCCTACTTTCACTGAGCACCCTGGACCCTTCTTGCATTTTCCTAATTGGGATGTTGCCAGGCCAGCAGGTGTGGGAGGGGACAGGATGATGGACAGAAGCTGCTTGAAGTTAGGCGCTTCTCATCTTTTGTAACTTGTTTTGGAAATGGTACTGCTTGTTTGGGATACCCATTGTTAGGAAAAATCCTAAGACGAGTTGCTCCGCAGGTGCAAAGAAATCCAGTCAGACCAGATTAAAACCCATCAAACACTCGTGTTTAATAGACTGCAGTCCCGGGTGGCCGGGAGAGCATGGCAAGGAAAAGATGGAGAGAGCATGGGAGCACACACACAAACCCAAAGCATGCATTCTTCTTCCAGCTCAAGCCTAAATAGCCTGGGGGAGTGGTCCTGACCCTCCCAGGGGAGGGATAAGCGCTTGGCAGACTGGGAGTTGGAGTCCAAGCCAGGGTAATAGCCAGACGAGGGGCTTCCAATCATTCCAGACTTCTTGGATATAGGGGTGTTAGCGGGCTGGGGTGATACCCCCAGCTTAATATTACACCCTTACGAAAGAAAGATTGCTTTGGAGGACAGAGGAAAAGCCAAAGAAGAGAAAGAAAAGAAAAACAGAAAGAAAATAAAAAATATGAGTAACAATAGGAAAGAATGTGTGTCTCCATGGTGAAGAATAAGGAGGCAGGAGAGATGACTCAGCAGTTAAGAGCACTGGCTTCTCTTCCAGAGGACCTGAGTTCCATTCCCAGCACCCACGTGGTGGCTCACAACCATCTGATGGTGGGATCTGATGCCCCTTCTTGCATGTGGGCATACATGCTGACAGATAACTCATACCAAAAAAAAAGTCACAAGATGAAAAGAAAGAAAATTGCAACAAAGTTGGCATAAAACGGACAACTGACTTCTACTTCCTCCTTCTTAGAGGAATCATCAAAAGAAATGGCCAGTTTACATCACAGAGCCAGGGCAAGCCAGAGGCACCAAGGGCCATGACAGGAGGGGAAGCATCGACCTGAACTAGGAGCCCTCGTGGAATGGTCCCCTCAGAAATACCAACCCCACCTGGTGCAGCTCCCTGACCCACTCTTCTCTCTCAAGAAACTGGAATACTGGGCCTGGAGAGATGGCTCAGTGGTTAAGAGCACTGACTGTTCTTCTAGCGGTACTGAGTTCAATTCCCAGCAACGACATTGGAGCTCACACTTATCTATAACTCCAGTTTCAGGGACTCCGACACTCTCACACGGACATATATGCAGGCAAAACATCAATGCACATAAAATAAAAATAAATTATAGAAAGAAGATCCCCTGAGCTACTGAAGAGATCAGAGAAGCGCCGAAGGACCCAGGAGCAATGGGAAAGGCAGCGGGCTGGTGATATCCTGTCCCGTGAAGGGTGGCCAGTCCAGCCCTGACAGCTGAGCTGGCCTGAGGAAACAATTTGAAACCCACAGAGCCGGTAGGAACAGCTAAAGAAAGCCTGTTCCGAGGAAAACTGGGTAACGGTAACCCTGGGAGACTCTGATAAGCACCAAGAACCTTCGAGCCCAGTAGGAAGAGAAAGAATTCCAAGGAGCTGTTGAAATCTCTCATTTCTTGTATTTTAACTCCGTACTCACACCAGGCGTGAAAAAAATAGGTGACGTTCATGAGAGGACAGTACACACACGGGGCAAGATAGCTGCCAGGCAAACCCATGAGAAACATTTTCAGGTGCACACATGCTCCAAAAGAGACGCTCGTGTGGACAATGGGACGCTTGTTTCAAATGAAATTATATTATCTGAGAGCAGAATGAGGAAGGAGCCTGGCCCTGCTCAGGATGTTGAAAGCAGCTCTGGTGTCACGCTGCAAGGCACGCAACCAGCCTGCTACGTGAGGAGCGTTAGACAGCGTGCGTCAACAGCTCTGGATTCACCCATTCCCTTTGGCCCATAAGCTCCACGAACTTCACCTAAGGAAATAACTAGAGATATGAACAGGTGTGAACGCTAAGACTTGCTTATGATCCATTGTCCTTCATAATGTTTAGGAAGTTGAATTTAGGGCAGTAAGTGGCCAAATGAATTATGACCTTGCTGCACTTTAATAGTATGCCGCCATTGCAACTTATGTTTCCAGAGTTTATAAATGTGAGATGTGGATATAGCCCTGTTTAGCAGCGCCAGGCGTGGTGACGCACACCTTTAATTCCAGCGCTCGGGAGGCAGAGACAGGCGGATCTCTGTGAGTTCGAGGCTAGCCCGGTCTACAGAGCAAGTTCCATGACAGCCAAGGCTACACAGAGAAACCCTGTCTTGCAAAACAAAATAATCATGTTTCACATCATAAACACTTGTATCAACTATGTGGGAAAGTGAAAAATATGTAACAGTACTTGTACATGCTTGGGTTGTAGCCTTTATTAAAAATCTTTTTCTTATTGATTTTTTTAAAGTTTTCCAAATAAATTTTAAAAATAGGAATGAATATTTTGCAGATTTTAAAAAATTGCTCTTTCTTTGTTTATTAACTTCCAAGTCACCAGAGAAATCAGACACAAAGGACTTTTTAGTTTTATGTACGTATGTATGTATGTAGGTATTATACACATATCTATTTATTTAGTGTATTTGGGTGTGTCTGTACCGTAGCACGTACTTGGAAGTCAGAGGAAAACTTACGGGTGTCAAGCTTTGCTTCTTCCACGTGGGTCCCAGGAACAGAATTCAGGCCGTCAGAGGAGGCGTGCAGCACCTTCTTTACCTGCTGGGCCGTCTCGTCAGGGCGCTGATATAATGAGCTTTGTAGGTGCGACATTTTAATATCTGAATTTATGTTGGAGATGAATAAACAGAGTGTGCTAAGAAGAATAACGTTCCTGTGTGAGCAGCCCATGTCTTCATCCCCAGAGCCGATGACTATGTTCCTCGCTCACTGGTGCCTTGTGGGAAGTCACTAACGACGATCGTGCCCCCACAGACTAACCGACTCTAGTGGCTGGACATTCCTCACGCAAAGGATTGCATACTCTACATGGTGCCCAAACCAGCACTTCTCCCTTAAAATAAGAAACACAGACCCTTATAAGTGGAAAATGAAAACTGAAGAGAAAACCAGAGAGACAGATACACAGCGAGGTGGAAGGATGTGATCCCATGTGGTTGGCTTTAAAGAAGGGGACTAGGGCCACAAGCCCAAGGCTGTGGGTGCCTGTGGAAGCTAAAACTGCCAGCAGACGGATGCCTTTGTTCTAGCCGGTGAGAACCATTTTGGACTTTTGACCGTTAGTACTATATAAGGTACTCACTGTGTGTGTGCGCTCACACATGTGCGCAAGAGTGTCCACACATGCCACAGTACACACGTGGAGGTCACAGGACAACCTTGGGTGTCACCCTCACATTCTGCCTTGTTTCAGGGTCTCATCACCACTACAGTAAGCAGCTAGCTGGCACACGCGCTTCACAGAAGAGTGGGGTCACAGATGTCTATCCCCTCATCTGGCTTGGATGGGTTCTGTAAATCCAAACGCAAACCCTTATACTTGAGCACAGCAGCTTTACCCAGGGCTTTACCTCGCCAGCCTCATTTGTGTTGTTTTAACTGCTGTATTTCTTTTTAAAAAATATCTACTTCATTTATGCTTTTGAATATTTTGTCCGTGTGTATGTATATGCATCATGTGTGCATGTTACCCAAAGAGGCCATAAGAGGGTGCCAGATCCTCTGGAACTGGAGTTAGGAACTGTTGTGAGCCACCATGTGGGTGCTGGGAACTGAACCTGAGTCCTCTGCAAGAGCAGCCTGTTCTCTTAACCACTGAACCATCTCTCCAGCCCCTTGAACCACTAGGTTTATTTATAACAGTTCATTACAGCAGCAAAAGTAAATGCTCATGCACCATGATGCCATTTTTACAACGGCATTCAGTGTCTCTTCTGCAGTGAGAATACACAGTGATTCAGAGCATGGGAAAGGTTTCTTTCTAATACTCATTAGCTCATTCCATCCTCCCACCAATATTATGGATGAAGAAACGTGTGTTCCTTCTGATGTTACAAGAAAACTAAGGAACGTTTGTGTAGTGGCAAGATTGGCAGATTCAGAGTTGGTCACTGACACCCAGTTCTGCGCTGTAGTTCGCTGTTGCCATGTATTCTGGCAATGTTAAACAAAAGGAGACCGTTTGTAAGTGTCTGCCTCTGCCTTGGGTTAAGAGCAGCAAAGAAAGCAGAATATGACTTTTTTTTTTAAAGTAAGAGCACTGATAAAACTATAAACCATTTAATGCAGCAAATATAACTCAACTGAACTTACACATGGACCAATGGGGGAAAGTATCTATTTCTTGGGGAGGATGAGCTAGTCTGTGGTTTGGCATGCTTAACCTTTTCATCAGCATCACTTTGTCCTCCTGCTATGTCCTTGCTCCCTACAACAGATGACAGCAGAAGAAATAGAAGTTGAAATTCAAGTCCTTGTGTAATGACCATGTTTATATGTCTATGTGACCAGGTCATGAGTTTCCTGGATGTTTGGTCATCTACTGTTCTGGGCATATCTGTAAGGATGTTTCTGGATGACCCTTTTATTCGACACTTCAGAATGCATTCAGCAAATCACCAGCACCAGACTTGGCAAGGGTTGGCCAGGACATATCACTTGAAGGCTTCTGTAGAACAAGACAGCAGGCTGACCTGGAATATAGAGTCTATGCTGACCTAGGGTGCCAGTCTTTCCTGCCTGTGTCCTGGTCCTAGACAACTGGCTCTCCAGTTTGCTGACTCAAGTTGGAACAAATCTCTTTTTATCTCCATCCAGATCTCTAATACATGCCCTACTGTTTCCGTAAATGTTAGGAGAAAGGCTTAAGATTGACCTAAGTTAATTGATCTTCTGGTTTCTTCCTGATTTCCCAGGGGTGACTGCTTCCCCAGCATTCAGCTTGGGCATGTGGACCTGGGAGAGAACAGCTGAGGAGATTTTGGAAAGCAAGAAGAAGTGTTTGGAATTTAAGGTTTCCCATCCACTAGAGTCTGCCTAGAGATGTGGTCAGACTTAAAGGGTCAGGTGTAGTAATATGGACGGCGGGGCTGCGTCCCCAACACCCCAGCCGCCTGCTCGGCTAGCTTATGCCCCGAAATAATTACACAGACACTGTATTCTTTTAATCACTGCTTGGCCCTTAGCTCTAGCCCTTACTGGCTAATTCTGATATCCCAATCAACCCATCTCTAACAATCTGTGAGCACCGGTCTTACCGGGAAGATTCTAGTTCAGAGCTTCATAGTGTGTGTCTGCCCAGGAGCCGGGAGCATGGCGTCTCTCCTGAGGTGTCTGCTCCCAAGAGGAGAGCTGTCAGTCTGAGCTCACTTCCTCTTCCTCCCGGCATTCTGTTCTGTTTACTCCACCTACCTATGTCCTAACCAATAACATGGGCCAAGGCAGTTCCTTTATTAGCCAATGACCTTCCTCCATCAGTCAGGCCTGCACCTGAGAAGCGGTAGGCAGGCATCTTGAAAGGGTCTGTTTCCCTGGGTGCTGAAGAACTGACTCAAAGCTTTTATTGACTCTTTTCCGCCCTCCCTTCTTCCCTCCCTTCCTCCTTTCTTTCTTTCTTTCTTTCTTTCTTTCTTTCTTTCTTTCTTTCTTTCTTTTCTCTCTCTCTCTTTCTTTCTTTCTTTCTTTCTTTCTTTCTTTCTTTCTTTTCTCTCTCTCTCTTTCTTTATTTCTTTTCTCTCTCTCTCTCTTTCTTTCTTTCTTTCTTTTCTCTCTCTCTCTCTTTCTTTCTTTTCTCTCTCTCTCTTTCTTTCTTTTCTCTCTCTCTTTCTTTCTTTCTTTCTTTTCTCTCTCTCTTTCTTTCTTTCTTTTCTCTCTCTCTTTCTTTTCTCTCTCTCTCTCTTTCTTTCTTTCTTTTCTCTCTCTCTTTCTTTCTTTCTTTTCTCTTTCTTTCTTTCTTTCTTTCTTTCTTTCTTTCTTTCTTTCTTTTCTATAGAGTTATTTATTTATTTGACCCACTTCTGTTACCTAACAAAATCGAGACGAGCAGAATGGACAGTCTTTCCACGCCCCTGTTCCTCCCATCACAGACAGCCCCCCTCCTAACTGATGCCATGGATGTGTTTTCTGCCCTTCCTAATACCTTCTCACAACATTCTCCACAACTCGTCTCTCAAGAAAATGGGTGCAGAAGACTGACTTGAGACAATGCCCCTTGAAGGGTGGCCACTCCTCATCTGCCTGTGGCCTCCCTCTCTTTCTCCCCACTTTAGGTCTCCTGTGTAGTCCCTACCCATACAACTAAGCAGCTCTTGGTGCATAGCTCGAAACATGTTCTCTCTTTACCTTTTCACTTCTGGAGGACATAAGAGTGTGTCTTCTCTGCTGTGCGGAAACATGGCGCGACTCCAGGTCGACCACTGTCCATTTGAGAACCCTAGGGGATGATGCCCGACTTGACTTGTGTTTCTCCCACACACCGTGCGTCTTCCCAGACTGTTACGGATCTTCTTGCCTAAATTCTCTATCCTTCACAAGCATAGGGAACGAGAATTCATTTAAGACCCAGTGACCCAGTGACCCAGTGAGAGCCCATGCCATCCCTATAGTTACATGTGGACCCCATCATCAACCGGGTCCTCTTCTGACTTAGAGTAGCCTTGCTGATGCTGGCACCTGCTCTTTGTGCTTTGTGGGGGTGTGACTTCTTGGCTATGTGCCAACCTTTGTCTGAGCTAAGAATCAGTCCTTGAATTTCTCCTAGCAGATAAAAACTGTAATTCTCAGGGTCATCCTGCCTCTAGGGCAGTGTTGGAGTCACCTTGAGCCTTTCTCCACCTGCCTATGTTTCTGCACGCTTGGGGGTAAACCCAGAATTGCTGAAATAGGCACCAGAGACACCGTCTGATGTTAGAAAGAAAAATTAGGATCCCTCAAAGGAATTAGGCCCCAATGGTGTGTGTCCTGCTGGTGCCTCTGTGGAGGACCCAGCGTTTGTCACTCGTGGAAACACATTGAAATGATGCTGGGAAGGGTGACAGGGTGGAATGAAAGAGACCAATGCACACTGAGCCCACAGGGTCCACACAAGGCAGCCAGCATAGTCATTTCATGTTTATAGTTGAGGAATTCAAGACTCGGGGAAGGCTGAACAAACCGGAGTGCCACCGGGCCAGAGTCCAGATCTACATTCTCCCAAGCTCCATATCAAATGCTTGAAGAGCAAGACCCAAAATCAAATCAAAGAGCATGGGTTAGACCTGTAAGCACCCAGGCTCCAAGAGCTGTGGATAGCGTGGCTAGTTTGCCTTTGAGTGCTCTGTCTTCAGAGCAGGTTCCTTCTCTGACCATAGCAGGGGATGTATGTCTTTCTAGTTGATGGATTGAAAGTGTCGTCCCAGTTCCTGGCATCCATCTTAGGGGCGCCAATGGAGCAGAACACACCATTTCAAGCCCCCTCCCCCTGGGAGTTTCCTTGGTCTGGACTTCACCTCTGGGAGGCCTGCCAAGTGCTGACCCCTCCCCAGGAAGGGTCAGGACCACTCCCACAGGCTATTTAGGTCGCTGACATGTGGTCATGGGTTTTGCATGGTCTCTCCCTCTCTACCTCCCCCCCCCCACACACACACCATGTTCCTGACCACCTGGGAGCGAGCGCTGCAATCATTAAATGTGGGCATCTTTGATTTGGTCTAATCTGGTCTGATTGGAGTTATCTTGCGTCGGCAGAGAGATTCCTCTTAAGGATTATTTCTAGCACTAGTAAGTGAGTAAAGAGTTTCTACCTGATGAGACAGAAAATAAAAAGTCCTGAGCACACTCTGGAGAGGTATGATTCCAGATACCCTGGAAGATTTTCACCGTAAAACCAGGGAAAGTAGGAGACAGCCAAGAGTGTTTATTTTACACCACACGGGTATGTTTGCCGCTGCATCACAGTAATTTAAGAAATAAAATAAGGGCTGGAGAGATGGCTCAACGGTTAAGAGCATTGCCTGCTCTTCCAAAGGTCCTGAGTTCAATTCCCAGCAACCACATGGTGGCTCACTACCATCTGTAATGAGGTCTGGTGCCCTCTCCTGGCCTGCAGGCATACACACAGACAGAACATTGTATACATAATAAATAAATAAACATTTTTAAAAAAAGAAATAAAATAAGTGCACTATCTATACACTCTCAAGAGGGAAAAGAAGTCTCTGTGTAAACCTGTGTATCCTTCCTATGTGAAGCAGCAGGAAATCCTGAGTCGTCATGGTGGCCTTGTCTCGCTGCCTGCTGCTGCCTCAGTAAAGCTGGTCTGGCTGCTGATCTGGGGCTGCTGTTCTCATAGGGGTTGTGGAGGCCTGGGCACGCTGGCCTTGTCATCCAAGGCTGTCTAATCTGAACCAGAGAAGGCAGCTGTGCCCGCTTTGCCAAGGCCCTTTCCTCAGGATTACAAAGCCTTGCATTGATGTAGACTGGTGCCGAGCGAGCATCAGCCTGTCCCCTCATGACTGGAAACCTGTCTTGAGTTTCTCATTCCTTCAAGCAGCTTTGGAAGTGATTACCCTTTTATCCTATAAAAATGTGTGTGCGTCTGAACAAAGACTTGTGGCTTGGAGGGATTGACAGGGCCACCCTCCCTGCTCCCTATGGCACCTGCCTACTTTCCAGTCATTTGCCAGAGCACAGCGCCTTCCTGGGCTCGTTGTGACGTAATATAGAGCACCGTATGTATTTTGCACTCAACAAAATGAAATCTGCTAAGTTTAGGGTTCTTCGCTTAAAAATTCCCTAATTAGAAGGAACTTCCGGCCACACGTTTAAACACTCGCAGAGCCATGCCAGCTCTTTGCAGGTGTGTCTTTGCCATCTGCACTGCCAACTTGCTTCTACTCCTGGGCGGGAGAGTAAGCGTGCCAGGGAGGGGAAGAGGGAAGTATGCATATTTGAGTTACTGGGGGGATTTTAAACTATGGCTCTTCTCATTTCTCCTTCTCTACTCACGATAACGTTCCCAACTGGTCCTCAGTCTCTGAGAAGCCTAGTATGGAGCTTCCTAGCAATTGGAGCTTCAGTTTGTAAGGAACCAAGACAGGGCAGATGACTCACGACAGTAAGCTCATAGGAATCTGAGAACGTTGGAGTTGGAGAGAGAAAAGACAACGCAAACATTTTAATTCCGACTGATATGAAAAAGAACCCACAAAAACAAAACAAACCCATCCTTACTTAAATACAAGCTCACCAGGCAAGTCAGAATGCACGCACCATATTGAATTGCATTGTGGCTTTTCTGTTCAAAAAGTGCTACCTTGTTCTTTAGGGGCCTGGAGAAAGGATGGGGAATGTTAATTTTTCCTCTTTAAATTTCAGAGGAGGTGTCTGAGGACTGCCTGGGGGTAGGATGTGTGGGGGTGGGGGATGGGGGTGATGAGTATGGGGGTGGGAGTGGACATGGGGGGTGGGGTGGTGAGTGTGGGGGGGATGAGTGTGGGGTTTGGGGTGGTGAGAGTGGGGGGTGTAGTAGGGGTGGTGAGTGCGGAGGTAGAGGTGGGGGTGGTGAGGTGAAGGTGGAAGTGGGGGTGGTGAGTGTGGAGGTAGAGGTAGAGGTGGGGGAATGAGGGTGGTGAGTGTGGAGGTGAGGTGGTGAGAGTCAGAGGTAGTAGGGGTGGTGAGTGTGGGGGTGGGAGTGGAGGTGGTGATGGGGTGGGGGTCAGGTGAAGGTGTGCCTACAGTCCTGGACTAAGGCGCTAGGCCCAGGTAGAGCATTTCCCATGTGACTGCCCCATGTGTGGAGACATGGAAACTTCTACACCTCCTCCTTTATATTAGAGACATTAAGTCTCAAATTAAGACTGGATCATATTGAGCTAACTGTGGGTGACAGGGCACCCCTGTGGTTGTTTTCATTCCATCATCTCTTTGTTTTAATCTTAGTTACTATGAACAGGTGTTTGGTTAAAAGCCAGAGAGCTCACAGGAACTTGGGAAGGAAGGCCATCATCTTCCAGTCTTTATCCCACTTGGTTTTGGGCTTTCGTAGTTGACTTTACAGTTCGGGATGTATTTCTTTCTCTGCTCTCCACTGTGAGGGCCTGGTGTGGTTCGCCCATTTCACCGTTAGCCACTGAGCCTCTGTGTGCTTCCTTCTCTCTCGTTCCATCTTGACGATAGCCATGTTAGCGTCTTCGGCAATGTGACTGGTGACTTGATATTTTAAATACATCCATAGAGGAGAAATCCTCAGACCTGACCTTCGCACTCCGGTTCTGACTGCTTTTTTTTTCTACCACTTTTATCAGCTCTGATAAACAACCTGGAAATGTGTAATTAACAGTAGTGTGAACTCACGTGGCAGGCTTTTTACAAAATGCTAGGGAAACTTTACACCCGACTATTAGAAATATAAAGTCTAGTCGTTTATATCAGGTGCCTCATAAGTTTGTGCCTCATAAGAACATAGTTACTGTCTGGATTCTAAGAACAGAAGCCAAATATTCTGTGTGTGCCTACCCTCTGCTGCTCCTGACTTTGTAGAAATCAAAGTACCAAGTGAAAATGAAATCTGGTATGCCAGATTCAGGTTCTCAGTATGAGAAAACTTTCTCCAAAGATGGATGGGGGATGGCCCTGAGAAGGTGAGCTCCTCATGGTTGCAAGTGTCTAAGCACAGGACAGCTGCTCACCCATCCAGGGTCCCACAGAAAAGTAAACGTCCTCTCAATTATTTTTCACCCAGAAGGATTTTGATTCTGTTAAATCAGTGCTACGTCCTATGGGTAAATGGTGTGTGCTAGATCATGTGTTCTCAACTAGGGTAACTTTGTTTCCAATGAGGTGAAATTGACTATGAGGTATGTGTGAAAAAAAAAAAAAAACAAAAGACCCATAACTGTAAAGACAATGATTTGTAGAACTCCACAGGGCCAGAGCTTATAAACAAATATGTGGTGTATCCGTATGATTAAACGTTTGTTGTTGGGTTTCTGTCCTGCCTGGTTTCTGTCTTCCCATCAGGTCCCACAGCCGTTTAGCCCCAAAGAAATCACACAGAGGTCTATATTAATGATAAACTGATTGACCCATTAGCTCAGGCTTCTTATTAACTCTTATAACTTATATTAACCCATTATTCTTATCTGTGCACATATCCTGGTCTGACCTTGAACTTAGGGGACTGGTCCTCAGGCAGGGGAACCCTACTGATGGGAGAGAAAGGCTTTTGTTTTAAGTAACTCTGTCAGGAGGCTGAGGTGGAAACCAACTTCACCACTTCTGTTATCTAGTCATGGCCCCTTTCCCTATCTGTCTGCCTGTCTGGGAGGGGAATCTCTAACTCCCAGCCCCTTACTTCTACACAGGATGGCTGGAATTGTCAGTCCTTGGTAGAGTGAAGTCCTAGAACCTCCCACATGGGCATCATGTGTGACCTTTTCAGAAATGCAGAATCCCTGCCTCGATTTCATCACCACATCATTGTCTGTGCTTTAAAATGTCCCAGATGAGCTGAGTGTGGCAGCGTATGCCTTCCGTCTCAATGCTTAGGGGGGCAGAGGCAGGCACCAGTTTGGTCTTTGTAGCAAGCTTCAGGCCAGCCAAGGCTAAAGACTATGACTTAATATATACATATGCACATATGTATATGTATATATGTATATATTAAGTAAGCTGAGAGTTAGGGTATGGTCATTAGTCAAGGAGACCCTATATAAGCTGCTCTTGGAATAAAGAAGCATTCTTTGGGTCATATATATATATATATGTCCCTTGTTGGAAGAGGCCGCTTATTGGTTCCTGGCTGCTCAGCAGCTCAACCCCCTGAAATAATCACACAGAAACTATATTATTTAAAACACTGCTTGGCCCATTAGCTCTAGCTTCTTATTGGCTAACTCTTACATATTAATTTAACCCATCTCCATTAATCTATACATCACCATGCAGGTGTGGTCCACCAGCAAAATTTCAGTGGGTCTGTCTCTGATGGTGGCTCCATGGCTTCTCCAAACTCTGCCCTTTTTCCCAGCATTCAGTTTAGTTTTTCTCGCCTAGCTCTGTTCCCCTATAGCTCTACTATAGGCCCAAAGTAGTTCCTTTATTAGCCAATGATATTCACAGCATACAGAGGGGAATCCCACATCACCTCCCCTTTTCTGTTTAAGTAAAAAAGAAAGGTTTTAACCTTAACATAGTCAAATTACATATGACAAAACAGGTATCAAGCAATAATTACAGGTACAATATTTATATCTACTTTATCTTTTAGCATAACTAAGGAAAACTATAGCTATAAATTCTTCAACTCCATCGAAAACAATCCCTGATGACTCATAGGTATGTTAAAATGCAGGAGGAATAATGTAGTACAATGCCTGCTCTACTCGCTTTGGTATGGTTCGTGAGTTGGGCAAGGGCCTGGAGATTAAAACACACACACACACACACACACACACACACACACAGCCAAGAATGTTCCTTTATTGTGTTCCAGGGCAGCTTATATAGGGTCTCCTTGACTAATGGCCATGCCCTAACTCTCAGCCGCAAGTCCCCCAGAAACCACTCCCAGGATATCAGGAATTCCTGAGGGTCTGGTACCCAGAGAAGCTGGAAGACAAGTTGTTTGTTCAGAGCAGCTGCGAGCATAGGAAAACAAATTGTTTACTCTGGCAGGCAGGGGGGGGGGTCACAGGAAATTCAGGGTTTGGGGGTCCACAGTCCCCAACAGAATAAAACTAAATGAAATAACACATCTTCAAATAGAGGGTTTTACAGCTTGTACAGCAATGATTCTCAACCTGTGTGTCGCGACCCCATTGGCAACCCTCTACTTCCAAAAATATTTACATTATGTTCATAACAGTAACAAAATTACAGTTATGAAGTAGCAACAAAAACAGTCTTATAGTTGGGGGGGTCACCACAACATGAGGAACTGTATTAAAGCATCAGGAAGGTGGAGAACCAACAGCCTTGAAGCCAAGCAGCTGTCAGGAGTTCAGCTGTGACTGCTTGCAAAGATCCCAGCTGGGTTTGTTGACTGTAAACATCCACTCATAGAAGGAAGGGGGTGGGAACATCATGGGACCCTCACCTGACTAACCAGCTGCTCCTGCCAACACCTGTATGCAATTCTGCCCTAATTGCTTAAGGTTCTGGGCTCTCCAGGAGGGGCTGGAGGCTATAGGTTGGGGAAGATGAGGTTAGAGGACCTTGTCTGTGTGGCTTCCACGTGTGGTCAAACTTTTCAGTGCGCTGCTCCGGAGGGCCTCACACTCCTGCCAGTAACGTCACCTATGCTCTGTGAGAGATCCCTATAAACTCACTGGTTCCCCAGGAAGAACACTGGCAGAATACAACTTTGGTTTGTCATTGGAACCATAGAAGGAATGGGGATACATTGTCCGTGTCCTGTGCCCAAGGAGAACGTTATTGTAACAATAGGCTAAGCACATTCAATTGAGGAACATCTTTGCCCCCCACCTCGTGTGTGGATCTGTGTTATACGCGGCAAAGAACACAAATCTGAGGAAGGGCCGGTTCCCACCCTCTGCTAGTGTGTGCCTCTGTGTGTGTTTTATAATGAGTGTCTTGCAGTACTCATTTCAACCTTATCTTGGCTTAAAAGATAAGGAAAGAACCAAAACATATGGGGTTTGTTGGCACACGGGGGCTGAGTTATGAATACTGTCAAAGACACAGGAACTGAAAGGTTCAGACAAGGAAAACAAGCAGAAAAAAAAAAGGCTCCAGAATGTAGGCCCCTTCTCCTCCCCAACGCTGCCAACACTGCCATTCCCCCCACCCCCTGCAGATTTCCTGCAGAAAAGAGCCTGGGGATCTAGGAGCACAGCCTCTTCCTTTGTCAGGACGGAGGATCCAACGCATCTGCTCACTGGACTCACGCTTGTTTGGTGCAGGCCATTTTCTCTTAAAATAGCTGAACTATTTGCCAAATTCTCCCCAGTCCTTGGTGCAAGCTGTTTACTTTCTTTTCCACGCACGCCCTAGGATGGGAGAAAGTAAGCTTTTAGACCCTTCTGCATCACTCTGTTTGAAGTCCGGAATTACTGGAACCAGATCTTTTATGGAACAAAGAACTTTCTTCTGTTGGCTAATCTACTTGAACTGATTCTTACCCCCATACATATTTGTATCAAATTCTTCTCATTCAGCAGGCTCAATTTCCGTTCTGAGGATATTTTGGATCTCATTTGGAGTTCAGGGAGGGACCAGGTCAGCTCTCAGGATGGATCATGGCAACACTTACGCAGATGCGCCTGGTAGGGCACTGGCAATGCAGGGAACCAGCCTCCCTCTGAGTCGGTACCGTTAGTTTCTAATTTATAGTCTTAGATGGGATAGTATACAATGATGTCTTGCTTGGGGCTGAGCCCTTAACTGTCTCTTCTTCTCGGCTCCTTAAGCACCACGACGAACCTCTATATTCTGCTGCAATTGTAAAGAGAGGCTTCTCTGATTAAAGGAAAATTTGTGGGCATAAACACAACTATTTAGACTACAGCCTAGTGCTATGAGAATTTAGCTTAAAAAAAATGTATTAAGTTCGCACCAAGTATCTAAGACCTCTCGGCTATGAATTTGGGGCTGCGTTTATACTAAGAGGCACGGATTCTCTCTGGCGGAATGGGCCCCAAATCCAATCAGAGAAGATGGTTCCTCCCACAACAGACTTGTCCCCTGCACCGGTAGGTATGCATCTCGCCTGACAAGATGGAATCGTTGATTTAGCCAAGACTGTTAAGGAGCTTCCCACACTGTGGAGGCTAGCCAGCAAGGAAGAAACATCTGACCCAGTTTTGACTTCATTTCTCTACATTTTGCAACCAAGGTGTGCTGACTCTTTAGCAAGAGAGTCTTATCAGAGTCCTGGTGGGCAAGCAAGAAAAGTGGCAACAACTTGTGCTGTTTTGTCAGGGCCTCTTGGACCTCCCTGACCAGCTCATAAGGAAATAGATCACAGCGGACACTAGGGTTTGGTAAACTTGGGCTTCCCAGAGCAGCATCATTATTCAGAAGTGCAAACTGTCCCAGTGGTCCCTCCCCACAACTCTATATCTAATTGCCTTGCCGATGTGAGTTTCCGCACGACTTTTCATGCCCCCTTCGTTTTCTTAATCTTCCTTCCTTCCTCCATTTCCTCATCCTTCTGCATCCGCCCATGCTTAAACTTTCCATTTCCTCAAATTCCACACTTACGTTTTCATATTTCCTATGTCATGTAATTTGAGAGAGAACATGTGGTGTTTATCTTTCTGAGCCTGCGTGAGTTCTCTCAGTATATTTTTTTTCTAGTTTTTTTCCCATCTATCTGTAAATTTCATAATTTTTTCTTTATAGCCGACTAGAATTCCACTGTGTATATGTTTCACATTTTCATCAGCCGCTCGTGTGTTGGTGAACATCTAGGCTGACTCTGTTTCCTAGCTCTTGTGATGGAGCATCCATGAACATGGGTGAGAAAACATCTCTGAAGTAGGGAAAAGAGTTCTCTGCGTGTTGTCCCAGAAGAGCTGTAGCAGAATCAAACAGTCATTCAATTTCTAGCTCTCTGAGGAACCATCTCACTGATTTTCACAGTGACTGAGCCAGTTTGCATTCCCACCAACAGTGAACTGGGGTTCCTCTCTCCTCACAGTCCTGCTAGAGTTTATGACACTTGGTTTCTTGATGATTTGCTTGCTGTTTTGAGAATTAAAAGGGGCAGTTTGGGGAGAAATAAAATAGAAGCAGGAAGACCATCTGGGACACTTGAAAGAAGTGGTCATTGTACAGCCAGGTTGAAGAGCAAGGGATCCAGGGGAAAGTGGCACATTCTGAATGTAGTTTGAAGATAAAGTTTACAAACTCTGTGGTCAGGTTAGACATGGAAGTTTGTAACACAAGGACAGGAATCAAAGACGATGCCAACATTTCAGATCTGGGCAGCTGGAAGGACAGAACTGTACTAACTCAAGTACAAAAGACCATGAGAAAGGGTGATTATATTGGAAGGTTACCATTCTATGTTGCTTTTAACTAAGTCTCTATTGTTCTGTTTTATTAATAAAGACTCAGGAACCAGATACTGGGGTGAAAACCTGCTAACTCAGAGAGGCAGAGGAAACACCCAGCTGCTTCCTCCTCCATTAACATCCCCAAAAGAGCTAAACTCCTATGTCACCATCTCAAACAAAAAGCTCCTTCAACTGAATGTCTTTCCCTACTACTTTCTGTGCATCTCTCTCTCTATCTTCCTGACTCTCTCTTACTCTCTATGGTTTTTTTCATGTCAACTGGTTGCTTGCTCCTTTTGATCTATGGCTGATTTTATTTAATCCTGTTTACAGTATTCAAGTGGAAAGCTCTGGATTAAAGTGTGTGCTAGGACTGAGCCACACCACAGCTAAGAACAGGTTTTTCTAGTAAATAATGCAATTTTGGGGTTCACAGTGTGACCAAAATATTCTGCAATGATTCTATCTAGAAAACACTGTGTCTTCTTTAGCAATCTAGATGTCCAAGGTCTCTTGACTACTTGAAGATGGATATTTTCTATTTTCCTCCAAAGACAAGAACAGAACCCTGCCCCAACTCTTTGAAGATTTCCTTACAATTTGTAGGATTATCACCTCTCTGGATGAGCTGTCATTTTTCCTTATCAAGAGGTTTCTCATTTTCAAACCAAATCTTGATTAATTTTGATGGTATCTATAGCTTTTCTTCTCCTGTGGAAATAAGAATGAAACTCTTCCCCAATGTAGCACATCTGTTTTCCATTTTGTGTTCAACACATCCTTGAAGTACACCCGTTGATTTTATTCAGAAGTGTTTTTCTATTGTCTGTGTCTCTGTGAAGCTTTTGTTCCTTTCTCATTAGCACTAAGAAAATTCAAAGTTAATATGCAATCTATTTCTGTGCTAGGCTTCCTTAGCCTCCTTATTCCCCTGGAAGATGAGTGCGCTATCTGCCCATTCCACAGCCCCATGATGCAGGACAATCAAATGTATTAGGGAATCAAGTCAAAGCAGGAACTCAGTTTATTACTGTGAGCATCAGCTTATATAGGTTAAGTGACATGGTGTGATGTGGGGGTACTTCCAGCCAATGAGAGACAGCCAAGCCTTCCTTCTGGCTGGAGGGGCGTCTACCTAGTTTTTGCTGTCTCATCCTCACTCAGTTCCCTCAGACTTGAACCAGGCTTTTCTCTGTCCTACAGGCCTTTAGGTACAGGCCCTGAGATAATTTTGGCCTAACATTTCTGGAGGTATTAATCATCCTTTTCTGTTCATTTATCCTTTAGAGTTTGATATGATCTTTTTATAACTGCCTGGCCTATAGGATTGTATGGTATATCTGTAATATGCTTTACATTATAATATGCAAAAACCAGTTTCATTTTCTTAGAGACATATGCTGGAGAATTGTCTGTCTTTATTTGTACAGGTATAACCATGGTGGCCATAACTTCCAGCAAATGTGTGATTATCAAATCAGCATTTTCTGAACTCAAAGCAGTTACCCATTGAAAACCCGAATAGGTATCAATGGTGTGATGTACATACTTTAGTTTTCCAAGTTCTACAAAATGGAACACATCCATCTGCCAGATTTCATTCCTTTGAGGACCCTTTGGGTTACTTCCTGCAGGTAGTGGTATTTGGTTGTATAAAGAACAAGTAGGGCCTTTCCTTATAATTTCCTTGGCTTGTTGTCATGGGATAGAAAAGTCTTTTTTTTAAATCTTTGCTGTTGACATGATTTTTTTTATAAAATGCTGAGGACTTCAACACAATTAATAATTGACGGATTTCTGTATTACCTTGTGCTAGAATACCTGACAGCCCTGTATGGGATCAAGTGTGTGTTATGTATATGAGGTGGTTCCTATTCCTGATTGCATCTTGTAACAGAATAAATAATAAAGTCAATTCTATACCATCTGGTATGAATTCATTGGTTTCAATATACAAAACAACTCTTGCTGCATATTGTGAATTGGTAACTATGCTGAGAAGGTCTTTCTTTAAAATCTCTTAATACTGTGAGAATAGCATATAATTCTGACTTTTGGACAGAATCATAAGGGATTTGATCTACTTTACATGTTTTCTGATTTGTAATCTGCCTTTCCTGATTTATTTGCATTGGTATAGAATATAGGGGTTCCAGTTAGTGGTGTATCCCATACAATGAGAGGAAGAATCCAGTTAGTTCTCTTTACAAGTCAGATTCTCTTGCTTTTGGGATAGTTGTTATTTATCTCTACCAGAAAATTACTATAAGCTCTTTGCCAGGGATCACTTTCTTTCCATAATTTGTTAATTTCGTTATTATTTAAAAGTACTATAATTTCTGCTGGGTCTATTCCTGCTAATTGATGAAGTTTCAATTTTTCTTTTAGAATTAACTTAGAGACCTTTTCCATATAAGTTTTAAATTTTTTACTTGGTTTATGTGGGGGGAAAAGATCCATTCTAAGATAATATCTTCCCTTTGCATTAAAATTCCTGTAGGGAAATGTTTGGAGGACAATATGACCAGAATGTAGCTAATATTCAGATCCATGTGATCCACATGTACCTTCTGTAATTTTTCTTCAATCAAAAATGATGCTCTCTCAGCTTCAGCTGATAATTCCCTTGGACTATCTAAGTCCTTGGAATCATATAAGGTTTTATTTAAATTAATCAGGTTATCAGGACCTATCCTAATAGTTCACCATAGATGGGAAATATCTCCTGGCAATCTTTGGAAGTCATTAACAGTCTGCAATCAATATCTTCTAATTTGTACCCTTTGTGGTCTATTTTTTGTAAACCTATTTTATAGCCTAAATAATTAATAGAATCTTCTCTTTGTATTTTTTAGGAGCAATTTGTAATCCCCAATAAGTCAAAAATTCTAAAGTATCTACACTTGAGTTAGATAGTAAAATCTCATCCATGTAATGGTTAACTATATGTTCAGGTAATTGCTATGCATTATTTCCAATGGCTTGCAAAATATTGGCACATGGTAGGACTATTTAGCATTTCTTATTTGAGATTCTTCCATTGATATCTCTTAACAGGCTGAGAATTGTCATAAGTGGGCAATATGAAAGCAAATTTTTCTCTGTCTTTTTCTTGTAAAGAAAGTGAAGAAACAATCTTTTAAATCAATAACTGTAAGAGGCCATCATTTAGATAATAGAGAAGGCAAAGGAATTCCAGACTGTAGAGAGCCCATTGGCTGAATCACCTTATTAACAGCTCTTCGATCTGTCACCATTCTCCATTTTCCAGATTTCTTTAAACAATAATACAGGAGAATTCCAAGGGCTGGTTGATTCTTCAATATGCCAAGCAATTAGTTGCTCCCATACTCGCGGTTCTAAAACTGGAAATTGCACAATCTATACAGGTTTGTCTGTCAATCATCTTAAAGGTATGTCTGTTGGTGTCCTAGGAAGATTAGCAGCTTTTGTGCCCTGTTCTTATACTACCTGGAATGGCCAGTGACTGTGATTTCCCTCTAGCTTTACTCCATTGCTCAAAGTCTTAGTCTCTTCTCTGAATGAGCTACTACTCCACTGCAATTGTGGACCAGGCTCTAAAAGAGCTTTAACCAAATCTATGCAGTCTATAAGGATAATTCTATTACAAACTGACTTCCAGTTTAATATTTTCTTCACAAAAGGTAAACGCATGCCATATCAGACTATTGCTTCCTTAAATCTTTTTAACTCTAACATTGGCACAGGAGTCCATTCAGCTCTTACCCTATCGTTTGGAAATTCTTGTGCAGTTACTGGATATATTAAGGTTGATTGTTTGAAAACCTTAGGCTGTTCTTCTCTATTCTTACACTGCAGCACTAAAATTGGTTGTCCATTAAATTCCTCTGTGTGAATTTGAATATCTCTATGATCATTTTATTAAGTATTTCCAGGGCCTGTATCTTAGCACCCAGAATAACCAATGTTTTTAGTGATAAAGCAAAAATGATAATACTGATTGTTGTTCTTTTGCCGAACTACAGTTCCCAGCGTTCTCCTGGATACAGACATTTCCCAGAAGCCTTTGTATTCCTCATTAAAAAGCGAGGGTCCTATGACCCCACTCTCTCTTCTCTTCTCTTCTCTTCTCTTCTCTTCTCTTCTCTTCTCTTCTCTTCTCTTCTCTTCTCTTTTCCTTTTCCCCAGTCTTTCCTATTGTATCGGCACATCCTCACCTGCCTGTTGCCCCTCCCCCATTAAAGTGCACCCACGTGGGACTGCCGCGTGTCTGTGACTTTTCCTCGCGTAATCATCTTTGTCCTCTACCCTGCAGACAGAAATTAATTAAGAACATTGGTGCTGCCCTTGACTCGGTAACCTCTTCGTCCTGGTGCCCGAGGCTTTTGCCTCTGGGTTTCACCGGCACAAGGTCTGGAACCGGCCTGCACTCATCTCCAGCTGTTTGCCACGGCCATTCACCTCATCCTCATCCTCATCAGTGAGTTAACCTAAGTTGGCTTCCCTTCCCCCGGGGCGCTCAGAGACTGTCCGGCCGGCTTTCTTTGGTGTGTCCTGGACTGGGTCGCCAACCTCCCTTCCCCTTCCCTCGCTTTTTGCCCTTGGCTGAAACCTGCCTCAGTCCGCACCCGGGAGTTCGGTGCTCCCGGCCTTTTTCTCCTTTTTTTTCTAACCTTTTCCTGTCTTTCCGGCCCGCTCCGGTGCAGTGCCTTTGGGCCGTACGCAGGCCCTAAAAAGCTTAATTGTCTCCTCCCAGCCGGGGCTTTTTCTCCCCCATACGGTAGCTGGGTTCGGGCCAGTTAAGCCCTAGCACGCCCCAAGAACGCCAGGACGCCGACGCTCTTGGCCTGCCGTGTTCGCGGTACCTTTTGGGTACCTTTTTGCGGGCAGGCTTCAGTTTCAGTCATGGCTCTGTAACCAACCCCCGCATCTGGAAGGCTGGTGCAATGCTATCCCTCCAGGGACCCTCTGCTCCCGCCGCCATGGATCCTGGACAAACCTCAAACTCCATACCCCCCCCACTGTGCCTGGAGGGGCCACTCGCTCTCGCTCTGCCCAGTCGAGCGACAGTGATTGGCTCACCCATTCCTCTTCCAATGTTTACTCGCCTGCACCTCACCCCGTTTCATTCCTAGGTCTCCAGGAGTCCCGCATAAATATTCTTCTGGGTTACCTACCCGCTCCCTCTCCGAATCAGCCTCACCCCACTTCTCCTGCAACAGGTCACGTGTCTTCGGATTCTTCCCTGTCCCCACCCCCACTAGGCGGCGGAGAAGCCCGGTCGCGGCTCTCCCCCTGCTCCCGCAGTGGACCCTGCTCAGCATCTCCCCCTCCCTAGTGCTCGCGATGGGCTTGTCAGGTCGCACCATCGCGAACAGGGGGGGACAGGGGCGGAGCGTCTGGGTACGCGTGTTCCCGGGATCGCAGGTGCAACGCGATTCTCTCCACCACAGGTCACACAGGTGGCTTAAGGCCAAAGCCCCTCTAGGCTCCCGCTACCCTTAGCTCTTTTCAGGCTCCGAGCTCTTCCAAGGGGCCCTCTCCTCATTTCACCCTTTGAACTCATGTATGGGCGGCCGGTCTTAACCCCCAGCTTCTCATCGGAGACCTCTCCCCTTCCTGCAAACCTGCTCACTCCCCTCCTTTTCCACTTACGCTCACTACTGTGGGACTTCACAGATCATTCACTACCTCGACCATGTGCTAATACATGTCCACTGCCAGTTAAAATAGGAGATAAGGAGCCGGGCGGTGGTGGCGCACGCCTTTAATCCCAGCACTCGGGAGGCAGAGGCAGGCGGATCTCTTTGAGTTCGAGGCCAGCCTGGTCTACAAGAGCTAGTTCCAGGACAGGAACCAAAAGCTACGGAGAAACCCTGTCTCGAAAAATAAATAAAAAAAAACAGGAGATAAGGTATTACTCTCACCTCCAGGCCAGCACCCTTCACCCCTTTCCCCTAAATGGCAGGGCCCTTTCAGAGTAATTCTTTTAACTCCCACAGCTGCCAAGCTTGAAGGGATTCCTCATTGGATTCACCTGTCACATCTTAAACCGTTTATCTCCACAGCTCAAGATAATCCTTCATATACGGTAACTCAAACTGGAGCCTGTTCTCTTCAGTTCCAAAGAATGCCTGATTCAGTTCCCCTACTACAGTCTAAGGAGAACACTGGTCCCCATCCATCGCTGTGTTAACACACCCTCCCTTCTTTAAATTCATAAATAACCGCCTAGGCTGTCGTTACAGGTACCCCCATTAAATACAGAGTCAAGTGGTAAGCAGATTCTCCTCTACAAAGCTCTTTAACATAACAGGCCAGCCACTGACTGCAGCAGTGGCCCCTGAAATGTTAAGAAATGTATGGTTAGAATCTATTTCTTTTAAGACAGTTTCTTTAAGCTCCAGGATGCCAGCCCAACCCACCTAAACAAATCAAACACAAGCGGACCATTAATGGAATAAGTATTCTTTTTATCATTCTTAACCCCGGACATCCTATCTCCCCCCCCCTTTTTAATTTTCTTCCTTTTACTAATGCAACTTTTGCCTTCCAGTATCTTAATGATGACCCAGCTACTCAGGAAAGCCAGACAGATTTCTCCAATCAGCTACCTCAGATGACAGCCGATTTCTTCAATCAGCTACGCCAGACACCAGCGACCTCAAACACTAGCGATCAGCGACTTCAGATGCCAATGGGACATTCCCTGGACCCCTCAACGCCCAAAGCCAGCAGGAAGCAGCCATGAGAGACCGAACCACGCCCCCATTCCCTACCCTTCAAGGTTCCCCAATTTTTTTTTAATCAAACCAAAAGGGTGTAATGTTGTTCTTTTGCTGAACTACAGTTCCCAGCATTCCCCTGGATACGGACATTTCCCAGAAGCCTTTGTATTCCTGGTTAAAAAGCGAGGATCCTACGACCCCACTCTCTCTTCTCTTCTCTTCTCTTCTCTTCTCTTCTCTTCTCTTCTCTTCTCTTCTCTTCTCTTCTCTTTTCCCCAGTCTTTCCTATTGTATCGGCACACCCTCACCTGCCTGTTGCCCCTCCCCCATTAAAGTGCACCCACGTGGGACTGCCGCGTGTCTGTGACTTTTCCTCGCGTAATCATCTTTGTCCTCTACCCTGCAGCCAGAAATTAATTAAGAACACTGATAATGTTTACAATTGACATTACATAAATCCCATCCTAATTAGTTATCCTCTCATTTCACACTGTTTGGCATATTATTATTCAGAGACACAAATCCCTCCAATGTAATGATATTTCCCTTTTTTTAATGTGGGGAAAAAAACTTCCTTTTAAACTAATTCCTCCCTTTAAGAACTCCCCATTGTCAGTTGGGCAGTAGTGGTGCACACCTTTAAACCCAGCACTCAGGAGGCAGAGGAAGGCAGATTTCTGTGAGTTTGAGGCCAGCCTGGTCTACAAGAGCTAGTTTCAGGACAGGCTCTAAAGCTACAGAGAAACCTTGTCTCAAAACAAACAAACAAACAAAAACAAACAAACAAACAAACAAAAATTCCCCAAATCTGCTGACAATGTTGATGAAGATGTGAAGATTATTGCTGCTGCAGAGAACATTAAAAACCTGACTGGATTTCAAGGTAGCTATCTATTTTGACAACAGCCCAAGAAAGGGTTTCAGGGAGAGCCCACCAGGAGAGAAGAAATAAAAAACCCAGCCAGTAGGGCATTGACTCTGATCCTTTGTAACTCTGGCCTAGGCCGGTGGCTGTAAGATCACAGGTAAATGGCTGTTTTGTGAAGTTGTTCCCCAAAGGTGGGTGCCAAATGTAGCATGAATAATAAAAAACCCTGACACAGATAGTGGGGTTCAACCTGAAGATCAGAAAAGCAAAGCAGCCAACCTTTTACCTCTACCAAATCTTCAGGCCAAAGAGGCGAGATCCCATCTCCATGAATTCTCAAACACGACACTCCATTGTGTTCCTGTCTTCCCCTCTATAGTTCCCTCTCTACCCAGCCATATCACTCTTGTCTCCACCTCCCTAGTGCTGGGATTAAAGGTATGAGCTACCACTTGGATCTGTTTCTAGGTCAATCTTTTGCAGCCCAGGGTAACCTTGGACTCATAGAGCTCCATCTGCCTCTCTCTTCCAAGTCCTGGGATTAAAGTTGTTTGCCGCCATTCTCTGGCCTGTATAACTGACTAGCATGGCTGCTTTGGCCTCTGATCGTCAGACAAGCTTTATTTATTAAAGCACAAATAATATACCACTATACTGATATTCATAGGTTGTCATCTGACCTTCCTTCCATATGCAAGCCACACACAACAGAAATAAATAAATATAATTAAAAATTTAAAAGAATTAATGGGAGAAGACAAATAGCAGAGAGTGGTTTAGATAATTCTTTCCCATCTCATCAGGGTCTGGTTTATATTTCACCTAGACCATTTGACTATATTCCCTGCCCTCAGTCTTTGAGTTTTTAACTACCTTGTTTGTTTGTTTATTGTGTGGGTGTGAGGGGGTGCATACATGCCATAGCACATGTGTGGAGAGGTCAGAAGAGACTTTGTGGGAACTGAGTCTCTACTTCCCCTATGGGTTATCAGGCTTGGCGGCAAGCACCTTTAACCATGGAGCAATTTCCCCAGCCCAGCCTCAAGTCTTGATGAGATCTTTAGCAAAGCACTCAGGGCCTTCATGCCTTGGCTTTGACAACTGCGCAGACTCAGAGCCTAACAACACAAGTCACTGTGCCAAGAGTTCTCATAAGCATCTGTAGCATCCCATAGCTTTCATATGTTTCTTTGGGAAACAAATCCCAATCTAAGCCTTTTCTGTTCTGGCCATGGTTAAGTTGTAGTGCAAGGTCATCTCCCGTGGTAAATCCTTCTTTCTCTTTGTTCCTTGGTCACATGATGTTGGTATTTTAGCATGTATCATCTGATCGTGCTGTAATCTGAACACAGCCTAACTATGGTCTAAGAGTTCCGAGGTCTGAGAGGCAGCTCATCAAGCAGTTGGTTTGTTTAACGATTACTGTTGCACTGTGGATAACCTTTTGCCTGTTTTAAAATAGCACCGTGAGGTAGTTGCTGTAATTATCCTTCATCTTACATGAGAATAAATGTGTCTTAGCAAGCCAAGAAACCGGACAATAGAGCCACTAACAAGTAATTTGCATCCAAGGCTCAAGCCTGGCTCTGCCTGAATTCAGAGCCCATGTTTGAATTAAGCACCCACCCGGCTGCCTCTGCAATGGGTGCTGGGATGCATCTATTTTGGCTCTGCTGTTGCTCGCATGTGACGAATTTATGAGTGGAAACCAGCACTGGACTCCGCTGCTCCAGAGGATTTTCTGTATCAAGGAACTCCACATTACTCAGTCTGGTAGTCAATAGCCACACGGGGCCACTGAGCATTTGAAATTTGGTTGGTGTCACCAAAGAAATATCAGTTCACTTAATGTTAAGTAGTTTACGTGTAAGTGGTCATGGGTGACTACTGGGCCTCGTGACTAGTTCCATAAGGGGTACTGTAGATCTAGGAATGAATCGTTTCTCCACTGTTAGAAGAAAGCATGTGACGAAATGTGCGTGCGTGTGCACGTGTGTGCGTGCTTCTTTAAAACTCCATTACTTTAAGAATATCCATGAAGGGCTAGAGAGATGGCTCAATAGTTAAGATTACTGGTTGCTCTTGAAGAAGACCTGGTTTTATTTCTTAGCACCCACATGGCCCCTCACAACTGTCTGTAACTCCAGTTCCAGGAGACCTGGCATCTTTTAGATTCTTTGGGTACCAGGCACACATAAGGTGAACGTTCATACATTCAGGCAGACATTCATACACATAAATAAAAAAAGTAAATTTAAAGATAAAAACTAAAAAGTGCCCTTGCTGGGCAGTGGTGGTGCACACCTTTAATCCCAGCAGACAGGAGGCAGAGGCAGGTGGATCTCTGTGAGTTTGAGACCAGTCTGGTCTACATAGAGCTAGTTCCAGGACAGGCACCAAAGCTATACAGAGAAACCCTGTCTGGAAAAACCAAAAATAAATAAATAAAAATTAAAAAATAAATAAATAAATAAAATTAAATTAAAAAATACCCATGAGCAGTAACACATGCAAAACTTTGGTGTGCAAAACTCAGCTTCAACACTCTATACCCTGGGAAACTCCAAAACCCACAACGACCATATTTTACAGAATATAAAGAAACCATATTTATTATTTATTTATATTTATTATTTTTCATACTGCTAAGCAAAGATGCTATCTGTTATAATCATAAGGTACCACTGATGATCAGACACATTCCAATTCCAGAGTTTTTAAATGTTGGGTAAAATTAATCTTGGCACAGTGAAAATAAAATTTTAGTTACTTTTATGATTTTCAGAATGATCTTTAGATAGCCATTTTTTTTCTTATTAGTGACTAGTATGATTTAGGTTACTGTTGAGAGAGTTAACAGCAGGCGCTATCATTTCCAGTTTAGTTTAATTTTTTGAGATAAAAATATCTACCGTAGGAATTGGAATAACCCACATCTTTAATAAGTTGTCTTCAGCATGATCAAGATTTGACACATTATAATAATATTACAAGTGGTGTATCTATTTTTAATTTATTTTCCTGTGACTTTTTTTCCCAATTTATTTTGGTTAAGATTTTTTTCTCCTTGTTTTCATCGCACATACTAAGCTGTAAATGCTAAGGTGTGTGGTGAGGCTCATGTAGAATCAGCTGACCTCACAATGAACTGATTATGCATAATTTTTCATTTGTGAAACCAGGGATTGCACTCGGGATTTTGTACGTGGTAGGCAAGCTCTATCACTGGGCTAAGTACCGTATACTCACACATATACACACAGAGACACAGTCTCTCTCTCTTTTTTTTTTTTGTGACATGGTCTTGGAAATGTAAATTTCCCAGGCTGGCCTTGAACTTGTGGCCTTTCTAATTAACTCGCACCACCAGCTTCGGCTGGATTATATATTGATGATATTTCTGTGACACGAGTGGGGTGGGGTGGAGACTGAGAGACACTTGGCAGCATCTTCATCTTTTAGCTCTAGGCCATTTGCATAGAACCTTACATGCAACTGTCCTGGCTGCAGCCTGCTCCTAGATCAGCTGTGGTTCTTCCTCTGGCTTCAGAGGCTTGGGGAAAACAAACAAAAACAAACCACCAAGGCACAAATCTGCTTTTACCAGTAGAACCATCTCCCGCTTGGGACTGACGTAAGCTGGATGGCATGCCTTTTGATATTTAGAGCACTAAGTCTTAATCCTTGTGTGTGGTGCCTCCACCACGTCACCCTATATGCTAAGAAAATGCTCCATCCTTTACTCACCTGCAACAAATTAATAAGTAATTTCAATCATTAAAATCATTTTGATCCTGAAATCTACTCCACATGCTCCAATTTCTTGGACTTTAGTAAAATCGTTAAAATGTGTATGAGACTTTTAAAAAAACTTTGACTTTTTGAATTCAGATGACCCACGCCACACACATTCTGGTGGCGATTTTAAATTTCTGGTTAGCAAAAAATCTTTTATCTAATAAATGAAATGATTATATTTCAAAACAGCAAAGGATTGGAGCTTATTGCTTAAGCCCGAGATCAGAGCACACATGATAGAGACGTGCCAACAGGTCACAGACTCACTGGATGTGAGTCACAGGGCACTGACATCAAAGCTGACCACACGGCACAGCGGAGAGAGTTCAAGGTCCTAACCTACAAGGCCAAGAGCCTTGCTGAAGGAGGGAGTGACGTGGAAACAGAGCTCAGGGGCCCAGGGATCTGCAAGCCAAGCGGACACCCAAGGCGATTGTTTCTTTAGAAAAGATGTTAGGTGCTGTTTATCGTATCTGATGCCATCTTCGCTCCACACTTGCCTTGCAGCCTTGAAAGTCTCAGTGGTGCTCGTACCTGCTAGGGTTGGTTAGGTAGTCCTCTCCCTCGGTGAGGACACAGAGGCCAGCCAGACTAAGTAGGCCCCATTATTTCACAATGAACAGACCTCAGACCTGCAATCAACATCACTTCTGAGAAAGTCACAAACAGGGCCATTTGAGCCTGTCTCGGGCCAGCCTCTTTCTGTTTTCTTTTGTGAATGTGTTCGACTCAATTGCCTCGCCTACCATGCTAATGCTAATTGCACCCCTTGGGTCCATCTTGGCTGCTGTGTTAAACACACCTAGAGTTGTTTCCTTATTAGCATGAAAACTAGTTGACACAAAAGACTACCTGTGGAGGCACTGAGGGACGCTGCGATAAAACTTCCAGCACTTAAAGGGCTAAGCGAGTTCAGAACGCTGGAGAAGGAGCCCTGCCCAGAAAGAGAAGCCTTCAAGTCCCCATTGGGTGCGCTTGTTAAGTGAGACTATGAAATCAATATTATGTAAAGAAAACACCCTTGCTAGTGTGTATGTGGGGGTGGCGGGGGCTGTGTGTGTCAGGGTGAAGGTAGGCTGTGTCTTTTGACCGGAACTTCTCTAGGGCTGATGTGTGGTTCTCCCTTGCCGTGTCTTACACCGCTGATGGAAGATGTTCAGAGTAGTTCGAGGAGTATGGGAAAACATGTCACAGTTACCTAGGGCAGAACTAAAGTTTAATCTCAGACAACTCAGTGCTTTCCCCTGGAGACCCTTAGGTGTGTGGCCCCTGAGGGTTACTTCATTTGGGTGCTGTCTAGGCAGATGTCCTTGCTCCTACTGAGCCTCACGCCTAGTTGGCGTAAATCCCTCTGAAAGGTCTATGCTGTTCTTGGGCTCAGGGATGCTCCTGCTTGGGCATCTTAAGTGCATGTTTCTTCTGTGCTGTGACCTGTCCTGCTGGTTCCTGGAACCCTGGCTGGATGGGGGCAAGAGACTGAAGAAAGGACAGACACAGACAGAGTGTACAGTGTACTGGGATCAGGTGTGGCTCTGCTGCTGCTCCCTGCAGCCCAGGATCTCAGCTCGTTTATTAGGTAGGGCACAGGGGAAGGGGTTAATTAGTCTCAGTAGGAGGTCTCTGTAGGTCAGCAGTCTCCGCAGTAAACATCCAGAAGGGGGAAAGACGCAGTTGCTAGTCTCTTGCTAGTCTCTTGCTAGCCTCTGTGCACAGTAACCAGTACTCATAAACACTCATACTGGACTCTCAAGGAGATTTTGCCACTCTGCTTCAGCCTGGGCCATATGGGCAACAAATGGCTTTTGCCGGTTTCCCATAGGTCAGAGTCCTTGGAGACCTGGCCATGTGGATCTGGGTTCTGACAAATGAAAGAAGAGAAAACATCCTAAGACAAGGCCCTGTGTAGCTTCCGAGAACCATATTGAGTTCCCTGTTTCCCGCCTACAGTACCTCGTCCATGTCCCCCCCAGCCTACCTGTCAATCATTATGCATCCCTCCACCCCATCCATTTCTCTCTGACTTTGACTTCACTCAGAACCTAAGTTTATACCACTCAAAACACAAAGCATTAAAAGTCTGAAAGTCTTGGCTTTTGACTGAATCTTTCAGTACTGAGGGGATATTTGCAGCTCACCAAATGTGAAAGAAAATAGCCAGAAGGGGATTTTAGAAAATGATGTGGATCTGAACGAGGGGAGCTCACAGTGAAAACCCAAGAGTATTACCTCATCACAGTTTTCTTGTACAAAAAAAAAAAAAAATCCCTTTTTTCCTTATGTGGAGGTGAATTTATTGAGGCAAAAATCAACACCCTCCTGCAAGTGAGAGGAAGCACTTTCTCTGCCTCAGTAAGGACATTTTACTCCATTTACCCTTTTTATAGCAACTCCCCTTTTCTCCAGGCAGACTCACCAACCCCTCTTGGTTCAACTCTCTGCCTGAGTCATAGTCTCAGGAGTGCAAGGAATTTCCTAGGAGGTAGGATCCTATTCTTCCCGTGTCTCTCATTTCCGCCAGACAGGGTTCCACGAAAGCAACTCCCTAGTCTACTGAATCTCAGATCTTTCCAAGAGCTTAGAACTCTGTCCCTCAACTTCTCTCCACACCGGGGCTCTGGAAGATGTAGCCATGTCTTTGAGCCACTGTCTCAGGAATACAACTGTCTTGAGGTCCCCGTCATACTCCCGACTAGTGCTCCCTTTTCCCCATCATCCTCATGACTAGTGCTCTCCCTCCCCATCATCCTCCTGTGCAGTGCTCCCCCTCCTTCATCACCTTTTGTGCAGTGCTCCCCCTCACCACCATCCTCCTGACTAGTGCTCCCCCCTTCATCACCCTCCTGTGCAGTGCTCCCCTCCCCTTCACCCTCCTGTGCAGTGCTCCCCCTCCTTCATCATCCTCCTGTGCAGTGCTCCCCCTCCTTCATCATCCTCCTGTGCAGTGCTCCCCCTCCTTCATCACCCTCCTGTGCAGTGCTCCCCCTCCTTCATCACCCTCCTGTGCAGTGCTCCCCCTCCTTCATCACCCTCCTGTGCAGTGCTCCCCCTCCTTCATCATCCTCCTGTGTAGTGCTCCCCCTCCTTCATCACCCTCCTGTGCAGTGCTCCCCCTCCTTCATCATCCTCTTGTGCAGTGCTCCCCCTCCTTCATCACCCTCCTGTGCAGTGCTCCCCCTCCTTCATCATCCTCCTGTGCAGTGCTCCCCCCCTTTCTGCAGCCCAACTGGAGATCATGCTTTCTTCTTATGCAGGACAATCACCTGACATTAGACACCAGGTGGAGGGCAGGTGAAGAGCATTCCTCACACTGGCTGGAACTACAGGTACCCCTGAATTAAGATCCTACAACTTCATAATTTTTCAACTTTAATATGGTGCGAAAGCCACATGCATTCAGGTAAAGCCACACTTCTAACTTCAAATTTTGATCTTTTCTACAGTCAACAGCATTCTGTATTTGCCTTCTACTTACTCCATATATCGCTTTCTCAAGATACCAGGCTGTGGCAGCCCACCACAGCTCCTGATGGAGGAAGGTCATTGGCTAATAAAGGAACTGCCTTGACCCATTTTATTGGTTAGGACATAGGTAGGTGGAGTAAACAGAACAGAATGCCGGGAGGAAGAGGAAGTGAGGTCAGACTCGACAGCTCTCCTCTTGGGAGCAGATGCCTCAGAGAGACGCCATGCTCCCTGCTCCTGGGAAGATGCACGCGAGAGATCTGACCCAGGATGGACATAGGCTAGAATCTTCCTGGTAAGAGCGGTGCGACACAGATGATCAGATATGGGCTAGTCCAGGTGCTAGATAGAAATGGGCCACGCAGAGATTAAATGAATACAGTTTGTGTGTTGTTATTTCGGGCATAAGCTAGCCGAGCAGGCGGCTGGGGTGTTGGGGACGCAGCCCCGTCGCCCTTATTACTACAAGCTCCCAGGTCAGATTCCTGATCATGAGATGCCATGGTCTATGTGTCTGTTGCCAGCTAGTTTTGGCTACAGGTATTCAGTAATAACATGAACTATTAATCATTATGGTAAAGATAGGCTTCATATTAGATGACTTTGCCAACCTGTAGATTGCCACAAATGCTCTGGGCTTGTTTAACTCAGGTGATGTGAAGCTGTGGTGTCAGCTCGGTTGGTTTCTCTCTCTTCCCGGCAGCTGGTCTGGCCTCAGAGTCTTCTTCATTGCTTGACTTTTGTGGGAAAGATTCTCAGCTTTTCTTGTTCACTCTGGAAGGGAGGGGCCTAGTGAATGTAGTCAGTTTCAGGGACTTCCTGAAGCTCCTTTGAGTTGTTTACCTTCCTGGTTAAGGATCTCTCCCTGGAATGTCTTGGTCTTGGAGGGAACTGTTACCCATACACCACAGTTCTCCTTGCTCACACTTCCCGAAAGACAAGAGATCAAGCTTAGGCTCTCTCTGCCTTTTAAGGGAATATTCTGTCTTATGTCAGAAAAATTAAAGTGTGACAAGAATAAAAACTAAGAGGTGTTTTTAATCAGACATTAATATATCCCTGAAATTTATGTGTAATATAATATTATATTTATTCATGGCAATGAGTATCTAAAACTTAAAATATTAAGTATTCCCATTCTACAAGTCAGATAAGTAAAGTGCGAGGAAATGAAATAATTGTCAAAAAAAATTCACAAACAGGGCATGTCAAACCCCAAACTCTGCTCTTTCTGACTCATGCGCCCTAGTTCCTTACACTGTTATTAACCAAAAGGACTGGCATTTTATAGATAGACATAACTTAGTGTCTCCCAACAGCTGTAATGTCAAAGGGCAGGGGCCTCAGCAAGACCCAGAGCTCTTTCCACATTCTCACCTGAATTTGGGGCTCACAGGGCCACTTCTCTTTCTTGGTAAGCAGCACTCAGCCCCAGGACTTTAAAGAATATAAGAAAGATAATGTCCCATTCCTACTTAAATGTGGAATCAATTTAGAAGACAGACACAGGAGTCCATTACAATCAAAATGTTGACTTCTACTGCCAAAAGAACTGTATTAGTGGCACGGCTGTAGTATGTGATCAAATGAGCTTGCCTACATGTCCTGCCTGTTCCCCACACTGGCCCAGATGTTGATGCTCCAGCCTAGGAGAACTTTGGGACCATAGACTTACAAGCAGATGAAATTACACAGGGCCTCTGGTTCAAGGCAAAAATGCAGAATAAATGAACTCTTTAATGCTTCTTAATAGAGAAGAGACACCCATTAACTTTATTACCTAGCAACTTCCTAACAAGCCCATCAAACGCTGATGACATCATAGGGAGAATATGCATTTCATAACATCCCAGTTTAGCTGCACCTGTGTCAAAGAAGCTCAGATTGAGCTCTTGCTAAAAAAAAACCCTGCTGTACTCTAGAAGTCAGTATGTTTATTTTATAGACTTGAACAGGGAGGCAGGGTTATTGCATAACAACAAACAGGAGGCAGGGTTTATATTATACACCTGGAACAAGGAGACAGTTGTAGCTAACTTTAGACCAAAAATACCTGCCAGAGGCAGAAAGCTATGGTGGACATTTTCTGCACACTCTATCAATACTTAAACTTGATTTCCCCAAGGAAGGTTTTACAGCTCTCTGAGCCTGAGGCAATGGAGTCCTTGATATGGCCATGCCTATATTAATAACCCACATTAATTCAGGACTCCATATACTCAGGGCTTCCTCTGCTCTCTACACATGACCGTATCAATTCAAAATGTATTTAGCGTGACTTCAGAAAAGTCTCCACAGTCCTTCACAGGTTCAACACTGTTTAAAAGTCCAGAGTTCAAAGTCTTGTCTGAGACTCAAGGCAATTTCTAAACTGTAACTCCCCATAAAATAAAAAAGCAAATTATATATATATATATACATATAAAAAATTATATATATATAATTTTTTTTTCTCAAGACGGGATTTCTCTGGGTTGTTTCTATTCTGGAACTCTCTCCGTAGACCAGGCTGGCCTCGAACTCACAGAGATTTGCCTGTCTCTGCCTCCCAAGCGCTGGGATTAAAGGTGTGCGCTACCACCGCCTGGTTACAAATCAAGTACTTTTAATATACAGTGGCACGGAGTATTCATTACCACTCCAAAAGGGAGGAATTGGGGTGTAGTGAAGAAATAACGGATCAGAGCAAGACCAAAGCCCAGCAGGGAAGACTCCAAATCCTGCAGCTTTATATCCAGGGTGAAAGGACTTTGATGGCTCCACCCCTCCAGCTTTTCTACCTATAATATGCATTTGTTTCTTGGACTGGGCCTACTCCCCATGTAGAGTTCTCCTTGGCAGATATTTCTTGGCTCTGGGGCCTCCAGTATCTTGAGGTCTCCACCGAAACACAAGCTTTGCTTTCTCAGCTTCACACATTGGCCCCTCAGCGGTACCTACCCTTTCAGGGTCCTCATGTAGGGACTCGTCTGGTGTTTGCTGCCTGACCTCAGTGACTCTCTGAAACTATGGGGTTAGAATCCATGCGTCCTTTACTCTTGCATCCTTGTGCCTCCAAAGCATGCATCCCCTGCAAGAATGCTGCTGCTGAGTTTGGCAGCCAGCGAGGAATGGGCCCTTGCGCCCCTTGAGCCACACTTGCAGAAGCTTTGGAGCTGTTCTCCTTCACAAGTGAGAAGCTTAGCTGGGTGGGGTCTTGCCCTGGAGGCACCCTTCCCTTTATTCCTTTACCAAGCCTGAGGCCTCTCCTTAAAGATGCCAATCATTATCCCTCAGCTCTTGCCTTAGCTGTAACATTAAATTTCTGGTCCTCTTTTTCTCTCCAAACTGTACACATTATAATCTCTTTTTGTCCCATGCACTCTCTTTCATTATAAATCCACCTAAGAGTTGTTAATAATAAGCACACCACAGATTCAATATTATGTTGACTTCAAAGTGCCTCGATCAAATAAATTAGTCTAATACCTTTTACGTTAGCCTCTGGCAAGTTCTTAGGACAAGGGCATCAAGCAGCCAGATTCTTTGCCAAAATATTAGAGGAACGGTGTAAGCCCATTTGATGATTCTGTTCCCTCTGAAACCCCTGGAGCTGAGTGTCCGTAGTCTTCACTGATCTCAGGGCTGCTGTCTTTCAAGCTCCTCATAGGACAGCCCTTTGAGCTCTGCTTACCGCATTTTCTAGTCCAAAGTCTCCCATATTCTTCCCCAAAACAACATGGCCAGGTTCTTCCCTGCAGTAGCCTACTCTCTGGTACCAGTGTCTGTAGTTGTCACTTTTCTGTTGCTGTGATAAACACCATGGCCAAGACCTTTAAAAAAAGAGAAGGTTTATCTTGGGTTATGATCCCAGAAGTGTAAAGTGTCCATTATGATGAACTGGAGGTGTGAAAAGTAACAGATATGGCAGTTAAAAGCTCACGTTTTGAACTGAAAGCAGGAAGTAGACAAGATGAACTGGAAGTGGCACAGAGTCATTACACTCTCAAAGAGCCTCCTTCAATGATACGTTTCCTCCAACAAGATTGTACTTCCTACATCTTCCCACAGCATCCCTAACTGGGACCCAGGCTTCAGACATCTGCTTCTACGAGGAGGACATTCCCATTGAAACCATCACAACCCGCAAGCATCCACCCCAGTTCTTGACATCGTTAATGGAAGCATTGATAAAGTTTGTAACATTCAGCATCTGTATGCTATGCTAATCATGTCTCTAATTCTCACATGTGCATATCTCTCTCAACTGGAATTTTCTTGCTTAATTTAACTTGTCTAATTTTGCTTCTTTCTCAGATATCTGGGTGTGATAGGTCTTTCTTTGGACCACCAGCTTCCGAATGATGACACAGAGACATTTTATTAATTATGAAAGCTTAACCTTAGCTTAGGCTTGTTTCCAGCTAGCTCTTAAAACTAAAATTAACCCATTTATATTAATATATGCTCTGCCACATTGCCCTTTACCTCTCCTCATATATATATATATATATATATATATATATATATATATATATATATATATATATATATATATATGTATGTCCAACTTCTATGTGTCTGGCTGGCAAATCTCCCATGCCTGATTCTTTCCCAGAGTTCCTGTCTCTCCCCGGAAGTTCTGTCTATCCTCTCCTGCCTAGCTATTAGATGTTCAGTTCTTTATTAAACCAACAAGAATGATCCTTAGGTAAGATTAAAGAGAGGCATATCTTTACAGAATACAAAATGATTTTTCTAACATGTGTGGAATCCACTTGTATTTTTAGAAATCGATTTTTTTCTGTGACTTTTTGCTTTTATAAAATTTATCTCTATTAACTTGTAGTGAAAATTTATGAATATCCTCCGGAAATGACTAGAACCTTGCCACCAGAAGAAACAACATAAAAGTAAGAGTAAAATAATGTTTGGTTATTTTTTTTAATATTTATTTATTATGTATACAATATTCTTTCTGTGTATATGCCTGAAGGCCAGAAGAGGGCACCAGACCCCATTACAGATGGTTGTGAGCCACCATGTGGTTGCTGGGAATTGAACTCAGGACCTTTGGAAGAGCAGGCAATGCTCTTAACCTCTGAGCCATCTCTCCAGCCCCCTGTTTGGTTATTTTATAACAAGTGAGATTTTCTTTGGTTCAATAGACAACTGATTTCAGTTTATGATTCAAACACTGACGAAGACAAAGCTGATATGGGATTTCCCTCTGTATGCTGTGATTACCATAAATGGATAAGGAAACTGCCTTGGCCTGTTGAGAGGGCAGGACTTAGGTAGGCGGGTGTGGGGGACTAAATGGCATGCTGGGAGAAAAGAGGCAGAATCAGAGAAAAGCCAAGTAGCCCCACCGGACTCGGATAGAACTTTAGTCAGTAGGCCACAGCCATGTGGTGATACACAGTTTAATAGAAATGGGTTAAATTAAGATGTAAGAGTTGAAGCTAGAGCTAATGGGCCAAGCAGTGTTTTAAATAATATAGTTTCTGTGTGATTATTTTGGGGCTAACAGGAACCAACAAGTGGCCCTCCTCCAACACAAAGCTAAATGACAATTTTAGTAAGGGGAAAAAAAAACCAAGGAAACAACAATAATGGGTAAATGAAAAATGCCTCCACTTCCTGTATTATACTTGGCTCCTCTAACCAGAAGATGGTTAGAAAAAACTCATAAAACATAATTATGCCATATGTAGATCATTCATTTGCTATTTGGTTGAAAGCCAAGTGGGTTTTCTTTTTCCTAATTGTTGTGATGATGATGATGATGATGTGGCTGGAGAGATGGTTCAATGGTTAATGTTAGTGCTTACTGCTCTTGCAGAGGACCTGGGTTCAGTTCCCAATACCCACAAGGTGGCTCACAAATGCCTGTAACTCCAGTTCTGGGAGGCTGACACACTTACCTGGCTCATGTGCATACATGGTACACACTCACTCAGGCACACACACATGCACCAATTAAGTCCAAAATATATTTAATTTTATATGACATTTGTTTGCATGTGTGAGTGTGAGTGTATGTGTGTGGTAGTAGTAGACACATGCTCACGTGTAGGAAGAGAGCAAGGACAACTTGTGGGAGTCGGGTTTCTCCTACCATGTGGGTTCTGAATTTGGGTTGATCCTTCTTGCCAGGCTGGGTTTTTGTTCAGGAACAAACTTTATAGAAGAATAAATAAATGTGTATCCCACACACGTAGGATCATAGCCATCCTGCCATTGGTTTGTAACAAGCACCCAAAAGGCTATGGCTCTGCCATATTTTTGGGGATGATTTGTCCTCCTACCCAAGCTCTGTGATACTCACCTTGGCATTGCAACTACCGCTCCCCCTTGGCGTTGTGCCTGGCCACTTGTTAGGAACCACCTAGACCCTCACAAGTCCTCTGCGAGGATTAGTCAAACGCGTGAATGCACAGCCTCCAACTGAGTTCTTTCCAAAGAGTCCAACTGCATGCATCTGAGAAGCAATGTACTAGTGCGAATGGATGCACCCGAGTTCGGCTTGGAAACCACATCTATGTGACTTTTCTGGTTCTGCAGGCTCAGGTATTAATGAAGATTTCCTTAAACTGTGGGTGGACCTGAACTACCAGTAAGGGGAAGCTTTGTAAACTTCTCCCTCCCTCCAGAATGGGTGTTTGAATTCAGGCAGCGTGAAATCAGAACCATGCTTTGTGCGCACCTTTCAGCCCTGAACTTGGCTCACAGATGTAAGTCCAGCCGTTTGTTCTGGACGGAACAGGATTGAATTAGAGGATGCATCACCACCGCTTGCTATCTTCATGCATCTGTTTCAAAGTTAGTCATTTGTGTCTGTGTCTGTGGCCAGATAAGACAGAATAGTTGAGGGATAGGTCTCTGAGTTGCTTAATTTTGTCTGTAATTGTACTTGATAGATAATATTATGGTTAATAATATTTTCTTGGTTTTTGTATGTGGGGTGTTATTTTGATCTGTTCAAGATAAGATCTCCCTGTGTAGACCAGGCTAGCCTTGAACTCGGAGATCTGCCTGCCTCTGCTCATCCCGCCACACCAGGACTGGGATTAAAGGTGTTTGCCACCACACGCAGCTCAATAAATGGTTTTGGATGGAAATTAATAAAGGCAAATAGATGAACTCCTTTCCTTTGTCTACAAAGTGTTTTTAGTACTCGTCTTGTCTTTGAAGATGTAGGTTTAAGTCTCTCATTCAAAGTCAGGCTTTTAGGGACAAGCATTTAAAGTCACATAAAAAATTTTCTCTTGATAAATATTATTTTCCATGTTTAGTATATGCCAGGTGCTTCGCATGCAAATGCCAATGAGACAGAGCTCTGACCTCGATGACATCATCATATTCTTAAAGAGTTTGGCAGCAGTCATTAGCTAACGCTCATCACAGACAAGTGGTTTTACTTAGAATTCAGCTATCTTTAAGATCTAGGATGCTCTGAGAAAATACTGGGATGTAATATTTATTTGTGTTAATCTCAACATAAGGAGAATAAAGTTCTATAGTCTGTTCTGATGACACAATTGTTTTCCAGAACAACAGCAGATTCTCAGAAATAAGAATGGTTGAAACTTTTACCAATGAGTACATTTAAGTAACCAGGGGAAACTGGAAATGCAATGTCATGCTTCCCAGGCTGAGAATGTTTTTATTTTTAAGGAACAAATGCTGGGTTGGTAGGTCAGTGACAGCAAATGAGGACATGTACGTCTTGCCGTCTTTCAAAATATAATATTGGGAGAAGTTTATATTTGATAATAACTTTCTCAGACACCAGGCGGAGAATGCTGATCAGTTTGTACTGTAGATTCAATCGTATTCTCAGCAGGGAGACCTAATTGCTTTGATGATGGAAGAGAAAAGACTTGAGCAGCCGGAAGGCTGGGAAGATTCGCTGATAAGGGTAGTTCACACCAACCCAGAGCAGAGCAGACTTACATTCGCACCAGGGTTAAGTTCTAAGACGATAAATCCTGAGAAGTCTCCTAGGAGACGTCGCTGCTGGATGCTGCAGACGATGTACAACGTGTCATCTGAGTTGCTGGAATTACTTTTCCTAGAATTCCATTCCATGTATGGTTCTGGGTTAGACTTGGCCACATCAAAAGTTGCTTGCAATCTGGAAGCAGCAGAGAGGTGGCTGGCATGACTGTTGGGCCCTGTGCCCTTGTGCACGTTGTCTCCTGCCTACTGCTTCCTTTGTTGGCTGTGGGCTGCAGCTGGGCTGTGATTTCGTCAGCCCCAGCCAGTTGTCTATGCTGACAGGTACCTGCTCTTTCTGGAGGCCATGAGTCTCTCGGAGGCTGGCAGAGGGAGAGGCAGCCATGGAAACCCTTTGGTTCTTTGAGTTCTACTTCACCCATATGGGTTCTGGTTTTTCTGTCCTCTGTGTCACAGGCAGTTTCTCCTTAACACTCGTCTTTCTGAGCTATAGCAACTTTAGGCTCACTGCAGATGCCAGGGCAACGTCCTTTGTGCCAGATTCTATAATGAAATCTACCATAATCTCCATAGTCCAGGGTCATTCAGAGTGGCTGTGTCCTGCGGGAGTCTGTAAGTCCTGACTGAGACACTTTAAAAAAATGGATCTGTTGGAACATCCTCTAACATGATTTCCCTTTTGCCTTTAAGATACCAACCCACTTGGGCGTGGGCTCTTATTCTGTAAAAGCATCAGTAAACGTGAGCTGGCTCTCTTGGTTCTGACTGCTAGACTCTGTTCCTGTTCAAGCAGAGGACTGTTGTCTAGGACAGTGATCTGTAAGTTTTCCCTTAAATAAATAATCCTTTTATTATTCATAATTCTGAACTGGTGTGGGATTGTTTTGTGACTTACATCATCAAGTGACTGTCCCCTGAGTCAAGCCACTGCCATCTTGGGGCATTTGTCAGTGCCCCTTTGCAAAAGATTATCCCAACTGAGCTGACACACTTTCTGGTCATATGATGAGGTGGGTGCCTTGAGTTTTGAACCCCATGTTGCTGGGAGGGATGTATCTTGTATCTTCTTTAAATTTTTTTTAAGACGGGGTCACAGGCTAGTCCAAACTCACTCTGTGGCTCAGGCCAGTCTCAACCTCCCAGGGATCCTCCTACCTCAGCCTTCTGTGTGCTGGGATTACAGGTCCTTTATCTCCTGGGTGCTCTTGCGCAATGGGGAGCTGCATTCATTCTTGTCTTTTCCTTTCTCAGTCTCCCCAATCCCCACCCCTTGGCTAACATAGTCACTCACAAATGGGTACAACTGAAGATTTGCTTGATTGCTATTTCAAAGTTGTAACTTGAGCAGATTGCAGCTGTGAACCTTGCCAGTCAGACGGAATGAGCATGCCTAGACCCCTGAAGTCATGGGAAATGGTAGAGAGGCCTGGAGGAGGACCCACCCAGCCGACTGTTCTGGAAGAGGAGCAGGGTTTTCAGGTGAGCGCATGCTTGGTAACAGATGCAGATCTATCACGCCAGAGTTGTGAACATCTTACACTTGGCAGTGAGTTTTAATTAATGATCTGCCTACCTGGAGGCTGGGTTTCACTCACTTTCTGCTCAACCAAGTTTGCAGACCTGAACTTCACTGTTTCAGCCAAAGCCACACTCTCTTAACAATATTTATAATTTTCTCAATGGGGTTTGGAAAACAAATCTTTACTCTTTATGACACTAGAGAATTGTAAAAAGCCACTGTCTTCTCCTTTCCTTCTTACCTAAAGCCTCCCATATTCCCTTTGTCTGGAAGATGCTTTGCCCTTGCCCATTAGATGCAGAGCCTAAAGAATTCTACTTGACTGTACAAGTCTTTCTCTATTCCACCAGCCAGCTCCCAAATAATGACACAGAGACTTCTTATTAATTATGAAAGCTTGGCCTTAGCTTAGGTTTGTTTTTAACTAGCTCTTATCACTTAAATTAACCCATTTCTATTAATCTGCATTCTGCTATGTTCCACCCATCCTTCTTCCTCCATGTCTCCTCACTTCTCGATTTCTCCTCCTCTTCCTTTCTCTCCCCAGAAATCCCGCCCATACCTCCTGCCTAACTATTGGCTGTTCAGCTTTATATTACATCAACCACAGGAATGCACCTTCCCACAGTGTACAAACATCCCACAACCCTTGACCAGCCAGCTCCCTTTGAGTTCCACCATCCCAAAGAGGCCGATGCTCAGCATGTCACTGAAGCCACATCTCAGTGGCCACAGTTTAACCTCAGGCCTCTTGACTGATGGGCCTCACATGCATGGGTTTCATACAAGTTCACAGTCTGCTTCCTGTGCTCAGGCTGTTTCCAACTCCAGCCTGTTGATTCCTGCCCAGGCTGGGGACTTCAGCTTGCCCTACCTACCGTGGTAATGTTTCCAGTTACCAGCTACCAAGAGACCCAGACCTCTTTTATAATTTTTTTCCAACCTTGCAGAGAGCAAGGTTGTGTGTCAACCAGAACTTTACAGGAGTTCAGGGAAACACAGGAAGTCAGAGGAACTCACGGCTGGTTGTTAAATATGAGGACTCTTCAAGGACTTGCTGAGGACCACCAATCTGGGCTGTCATTAGTTTTTTTCTCAAATTCAGTTTATGTGTATGGTGCTTTGTTTATTTACATTTTAATGTACTACATGTATTTTTGGTGCCAGAAGAGGGCATCAGCTCTCTTAGAACTGAAGTTACAGATGGTTGTGAGACACTATGGGAATGCTGGGAACCCAAACCCAGTGCTCTGTTAAAGCAGTTAGTACCCTAACCACTGAGCAATCTCTGCATCCCTGGTTTGTCTAAGGAGTCTCTCACTCCGCAACTTAGTCCTCTCAATTTAGCTGCCACCTACTGCCTTGCTGCAAATGTCAGCCTCTCATGCCCGTGATCAAACAGCCTGGATATGTTGAGCGCTAAGCTGAAAAAGTTAAGCTCTCAGAGGACTTCCCTCTTTGGATCCTGTCTGAGGCCTCACTCCCAGTTCTGAACCCGCCCTTTCCCAGAGTGACTCAGAGTGGAAGTAGCCTCTTTTGTGAAGAGACAGCTCAGGCCCCAGTTAGGGGGTTTCTTTCTCAAAGTGAGCCACAAGGAATACAGCATCCCTGCTCTGTGCTGTGGGTAAATAGACCCAAGAGGGTCACTTCCTTATATTTTCCTCTTCCAAATTACAGAAAGGAGCCCTTCTGTGAAGATACATCACTGTGAGCTGTTTAATAAAAAGCTAAATGGGCAACCGCCATGCCTGGTGGCGCACGCCTTTAATCCCAGCACTTGGAAGGCAGAGGCAGGTGATCTCTGTGAGTTCAAGGTCAGTTTGGTCTACAAGAGCTAGGTCCAGAACAGCCAGATCTGTTACACAAAGAAACGAAAAACCGAGGGGAAAAATAAAAAAGCTAAACGGGCAATACATGACAAAATTTTCAGGGCAGAGAGAACACTGGGAAGAGGGTGAAACCATGAAGAGATTCCAGGGACACAGGGCAAGCAGCATGGGCATTTCAAAGAAAGCTAAGCAAGTCACATAAAAGATTGAAGATTAAAAGATATGGGTTAATTTAAGTTATAAGAGCTAGTTAGAAACAAGCCTAAACTATTGGATGAGTTTCATAATTAATAACAAGTCTCCATGTGGTTATTTGGGAGCTAGCTGGCAGGACAGAAAATTCCTTTCTTCTCAAAATCTGTCTTGGGAAGCTTCAGATAATATCAGAGAAGTTGAACACCATGATGTCCTTCCTCCTGTGACTTAGGTCCTAATGCCTCAGCAGCAATGACTTAACTAGGAGCTCACATATCTTAAAACAGTCTCTTGAGGTTGCAGGCACATGAGACCCACACTTAGGATGGAACCCATTTCCATGAGAAATTATTTGAAAACCATAAATCAGCTTCAAACATTCCAAATCTTGGGCCTCTGAAGGAAGCTGAATGACAAAGGACTTGCTGAGGCCCTGGGTTCGAGCCTGGAAAAAGGAAAATATAATCTGACCTTAGACCCACAGCTTTACATGTGTTCATATTATTTGTATAAATAAATGACTTACTAAGATGGCTGTCAGCATAGTCCAGGTGAACAACAAACACTTTTCGAGTTAGAAAGAGCTTAAAATGATGAAGATTCTCTCTCTCTTTTTTTCTCTCTGTAATATTCTAAGGTCAACTATGCTCACAGTGACGATACAGGGACCTGGGAGAGGAAAGGTTCAAACATTGCCAGCCTTTGTGCAACTGGGACAGGACACATAGATGGGCCTTGCTCGGGGCATTCACTGCTTCTAATTCAAAGAACCCCTCATTCATCCAGGGAAGCCAGGAAGTTCCTTCCCACAGTAGCTGTATCATGGCCTCGTTTCTAAGATTTGAAAGCTACTATAAGTACAGTGACCAATGGAGGTGGCTTGGTGTTTGCTTACTAAGGTAAGCAGTAATCTTAATCATCTCCCAAGGTCCATACCATCGCACAGACTTTACAGATGTAGAAAGTGAGTTACCGAGGGCAGGACCAGTTTCCTCTGGGTGTGCAGAGCTGCCAAACAGTAGAACCAGGGTTTGGAATCATGAAGTCTACTTTGATAAGCTGTGCTTTTAAAGGCTCATACACAGCATGGATCCTATTGGGTCTGGCGGAATTGAGCTTGCCCTTTGCATACCAGTTTAACTGATTCCACACTTGCTCTCCCAACACTGTCCCTGCCTTGGAGAAAAGCTACAGCCCACCTGGTGCGAACTATCAGAACTCTGGGAACTGGTCTGAAGCCCTCTTCCCTGAATCTGCTCCTTCAATTCAAGCTAGTTTCCAAGGCTGACCGCCGCACTCTCTCCTCCCACTTGGTACCACAGGCCCCTCACAGGAGTCCTGAGGTCACACCCCTCTGCTTCCCACAATGCAGGTGGAATGGGCTCCTGGGACCCTGTGCTGAGCATTCTGAGGGTCACTCCCTTGGTAAAGCACTGTGCACATTTCCTGTTCCTACGAGGGGAGGCCTCAAGTTGTACTGGTGCTCCGCCTACTGGAACAGCCGTGTCCCTGTTGTCGTCGTCGTCCCCCCCCCCCCCCCCCCCCGTCCCCAGCTGATCTACAACTGTCAGTGTAAGTGTCATTTTTGTACATACACTTCCAGATTGGGTTAGCCTCCTTCTCTGAATGTTTCCTCAAGGCAGTCTGTATTTTTAAGCACCCATCAATCACGCATACTGATTTGTTCTGTGTTTGTTTGCTTATGATGGAAAACGCACTTCGTGAGGGCAGGAAGGAGGCTGCTTCTTTCTTTATCCATCGCCCTGTGGCCCCTCAGCACAGCGCTTGCTGCAGCCCAGGCATTCGATGTCTACATGAATGGGCACATGTGACTCGAGACAATTATTAGCAATCTGCATCACAGCCGGTTACCACCCCTGGGCTGGTGAGGAGTGGTGATGGGAGATGCCTCGGCCTGATATCCTACCCAAGCTTAGATGCCAGATCGCCATCAGCACAGGCTGCCGTGGGCAAGTTAACTAAGGCTTTGCTGTTGCTCTCACCAGCAAGTGGGGAGAGCTAGCAAGGGATTGGCCAGGGAATTGCAATGTGTGTTCCTTCCTTAGGCTGTGTGTGTGTGTGTGTGTGTGTGTGTGAAGTGTATAAAAACACATTGTTTTGTTGTTGATTTGGCATCCTGAAATAGCAGTATTACTGTCTTTGATAGCTGCTGTGTAGACAATCACGTCATCTGAGGTTACAGGCAGATTTACTTCACTCATTTTGAAATGCATGCCTTTCATTGTTTTCCTTGCTTTCTTGCACACACTAGGATCTTTGGTCTATAACTGAAAGGACATAATGATAATAGAAACCTTTCCTTGGTCTTGATCGAGAGAAGATACCAAGTCACAGTTTTCTGCTTTGTTTTAAATACTCTTGCGAGATGCACACTATTGGGTTGAGGGGATTCCACTCCAATTTGCTATGGCTTGGGTTTTCTTTCATGAATGGGTCTTTTTTGTGTCTCTATCGAGTCAGCTATATGGCTCTTCTTTTTTACACTGTTGACATAGTGTATTGCAGCTGAGCTTGCCTTGTGGTCCAAGGATAAAACTTGCTCAATCATACTATGTTCCCTTTGTAGATATCACTAGATTAGGTTTACTAATATTTCGTGAAGATTTTCTGTGCATGTTTTCATGACAGATAGTCTATACCTTCCAAGATGCTTCTATTCCCACAGATGAGTTGACAACTAACCCTCCACACATTCACATACACACGCTTCAGGTTTTTAAAAGATCTTTGTATAGCTATCAGGTTTTTGATTGTTTTGCTTTTTAATATTTAGTAGAAACCACTAATGAAGTTTTCTATTCCTAGAGGCTTTTGTTCATCCTTTCTGTCTTAGGAGGAAGGTGGGCAGATGCTTTTCTACTCTGGATTTAATTTCAATTTATTAAACAGATATAGACCTACTCCTGTATAGACGTATTCCTGCTAATTGATACTTTTTATTAACTTTTTAAAATTAGTATTTTTAAAGTTATTTTTGCTATTTCAGCTTCAACAAATGAACTATTTAAATGCAAAATGTTGCCAACAATCGTGCCAGGGAATGACTGTATAACTGGAAACATTCAGGATGCTCTTTAGAACAGTTGTGAAATACTTGTGAGCCAAAGAGATCACCTCAGACATGACCCTGGGTGCCTCCGACAGTCTCTATAGGTGGTCAGCACATGTCTGTCACCACAGCCATTTTGTTGTTTGTTTTGGTTTGGTTTTCTGTTTCTTTTGGTTTTTAGAGACAAGGTTTCTCTGTAGCTTTGGAGCCTGTCCTAGAACTAGCACTATAGACCAGGCTGACCTCGAACTCACAGAGATCCACTTGCCTCTGCCTCCTGAGTACTGGGATTAAAGGTGTGCGCCACCACCACCCAACTGTCACAGCCATTCTTAAGATTCTAACACCTGCACCAAGCCATCTTATTCTACTCCAGCATCCTGTCGTCTCTCATGACGGTCCATCATCTTCCTCTCTGCATTTATGGCCTGACCTTGATGAGAGCAGGAATGAGGATATCAGTGAGATTCTCTGGCATAGGAATATATAACAACCACATTGCTTCTGTTTTCTTGGCTTTTCATAATTAATTATTTTTCTACTGTCAAATTTTGTGTCCTAAATTTTTTTTTCCAAAGCTGAGGACTGAACCAAGGGCCTTGTGCTTGCTAGGCAAGTGCTCTACCGCTGAGCTAAATCCCCAATCCATGTCCTAGATTTTAACAGAGAAATGCAGTTATGTTGTGAAGAACGGTAAAGACAGGCTGAAAGGTAACAACCCCAAATATTTTTCAACATCTCCCAGCTGTCTGTCACTTTAAGACGGTCATTCAGCTGACATTATTATGAACCAATATGGTTTATACATAGTCTTAAAAAATATTGGGGAAAAGGTTGCTTTTTGAAAAATAAAGTTTCAAATGTATATAAATAAAAATTACCTAGTAGATATGCTTACCTAAGAACCAAATATCCCTTCTAACTATGAGAGGCTTTTTTTTTCAATTATTTTATTTTAGAATTTTACACTCAAGTATTTGTATAACTTCTAACCCTCTCTCCCCCTTCAAACTTCTCTCATGACCCCCATCACTCTCAAATTAATAGACCTCTTTAAAATTACTATTGTTACATATATACATTTGTGTTCATTTAGTGTTGCTTATATGTGTGAGTGTTGTCACTGTTTGGGGAACCACATCGTTGAGCTGTCATGGTGCAGCTTCCTTCTCGTATATATAGGACACTATCTTACAGTAGATCTCCTGGTCCTGTGGCTCTTGGGAGTTCTCTCCATTCTCTTCCATGCTCTTTCCTGAGTCTTGGATTTAGGGTTTTAGTGTCAATGGGAGATGCACACTCCACAGGCTGTTGTTCTTTGCATTTTGAACAGTTGCAGATTCCTGAGGACCTAGTTTTCATAATATTCAAAGGTGCTATTCAAACTTCTAAGAGATCAGAGCGATCAATAGTCCTAGCCAGCTATAATACCTACAAACCACAGCAATGACCAGCCTGGCAAGACACTTGCAGTAGTGGAATAGTGGCCCTTACATTTGGCAGCAACCAACAGTTGTCTAATTAGATTTAAGACTAGCTTTCAATAGGAGGGAATTTATGACTGTCACTGAAATACTAGTCCACCATGGCTGGTGAAGTTTTAGACTCTAGATGAGAACCCACTACCACGTTCCTAAACCAGTGTAATTTCTACCTGAACTTTAAATCCCCCCCCCATACAGATAAATAGAGCTCTTACCACCTCCTTCCCTCCTTTCCTCCCTCCCTTCCTCCCTCCTTCCTTCCTTCCTTTCTTCCTTCCTTCTCTCCTCCTCTGCCTTCTCCTCCTTCTTTTTTCCTTTCCCCTTCCTCTTCTTCTCCTCTTTTTCTTTTATTGAGATAGATTTTTTTTATCACATAATTTCTCCTGATTACAGTTTTCCAGCCCTCTATACCTCCCAGTTCCTTCCCACACCCCTACTATCTGGATCCACTTACTTTCAGTCCCTGATTAGAAAACAAGCAGATTTCTAAGAGATAATAATAAGATAAAATAAAGTGTCAGGAGTCATTTTCCCAAAAAGTATAGTAGGGACTATTGTCGTAGGGATGTTTGAGGAGAGCCCCACACTCCAACTGTATTGAGAACTGCTTGTTGGGGGGCTGGAGAGATGGCTCAGAGGTTAAGAGCACTGATTGCTCTTCCAGAGGTCCTGAGTTCAATTCCCAGCAACCACATGGTGGCTCACAACCATCTATAATGAGATCCGGTTCCCTCTTCTGGCATACAAACATACATGGAAGGAATGTTGTATACATAATAAACAAATAAATCTTTAAAAAAACAAAAAAAGAACTGCTTGTTGGCAGAGCCGTGCCACACCCAACTATCTTGAGAGCTGTCTGTTAGCGGAACCCACCCCACATTTCAACCATCTAGAGAATTGTTTGTGGTTGGAATCACAAAAGGAATGATTCTGTTTGCATAGAGAACACTAGGTGTATTGACTTGTGACCATGACTTCTGACCATTGCTGCCCTGGCAAGATCCCTCCCTGTCCTTGCCATGCCCCTACCCCCATCCCAAGCCAAATTTCTCATTCAAGGGCTATATAAGCCACAACCATTTCACTAATAAAGTGAGACCTTGACAAATTGAGAACAGAATCTTGTCTGGCTCTTGCTTGGTCTCTGTTTCTCCCTCCCACCCACGTCTTTTTCAGATAGTGCCTCTTCGGTACCCTGGAATAACTGACCCCCTGGGCGGATTTACAATAAAGTAAGATAAAACAAAAACTAACACAATGGAGTTGGACAAAATAAACCAAGGGGAAAGAGCCCAAGAGAAGGCACAAGAATCAGAGACCCACTTGTTCCTACACTCAGGAATCCCATATAAACTTTAAATTGGGTCATAATATACAAGCAAAGGTCCTAGTGCAGATACATGCAGGCCCTGTGTATGCTGCATCTGCGTCTGTGGGTTCAGATGAGCTTTTATTGTTGATTTAGAGGACTTCATTTCCTTGATGTCCTTCATGCCCTCCAGCTCTTCAACTCTTTCTGACTCTTCTGCAGGGTTCCCTAAACCCTGAGGGGAGGGATTTGATGGATACACCCTATGTAGGGCTGAGTGTTTCCACTCTCTGCATATTGTCTGGGTGTGCATCTCTATATTTGTTCCCATCTTCCATAGGAGGGAGCTTCTCTGATGATGGTTGAGTAAGGCTTTGATCTAGGAGTATAGCAGAAAGTCCTCAGAGGTCACTTTATTTCTACTTTTTGTTTATTTTTTGTTTCTAGAACAGTGGTATTTGGTTTTAGCCTAGGTCCCTGGGCCCTCTGGTCTCAGGTTCTTGGTCACCGAGCAGTGTCAGTTATGGGTCTACTTTGTGGAGTGGGCCTGAAGTCAGACCAGATATTGCTTGGCTGTTCCCACCATGACAGTAGCCTATCTTGCAGGCAGGACACTGTTGCTGTCCATCCGAGAATCTGTGGCTGGGTTAGGGTTTACATAGAGCACCTCCCCGAAGCACAAATGATAGAACGTAGGGGTGAAGACAGCATATAGGCCCCAGCTTGACTTTTCCATATTCAGCAATGGAACCTGGCCATCTGTTTGTGGATAGCAACCGATAGTCTTGGCAACACCCTGGGTTGTTTGGGGAGTCCCATAGAACTCCACTGGCCAAACATTAAATTAGATGTAACCCAATATCAGGACTGGAAGCTGCATTTGGTGACAAGAGGTGTCCAGCTGGGGCAGAGAGACTTCTTCTATGCCACTTGTCTATGGACTACAAGGCAGGCCCCAGGCCATGTGTTTTCCATCTTTGGAAGGCTGTGAGTACAGTGTTTTCGAGGAGGCTTAGGTCAAGGCTGCCCACCCAGAATGTTTGTCTCCCAAACCTGCTTTTTCGATGCTATGTTTCGAAACCGCTATTCATCTCTGTCCTCCAGCTCCTGAATTTACCCTATCAGCAAGTCTCAAACACATCGCAAGCCCATCTCTCTGCTACGTCTGTGTGGCTCTCATCCAAACCCTCAGCTTTTCTCAGGCAGAGTAAGGGCTGTCAGTTTGTTCGGTAAAGGTCAGATGAAGGCCATGTGGTCACTGAGGCAAATGTTCAACTTGGCCATGTTATTCCCAAAGCATCCATATAGTACATCAACAGATGGGGTAGCTGAGGTCCGACACAGTGTCACTCACACAAACAGACCTTGGGAAGTGGTTTGCAGACACCCCCCAGGTGACTCCAACCAGCTTCCTACCCCTTCAGCCGCCGTTCCTGCTCTTTGAGTCTAACAGTGTCAGGACTCTGGCCTCACCGCTGAAGCTTGAGCTCTTGGCCTCTGCTGACAACTTCGCTCTTCCCTAAGGTCTAGAACTCTCACCATGGCCAAATGCCTTCTGTTGTCTGAGAGTGCTATGTGTTATTCTTGTTTCTGCCTTTTTTGTCTGCGGGGTTAGAGAGTGGAGACGTTACGTGACACACAGCGGTGCGGGGTTAGGAAGGAGACACGGACACGCAGCGGTCCCCCGTGGGTGCACTTTAATGGGGGAGGGGTAACGACAAGTAGGGTATGGGTGTGCAGAGACGAAAGGAGAGGGGGAAAGAGAGAGGGGGCTCGTGGCGACCCCCGCCTTTTAACGAGGAATGCAAGGGTGTCTGGGAGAAATGCCCTATGCCTTTGCGGCTTCCAGTCCAGGGGGATGCTGGGAGCTGTAGTTTGCAAAAGGAACAACACTATGGCCGCTGCCACCTAAAGCATTGTTCCTTAGTCTCTCCATGCCACTTTCAGGGCCCCCTCTCTCTCACTGAAGGGTTATTTCCCACTCCTGATATGACTTCTCTAAGTCCCAGTTCTATATGTCATTTCTTTTAAAGGATTTTGGGGCTGGAGGGTAGCTCAACCAGTAAGGTGTTTACAGCTCAGCTGTGAGTTCAGTGCCCAGCATCTGTACAAACCACCAGCTGTGGTGTCCTGAGCTTGTGATGTCGAGCACCAGGGATGTGGAGACAGGAAGATCCCTGGGGGATAACTAGCCTGCCAGTCTAGCATGCTCTGTCTCAAAACACAGCCCCCAAATGACCTGTGCCCCCCAACTACAACAACCACTTTTTTTGACCATCATCACCTTTCTTTTGTGAGTTTTATTTCCTTGGTGGTAATAACCCTGTCATAGAGGTTGTAGTTACGTAGTAGTTCAGTTTGTGATTCCTCGTTCGGTGTTTGTCCCGTGAAACAGTAAGCTCCAGGAGGTGAGGGGCTGATATGCTAGCTCTGTGGCTCCCCATAGCACACACATACATCCTACATAGCATGTACATCCTCAGAGCAATTGAGCACAAATGACACATCTCGGATGCAACAGTTAAGCCAAGCAGAGATTCACTTTCCTCACACTGGAATAAGGCTGAAGACAGGCAGCCCAAGGTTGTCGCGGCACCTCTACAGATGTCTTGAGGTCTCAAGGAGCTATTTCTGTTCCACTTTGCCTCCGTGCAGTTGCAAAGCGGTGGCCTTGGTTTCAGGAAGTGCAGCTGTGTTCCCGGTAGGCCAGTGATTCTGCCAGCTGAGCAGCCACAGTGAAAGGAGTACCTCAAACCCAGCAACGCCCCATCCTGTTTCATTATCTACACCTGGCAACGTGGCCAATGCCACTTGCAAGGGAACAGTGTGAGGTGAGGGTGGGGGAAGCAGTAAACCGTTTTACAGATCACACTGATGTCTTGAAAGAACAAATCACGTCGGTACAGAATAAACGAGGATGGATATTGAGCATCTACTGTGGTGAGCAGATTATCTATAAACTTTTTTAGAGTGACCAAATGAACTCTTCAAAACTACTATGCGGCAGAAGCACTTTTAATTCAGAAAAAGATTTTGTTACAGCAGCATGTGTATACATAGCAAATCTTTTGTTTTTTAAAAATATTTTTAGTATTAGTTAAATTTAAATTTTATGTGTACGGGTGTTCACCTATATGTTCAACTGTGCACCGCCACCTGCACTTCTGGTGCGTGCAGGGCTAGAGGAGGACCTCCAGTCCCCTGAACTGGGGTTACAGAGGTTGGGAGCCATCGTGTGGGTGCTGGGACTCAAACCCGGGTCCTCGGCAAGAACACCCAGTGCTCTTGACTGGCGAGCCACCTCTCCAGCCCCTTTCTTACTTTTAGCAAATGTTGCTCTTACAGTTAATGTTTGGGTTTCACTTGCTCTGTTTTCAGGATGGGCAATGTCCAGACTGCAACGGCATCGGTGACTGTGGTTTCTGCGTCTGCAGGTATTCCCAACAATGCTCAGGTTTTGTGAATGCGTGCATTTTAACCCAATGCTATTTTCTCTTGAAATACCTTATTACAAAATTATAATACATAAATATTTTAGCAGTACTAACGTGGGAAATCATCCTAATGGCCCGCTCTGCCTATAGGCTTCTGGTTTAGGATATAGTACTACTTCAGGCGGCACTATAAACCTGATTTTTATGTTGCCCTGCTGTGAGCATCTTCAAGTCAACAGCAGAAGAGATACTCTTCTCTTATTTAATTTTTTAATAGCTCCCTAACCTACATTCGGAAACCTCACTCTATAAAGCGTGGTGAGAAGACAGCCTCAATAGATAAACCATCCAATCTTCTGCTATTTTTCTTCCAGTGTAAGCTCTCCACCCCCAGCCCTGCTTCCACTTAGGAAAGTGGAAATTGGATTTTTCTGAAGCATTAAGAATTGGAACAAAGATGTATTTTAAGATGGAGTCACAATATTAATAATGTACAGTTCTTGGTGGCACTTGGAGCCCGTGCATGGCAGTGTTCAGCCTAAATGCATGGCGCCCTGGCCTCTTTTCTGGTCTGCAAATGTCCTGTCATAGAGTCTCTTCTACCAAGTGTGGAGATTTAAGTGGGGTTGCCAAGAGCCAAGCCAGAAACTGGGCTTCCCCTAAAACTTTAGACCACTCCTATAGTTGGGTCCATTCCCCACTACCAGTGATGACGGACATTTAGAAACTTCCCTGGCTCCTTCTGAGACCTGATTCTGAAGCACTTTGGTTCTGAGAGTTGGTCTGCATCCTTCCACCAGGTTCTCTTGACTACGGTTGCTGCAATCTAGGCACCACGGCAATACACCCTACCAGACAACAGCATGAGCCCTGTGATGCCGAGCTCTGGTAGATCCGCAGAAGACAAAGTCTTCTCTAGTTTGATTTACTCACAGATTCATTCGGCTTTATTTGGAGTGGAAATTTGCCCAGTTGTACATGTTCAAAGCTATGGGTAGCCTTGTGATATGTGATTCCAGAAAATGACCTATAAAGGGAATTCTTGTGGGGTTGCTACCCAATACTCCTATGGCACCCTAACTTCCTCCAGCTCCTTTTGCTTATGTGTAATGAAGGTATAACTTCTCAGAGGATGTAGGTGTGCTATGATTATGAAGTGAGGGTATGAGCATAGAAGTCCACTCCTTTCAGGAGAGTGAACGGAAAGGAGAGGGAAAGAGAATCTGGGATGTATCACTGCCGTCTGGTGGTCTTGGTGGCCTCTGTGAAAAATCACCAAGCCCTCTTTGGTAGATTCACCAGACTTGGGTTTGGGTGTTTCATTACTGAGAGCTATATATGTTCCTAACTGATATGGAGTTTTTTATTGTCTTATATGACAACATCTGCTGTCAAGTAGCTATTAAAACATACCTGTTAAAAGAATAAATAAATCATGATTGATGTTAGCAAGAGGTTCTGCATCTGTGGATGGAGCACACTCACAGCATCTGTAGTGCACACTCATTGCATCTGTGGGGCACACTCACTGCATCTGTAGTGCACACTCATTGCATCTGTGGGGCACACTCACTGCATCTGTGGAGCACACTCACAGCATCTGTAGTGCACACTCATTGCATCTGTGGGGCACACTCACTGCATCTGTGGAGCACACTCACAGCACTTGTAGTGCACACTCACTGCACCTGTGGAGCACACTCCCAGCACCTGTGGAGCACACTCACTGCATCTGTGGGGCACACTCATAGCATCTGTAGTGCACACTCACTACATCTGTGGGGCACACTCACAGCATCTGTAGTGCACACTCACTACATCTGTGGGGCACACTCACAGCATCTGTAGTGCACACTCACTGCACCTGTGGAGCACACTCACTGCATCTGTGGGGCACTGCACCTGTGGAGCACACTCACTGCATCTGTGGAGCACACTCACTGCACCTGTAGTGCACACTCACTGCACCTGTGGAGCACACTCACTGCACCTGTGGAGCACACTCACTGCATCTGTGGGGCACACTCACTACATCTGTGGAGCACACTCACTGCATCTGTAGTGCACACTCACTACATCTGTGGAGCACACTCACAGCACCTGTAGTGCACACTCACTGCACCTGTGGAGCACACTCACTGCATCTGTGGGGCACACTCACTACATCTGTGGAGCACACTCACTGCATCTGTAGTGCACACTCACTACATCTGTGGAGAACACTCACAGCACCTGTAGTGCACACTCACTACATCTGTAGTGCACACTCACTGCACCTGTGGAGCACACTCACTGCATCTGTGGGGCACACTCACTGCACCTGTGGAGCACACTCACTGCATCTGTGGAGCACACTCACTGCACCTGTGGAGCACACTCACTGCACCTGTGGAGCACACTCACAGCACCTGTAGTGCACACTCACTGCACCTGTGGAGCACACTCACTGCATCTGTGGAGCACACTCACAGCACCTGTAGTGCACACTCACTGCACCTGTGGAGCACACTCACTGCATCTGTGTATGGAGCATACTCCCAGCACCTGTGGGGCACACTCACTGCACCTGTGGAGCACACTCACTGCATCTGTGTATGGAGCATACTCCCAGCACCTGTGGGGCACACTCACTGCATCTGTAGTGCACACTCACTGCACCTGTGGAGCACACTCACAGCACCTGTAGTGCACACTCACTGCACCTGTGGAGCACACTCACTGCATCTGTGGAGCACACTCACTGCATCTGTGTATGGAGCACACTCCCAGCACCTGTGGGGCACACTCACTGCATCTGTAGTGCACACTCACTGCATCTGTGGAGCACACTCACTGCACCTGTGGGGCACACTCACTGCACCTGTGGGGCACACTCACTGCATCTCTAGTGCACACTCACTGCATCTGTGGAGCACACTCACTGCACCTGTGGAGCACTTTGCAGGTGATAGTAACTTTTTTGAGCATTGGTTGTACAATTTGCGAAGTGGAGAGGGTGGGAAGCACCCATCTTTCAGATTATGTTACCTCAGATGAGGAAAGTTCTGAAACTGCTTTGTCACTGTGGCCTGAGGTATCAGATGATGAGTGGTCTACATGTGCCTACTAAGTTTTCTAGGGTCAGCACTGTCAAGGCAAAGACATGAAAACACTTGAGTGTTTTCTCTTGAATCATTGGTCTCTTTGGGCTATTTTGATATTCTCATTTTGATTCTACTATTTATAATTGTTGAGGTCTCTCAATGTTTCATATTCTTGGACACTGTCAAACACTCATGAGAGATTCCCACAAGTTAGCTATTTTCATCTGGAACTTGGCCAGCCCCCAACTGAGCCAAAGAGCTCATGCATGTATTGATTAGGCATCCAAGTAGTTATGGAAGAGGCCATGGTCACATTCCACAGCCCTCCAATACTGGAGCCTGGGAATGAGGATCCTGGGTTTCCCCTCCTTTTTCTCTCTCTGCATATAATTGTTTACATAGTGATTTATACAAGTTTTACAAGGATCCTTAACAGGTATTAATTGTGACCTTTATTTTTGTCAAAATTCTATGTGGTGGTAATCCAGTCCCTTCCATTTTAAAGAACTGCTTTTATTGCAAAACAAAACTAACCTGGTGTGGTTCTGTTCTGAGAACCACTCATCTCAAAGTTCTCCTCTAGGGTTCTGGAGATCTGACCAGCTACTCACAGCTTGGGATTATCTGTTAAAGGGGAGAGTATTCAGAGGCCCGAAGATCGGCCATTACACTTAACCATTAGTGATTCCTATTGGAAACACCTCACTGTTTAGCTGTTCTGAAGCACACAGTGTCCTTTTTCTGGGCTGTTCTGCTTTGTTTCTCCTTTTCCCTGTCACAGAATCAGGTGGCAACCTTGACCCAGGATGGAGGCTTTGGAGGAAGCTTTTAAATAAACACTCTTGGGTCTAGAGTGGGCAGGCCAAATCCTAAAGACCCAGCCTTTTCAGTAGCATAGAAGAGCTTGTGAGAATATTCCAACATTATCTATACCCAAAAGATGTTTGAGTCTCTGTAAGACTGAACCCAGTGATCAGAGGGACTAATGGGAGTGAAGGCTTAGAAGCCTTAGAGATAGGGGATTTTTCAGATCATTTGCTTCTGTAGTGGCCCTAACTTGTCACAATCTATGAAAATTTGGAAGTCCAGTGTGCCATTTTCTAGTCATTGAGGCTAATCATTCAGTTTGTATAATATATAATGTATAATAAAGGCCAAACCCTTTGCAGCAAGACCAGTACGTTATAATGGAATAATGGAATCTCTGAGTCTGAGGAGGGAACGAGATTAGAGAAGGCAGGTGAGAGGAACCGATGAGTCTAGTAAGAGGCCATGGTTAGTTCCGGTTCCAGCAAGTGAAGGAGAGAGATAACACAAGCTCCATGAGCGAGCAAACAAGAGACAGAACACATGGGAAAGGAGACCTCTTTAAAAGCATCTGGCAGTAGCTGTAGAGAATTTCCAGGAACAGAGCAGGGACTAGGTGGGAGAGATTTAGGAAAAGGGTCATAAATAGGGATCTTGCCAGAGGGAGGATTCTCATAAGAACAGAGACAGAAAGGGAAGGGTAAGTGCTGTGGTGACAGTCTCAATCCGAGGTTGTCCCCAAGGGAAAAGAGACTTGTTAGAGAGATGTCCAGGGTCTTGTGGACAGGTGTCACTCATCTCTGGGATGGAGTGTCCAGGAGGGCATAGAGAAGCTTCCTGAAGCACCTGTATGGCTTATTAAGCAGGCTCCGGGGAGGCAGAGAGACAAAACAGGCAGCTCTGAGAGGGCAAAGTGCATGGCACAGGTGAGCAGAAACAGCTGGAGTGGAACATGATGGATGGTAGAAGCCGGCACTGGCAGACGTTCCAAACCCAGCAGGATAATCGTCAGTTAGAAGGGACAGGGGCCATTGGAAGGGGGTCTGAAGGGACTTTGGCCCACCTGTGCATGGCAAACACTACTCTGGAAGGCCTTGCCCTTCTCCCCAATTCCCTTTGCCTTTCAAAACACTGTTAAATTACATTCCTAAAGCTAGCCATCAAGGTCTATTCCCTTATTGGCCACTTCCTCCTCCCGAGGCTGACTAACAAGGTCCAGCTATCAAAGTATTGAAGTCCAGCACTAAAAAGCCCCCTTTGGCTTGCCCAATTAGCATGGCCATTAAAATTAAACTCCTCATCCTAACACAGGTTTTCCCATTTTACCTTTATAAGCTGCCATTTTCCTAGGGGCCACAACTGTCTTCTCTCTGTCCAGAGACAGTCCTTTGTCCCTCCAGAACAAATACCCCTTTCCTCTTTCCCTTGTTCCCATCCTCTTCTCCCTGGTTCTCTACCTCCTGTCCTTGTCCCTTATCCCTGCTCTCTGTCCCTCTCGGGGACAAATAAATCTTTTTTTTGTGCTGAGAATTCAAGCCTTGGGGGTCCTGAGCCAATACTTTTCCTTTCAAAGCCCAATGTTTCTCTCCCAGGTCTTGGCACCAAATATAAGCAAGGGCACAATGAAAAAACTAGACCACTCCATGGGTAGAAAGATTTATTGGGGATCAAACTTTGTCACCAGGACTGCCATTGGGGAGGGCTGCTTTGGACCTACAAAAGCATCTTACCTGAACATTGGAGGCCACAGGACAGAAAGATCACCTTGATGCTCACACATGTTTGCACAAAGTCTTGTAAATTTCATTTCCCACCTGAGTCATTTGACGGCTGTTCACCAGGTGCCTGGAGGGGTGGAGCACATTGTTGCTTTGTGTCTGTAGTCACCTGGGCCTTTGCAGGTAAGAGCAGTGGGACTGTTGGCAAGTGGTTTCCCTTTTACAGGCTTCAGCGCCTTGACTCCATGGGAAAATAACAGAGCCAGGCCAGATAAGCACTAAACTCACTTCCAACTGCACTTTCCATGGCTCCCTGTGCAGAGATCAAGGATATTGTCTTGTTTGGTGTATAGCGGAGAAAGAGCAAGAAGACCGGGAAGTCCCAGAACGCCAGTGAATTCTAAAGCCAAGCAGGTATCTTTGATAGCAGATGGTGTATACCCTTAAACATCTGCTCTCAGAATTGTAGACAGGCATTGTTCCTTGTCTCTGATAAGGGAAGATGGGTACTTCCTTTGATTTTCTTTTTCATATGGAGAGAACTCCTTATGAAGGTTGCACCGGTTAGCTTTTGTGGACTTGTTACAAACAGAGTCACCTGAGCAGAGGAAACCTCCATTGAGGATTTGGTTTTATCAGACTGACCGGTGGGCAAGCTTATAGGGCATTTCCTTGATGGTTGACTGATGGGTTAGAGCCCACCTCACTGTGGGTGGTGCCATCCAGGGCCTGGTGGTCCTGGGTTCTCTGAGAAAGCAGGCAGAGCAAGGCAGTGACCGAGGCAGCAAGCAGTCTTTCTCCATGGTTCCTGTCTCTGTTCCTGCTGGAGTTCCTGCCCTGACTTTCATAGATAATGGACTGTAATCATGGCTGTGAGTCCAGGCAACCCTTTCCTCCCCAGGTTTGGTCATCATTTCATCACAGCCCCAGAAAGAGTCTAGGTCAAAGGTCTGATTTAGGTCAAAGGGTTAATGCTGCTTTTTCTTCATTCTCTCAAACTCGCTCTAGCAGGGAAAAAGTAAGAATTATCTGAGAGTCAGGCTTGGGTGTGTGTTGGCCCACATTTCCCTCTTTCTGTTTGGGCTCCACCTACCTGCAGGGAGCATGTACACTGATTAATAAGGGTTGTCTAGACCTCTCAACTAACACGAATTTTCAGCTGCCTTTAGGAAATGTGTTCTACCCAATCAATCGCTTTGAGCATTTCTATTGGACTCTTAACTATAAAATTGCATCTATCAGCCAGGTGCTTGTCACCAAATTTACCTGGTTGCTGGGTATAGGAACCCAGGCTCAGTCTTGCACAGTGAGCACTTTATTGACTAAGCCATTTCAGTCCCTGCCCCTGATTTTTTCCTTTCTTTTTCTTTTTTCTTTTGCATGGTCTTATGTATCTTAGACTGTTCTCAAATTCAATATGTAGCTGAGGCTGAACTTGAACTCCTGATCTTTCTACCTCTCCCTCCTAAGTACTAGAATGTGCCAAATTCTTAAAAACTTAAAGCAGAAATTCTCAACCTGTGAATCAAAATCCCTTTGGGGTGGGGGGTTGAATGATCCTTTTGCAGGGGTCACCGAAGACCATTGGAAAATATAGGTACTTACATTATGATTCATAACAGTAGCAAAATTACAGTTATGCAGTAGCAATAAAATAATTTTATGGTTGGGGATCACCACAACATGAGGAACTGTATTAAAGGGTTGAAGCATTAGGAAGGTTGAGAACTTCTGACCTTGACTCTCTGCTTAGGTTGGGGGTTTGTGGAGCAGGCTCTGGATATAGGAGGGCACTCTTCTCTCCCATGCTAATGTGCCCAAGCCTGGCCTCCACAGCAATAGGTGTCCCTTGGAGGAGTCACTCCTGCAGCCTCTCCTGAATACCAGAGTGATTAGTCGTGCCAACTCCCAGCCAAAGGCAGCCTGGCATGTTCTAAGCCTGATAAGGGAGGATAGAGGCTACGCCTCAGAGGACTGCAGAGATTTTAACTAGCACTTGCTGGCAGCAGCCAGGAAGGAGAGCCAGGGAATACCTTTTGATAGGGCTTAATCAAAGAGGCAGGAACGTGAAACTGGCTAAGCAGGAATTCACTGATTTTTTTGGGAACTTTCTCACAACATGAAATTTAACATTAGCAAGCTCAGAGTCTTGGAAAAACTTGACCCTAAGTGGTCCATAGAGAGATGAGCCAGTGGTTCAGCTGGCTATGGGGGCCTAGGAAGAAAGGAGCAGACATAGTTTTACAAGACCACCCTTGTTTTGATTGCAGTTCAAGAACTGGAAACTCCTTTGATCTTGGAAGAGCCCTTGGTATCCATTCACCGGGAGCAGTATTTATTCTTGGCATGACAGTTGCCTTCTCTATCTGCAGGGCTTCAAGATTTATGCAGGTGTTTGTCCCAGGTGTGGAATCTTGTCCAGGACTTGGCTATCAACCCGACCACTCCGCACAGGTGAGTTAAAACCCACTGGCCTAGACGTATTTCTTCACTGTGTCGTGAGGAGTAAAAAGCAAGCATTCAGTGGTATGGTGCTTCAAAAACAGTGTAAAATGTAAAATACCCAAGGCCCTGGATTTGATCTCTAGCTCTAGAAAAGGAAGTCTAGGGAAGTGTGGCTGCCGTATGAGTCACGTTGGAGATATGGCAACAACCCACGCCACATGTATATTTATGATTTTCCATGACTCGAGCAATATGGAAAATGTCATGGGATGATACACCGCATCCTTAGAAATATGTGCTGGTCATTACCGCTGGCAATGTGGGTCAGAGTTAAGAGTTAAGATGTCTGGTAGAGAAGGGGAGGGAAACTGGGCAGGAGGCATTTTAAATAAGCATTGCACTTTAAGAAACGGCCCATGACAAGAAGAATGTTTTTGCTATTATCCCATTTGTGAATTGAACAAAATACGGCTTCTGAGATATGAATAGTAGTTATCTTAAAGTGCTCAAATTCCAGAATACACCAGATTCTACAGTCATCTGTGGCTTTTTTGGCAGTCGATCGGTCTTAGAGAAGCTTCAATTTTTAAACTATTTTGGTTTTCAGTTATAAAATGAGAGAATGGAGCCAAGGCGCTTATAATATGCAAGGCAGAAACATTTACAATATTTAAAATATGCATATATACATATAATTTAGTACAATCAGAAAATTGTACTATTTCTTCACACCTGGTGAGCTTCAGAGTTCCGGGATGACAGATACAGTGGCATTTATGATATGCATTTATGTATATCATATATGTACATTGTATAGTACATTTATGATATAGATGGAGACCCAAACCCAGTAACAGGCTTATTTATATGAAAAGTACTGCACTCAGAATTAACATGTCTTTAATCTCAAGGCAAGGTGAAGGGCCGTAGTACAGCCTAAGAGACTGCAGAAAGTGAGCGGTATTTGCTATACTCCCACTGCCACAAGGACAAGTGGCCATTTTCTCTGCCTCAGGGCTGTGTGATATAATTGCAACTATTTTAAGAAAAACAGTGCTTTAAATAAAGACCGAAAAGAAATGTCAAAAATCTCAACTGTGGTGAAAGAATTACTAGAGGCTTTCCCTACACCTTTACACTGATCGAAATTCCCCTAATTTGTTCCAATGAGTATGTAATGGGGATGATTTTATTGAATTTTATCAGTTCAGGATGAGAACACTTGTACCTTAATGTGAATGACTGTTCTGTAATGAGTCGGGATGGGGAGTTTATTTATGATCTTAGCACAGGCAGTGTGGACACGTAACCCTATCTTCTAAGAGAGCGTAGTTGAGTGAGTTAGGCACTTGACCCATCCTTAGATTGCCATGCCCCTGTGGATCCCTCTCAGGCCAGGGAAGCCCACACAATAACTTCAAATATGTTCCTGAGTATCCCGAAAGAATGGTATTGTTTGGAAAACTAGGGGTCAAATACTTGCCCAGATGTTTTCCAATTTAGGATTCGCTATTAAAAGGCTTAGTCTTCATCCACAAACCTTGAAGGCAGGGTTCTTGGGTGTGATTCTTGCTGCGGCTTGCAGGGCAGTTAGCTTGGCATCTGGGCTATGGTGGGAACTCGCCTGGCCATGACGTCCCTGTCATCTAGTATCTCTGCCATAGAACTCACCACGCCTTACTAGAATCATCTAGTGTTGGCCTTCCCAACAAACTGCAAGGCCTTTCCTTTCTTTTCAGGCCCAAGACAGTGCCTGGTATAATAGCAACTAAATAATTATATATAAACAAATAAATGTGTGATTTTGGGTCCAGTGATGGGCTACATGCTTTTAACATATCAAACACTGTAAAAAGTGTTTTACATGTGTATATTCAATTGATTCTCAAACAATCCAAGGAGGCAGGAACTGCTATTTGCCTACACAAAAGATTATTAAGCCACATGGGTTTATTAACTTGCCATGTTTCACAGCTAGCAAGTATTAGAATGGAGACATCAACCCAACAGGTCTGATTCTGTGTTTTCTGCTTTTAGTTTGGGCTTTATTTATTTCAGTCAGGGTCTCATATAGCCAAGGCTGGCCTCAAACAAACCAGTCTGGCCTTGAATGTCTGGCTTCCCTGCCTCCACCTCTGATATTCTGAGGTTATAGGACACAGTCACGCCATGTTCTATGCCATAGATTCTCTAACAGTAAAACGTTAATAATGCTCATTGACTAGATGACTGGGAAAAAGATTAAAAACCCGAAAGCACACATAAAGCTCTGTATGAAGTATGAAATTACTGTTATGATTAATATCAGTTATTTTCATCGATATTTTAACAACTTAGTAGCTCTTTACACAAAACCAAATCAAACAATTTAACATTTGTTTTTGAGGCAGGGTTTCAAGTAGCTCAGGTTGAGCTTGAATTTGTAGGTAGCCAAGGATATCCCTGAGCTCCCCATTCCACCAGCCTCTACATCTCAAATGATAGGACTTCAAGTGTGTTCTACCACAGCTGGTTTGGGGCTATGGCTCTCTGATTTCAACTTGAGAAGGATTTTTTGAACAGATTGGGAAGAAAACTGTTGTTACGTTGTTGGGGTTCAATGATCCCCTCCCATAGTTAGCACCTGCTGCCAGCCCAGCCTGTCTCAGCGGTGTTGAACTTGATCCTGGCCATGGTTTGTGTGGAAGCCTTGGGTTGGTTTAAGAAGGGGGGATGGGACAATGTCTTTGGTTGAGAAGGAGTCTCCCCCTAGTGTTGGCATTTTCAAAGTCGACCCGGCTTCAGTCTCTTATCTGCCTGCGGTTTCAACCTAGTCCTCAGGAGTCCTATGCTTCCCTGGGAGCTAAGAGTGCCATGCCGAGCCATTTCGGAGCTGCGGAAGTGAGGACCTAGCCGGCACAATTAAACCACACTTTTGTGTTAAGCAAGGATGAATGAATTCCATGGTCGGACACGATTCCTAGAGCCTTGGCCTTGGTTTTTAATCCCTTAGCTTTACAATGCTTGCTGTGTTATCCGTTTAGGATTAGGATAATTATTACCCCATGTAGAGTTGACTCGCACCACATTGGAATAACTTAAAGAAAGGCAATGAGTTTCCTTGGGGCACCTACCAGGTGACAAGCACCTGGAAAGAAACGTTGTCTTTTCATTTCCCCCTGTCCCTTGGGAGGCATGCATTCATCTACCCAAGTATTTCAGGACTGAGGTCCAGAAAGATTTGAAGGCTTGCTGCATCCTTATTCGGCCACTGTGGGATAAGTGTAGTTTTCTTGCCCACTTCTATGTTACACGGTCAGTCCACTGACCTTGGCCTTGGTGGGTCATGGTGGCCTGAGGGTTCCTGCTATGCTGGATAGATCATTACACTTTTTGCCCCTTGGAAAACCTCCTTTAGGTAACACAGCAGCCCTAGGATTCTGTTCTAGGCTTACACAGACAAATTGCCGCCACTACCTATGGGTTATATTTTGGCTCGTGGATGATGCACTACAGAAAATAATGTCGCTGAAGAATGTTACTATAGAGATGTAGGAAATTAGAGCTAGATGCGGTACTCCTTTACAGCAATTTCGTTTTAAATACGCTTGGCAGTTGGAGGTTAAATCCTTCAAAACCTGAATTTGCAGTGATGGAAGAATAAAAATAACACCTGCTGGGGAAAGGGAAGGCCTGCCATCATCTCTTAAATCACAGAGGGGACCTTCTGGGTGGAGAGCCACGGTGGGGCCTGAGTGCTGTCTTATATTCTAGAGATTTAGGGTTTAGCTAGAAGGAGGGCTGTGAGGGGAGAAGGAGGAGGAGGGGATGCTGTTTGGCAACTGTCCAGTTCCGTGAGCAAGTTCTCGGTTTTATGGGGAGCTGAAGTTGTTTCGGTGAGTAAAGCGCCCATTCAGACCACCTCGGTTGGCCATAAGCTGAAATAGAACGATGGCCAATCACCAGGTATTCACATTTGGGTCGATATCCCTGGCATGAGCTCATTAACCCCCGATCCTATTATCTCACACAGGCAAGGCAGATTGTGTTTTATGTGATGACATTTTCAGTGTCTACACCCGAGTCCTGATGTGGTGAAAAAGCTTGAACACAAATAGGCGTCTGTGCTACTATCTGCACAGCCCATAAAGTGACGCCTGCAAGTTAATGGGGAGTTGCTTACAGCACACTGGGTTCAGTGTGAGCTGGTGACCTTGATGGATTTCTGGTTGTCCCTTGTCTTATTTCCCATCTCCTTGGGATTCTGACTCTTGGCTGGAATTTAGAGACTTCCCTTAATATCTGCAGACCGTGCTTCCTTTTTTTCCAAGATGTTGGTCTTTGAAGCTTGTCGGTGGTGTGGTTTTTACGTCGTTTAATCTTCTCTGTGTTTTTCTTTAACCATGTTCATGCACAGACTTAGTGGGTGGGACGCACATACCCCTACAGATACATTAGCACGTACCTCCTGGAGTCATCTCTTCACACGGTACCCCATTTTCTATCTCTGTAGGAACACGCAAATTCCTCTTCACTTTATTATCTCAACAACTAATGAATTCAACTGAAAATTACTTCTGAATCATGTGACTGCATCTCCACTTGTTTTATTTAGGGGTCCTCTTTGATGCTGGCAGCAGGATCATTTCTTTTGTGGTGTTTAAGTAAGGCACTCACTGATGCTGCTACTAACGTAAAATTTAAAAATCAAGCTATTCTGATTTGACCCATCAGGCCCTCTTGATGTCTTCGAGTGTAAATTTTGATTTCATTGCTTTTAGCGGAAATGGTTCATAGTTCCCCCCATCTCTAAAGAGTTGGGGAAGATTATCTACTCTGCCTATATATGATCATTATGAATGTTACATGTATTTGGCATGTGTAAAATGCTAAACAAAAATCCACATAGATCTTAGACTAAGGGTTCATCTGAGATGTGTTTGCCCCAGGAAATGTTCGGCAATCCCTGGAAACAGTTTTGGTTGTCAAAACTATTGGCATCTACTGGCATCTAGTGGGTAAAGGCCAAGGTGGTTGCTAGACATCCTGTGACAAGCTGGAAAGTCCTCTACAAAGGTCTCCCTCCCAGCCTGGGAAGTCAATGGTATAAAAAGCAGAAACTGGTCCTGTTCAGAAATCACCCACTCTCCTGTTCACTTGTGTGTACCACTGTGTTCATCAATACTTCCCGAACTAATCTCTCATTGTAGGCAAGCGGAAGGATGTAATGGCACATTGATTGCAAGTCCTATGTCTTCTATGTCATCAGACATATTTATATATTTTTTAATTGATATTTTATTGAGCTCTACATTTTTCTCTGCTCCCCTTCCTGCCTCTTCCCTCCTCTTCAACCCTCTCCCAAGGTCCCCATGCTCCCAATTTACTCAGTAGATCTTGTCTTTTTCTACTTCCTATGTAGGTTAGATCCATGTATATCTCTTAGGGTCCTCATTGTTGTCTAGGTTCTCTGGGATTGTGATTTGTGGGCTGGTTTTCTTGCTTTATGTTTAAAAACCACTTATAAGTGAGTACATGTGATAATTGTCTTTCTGGATCTGGGTTACCTCACTCAAAATGATGTTTTCTAGCTCCATGTATTTGCCTGCAAATTTCAAGTTGTCGTTATTTTTTTTCTGCTGTGTAGTACTCCATTGTGTAAATGTAACATGTTTTCCTTATCCATTCTTCAGTCAAGGGGCATTTAGGTTGTTTCCAGGTTCTGGCTATGACAAACAAAGCTGCTATGAACATAGTTGAGCACATGTTCTTGTGGTACAATCGAGCATCCTTTGGATATATACCCAAAAGTGGAATTGCTGCGTCTTGAGAAATTTCCTAATTTCTGCGAGATCACCACACTGACATCCAAAGGAGTTGTACCAGCTTGCACTCCCACCAGCAATGCAAAAGTGTTCCCTTTTCCCCACAACCTCTTCAGCATAAGTTGTCATCAGTGTTTTTGATCTTGGCCATTCTTACAGGTGTAAGATGGCATCTCAGAGTTGTTTTGATTTGCATTTCTCTGATGGCCAAAGATGTTGAGCATTTCATTAAGTGTCTTTCAGCCATTTTAGATTCCTCTGTTGAGAGTTCTCTGTTTAAGTCTGTACTCCATTTTTTAAAAAATTGAATTATTTGTTCTTTGGATGACTATTTTCTGGAGTTCTTTGTATATTTTGGAGATCAGACCTCTGTCTGATGTGGGGTTAGTGAAGATCTTTTTCCATTCTGTAGGCTGCATCAGACATATTTTTAACCTGCCATTTTAATCAGCAAGTACCATGAGGGTCATTTTCAGTTGCTAAAAGGATCACAATAAGAGGTGATTTCTGAATCAGTTCCTTGCTCTCGTTCATCTTCAGCTGAGTCCCTAGTCGTTAAAGAATAGTCTTCAAGAACCAAGGTGGGTCTAGAGATGTCGACTAAGACTCAAAGTAGGGACTAGACAGCCAGGCCTACACAGGGAGACCCTGTCTCAAAAACAAACAACTGAACAAACAGAGAAAAGCTAACAATGTGTGTTAATTTCAGACAACTGCAGGGACTGCCAACATCTACTGAGCACTTGGCAGAGCTCAGGCTTATTGCTGTATTCCTTTACCCCGTCTCCAGTCAGCCCTGAAAAATAGATACACCAGGCTGGTTGAAATCTTGTTATTAAGAATGGTCAGGCAGTGGTGGCACATGGCTTTAATCCCAGCGCTTGGGAGGCAGAAGCAGGGTGATCCAAGGCCAGCCTGGACTACAGAGTGAGTTCCAGGACAGCCAGGGCTACACAGAGAAACACTGTCTTGAAAAAACAGACAAACAAACAAGCAAAAAACACGAATGCTTAGAAAGGAAAAAACCCCAACTTTTTGCAATTAAATCTTACCACAACTTTTTCAGTTTCCCTAAAATGCCCAGTGTGTGTGTGTGGGGGGTCAGTTTTGGTGTGTGATATTTTATATACACGTATACTCAGATATTTTTATCTATGGGATTATAGCATGAATTTAGTGATTTCTTTTTAAATATACATCCTCAGCTTGGTCTCTGTAGCCCAACTGTATAAGGAGTGGATAAGTCTACCTGCCAACAGATGAAATAATGCTTATATCAACTACGGATCTCTACACATTGATCACCTGAGTCCATTATGCAAATATGTGAGCAAATAGGCTACCTGTAGAACTGTAGACACCGTATAAAGCGTTCTGTTGAAAATAAATCTATGAGTTTTAAAACTATCATAGAGAAGATCTGCTCAACTGAACTATGGTTACCTTTGGAGTCAAATTACAGAGACACATTCTCCTTTCCTACATAATTTAATCTTTTATATTGATTGTATGTAATTCTAAAGAATAATAAGGATATTTCTGCTTAGAATATGTACATTAGTTAGAAATTAAGAATCTCAACACTCATGCAAAATATCCCTCATCACAAAGTAGCAATAATAAACCAAACAGCCTATGCTAACAGAATGTTAACGCCATGCAAATGAGATTTTAAACATTTTGCATACCCAACCTTATTTATTGTTATAATACATATATGAGAGATTTTAATTCTTATGTCGCAAAACACAGGGAACCTGAGACTCAGCGAAGGCAAGAAAGTTACCCAAAGTCACAGAGGATTGACTGGAGACTCGAGCTCAGCCTGTCTGGCTGCTGAGCCCAGAGGTTGCATGTTCTGCTGCCAGATGAGTGGTACCACGGAGGACTGAGCGCTGTGCAGGGGAAGAGGCTGGGGGACGTGAGATCTCCAAGGTTTCCTATGCCAGCAATCCCAGACTTTGTACTAGACCTTTTAGGCTTCTGTAGGGTGTCTGGGTTTTCCTTTAGCACCCAGAATAGATTTCTTATCAATGACAGGTCTTTAGAAGCTGCTTGAGACATTAGAGATTACAAAACTCACCTAGAAAAAACAAATCTGTTTTCCAGGTGGGTAGACAGCTACATCCTTTTTCTTTGTTCTCCATAATGAAATGTTTGGTTCAGAAAGCCGCTGTGGCTGCTGTGTGCGCCATCACCACAGGTGAGGGAAGGCGCCGTGGCTACTGTGTGTGTCATCACCACAGGTGAGGGAAGCCGCCGTGGCTGCTGTGTGCACCATCACCACAGGTGAGGGAAGCCGCTGTGGCTGCTGTGTGCACCATCACCACAGGTGAGGGAAGCCGCTGTGGCTGCTGTGTGCACCATCACCACAGGTGAGGGAAGCCGCCGTGGCTGCTGTGTGCACCATCACCACAGGTGAGGGAAGCCGCCGTGGCTGCTGTGTGCACCATCACCACAGGTGAGGGAAGCCGCCGTGACTGTTGTATGCGCCATCACCACAGGTGAGGGAAGCTGCCGTGGCTGTTGTGTGCGCCATCACCACAGGTGAGGGAAGCCGCCGTGGCTGTTGTGTGCACCATCACCACAGGTGAGGGAAGCCGCCGTGGCTGTTGTGTGCCATCACCACAGGTGAGGGAAGCCGCCGTGGCTGCTGTGTGCACCATCACCACAGGTGAGGGAAGCCGCCGTGGCTGCTGTGTGCCATCACCACAGGTGAGGGAAGCCGCCGTGGCTGCTGTGTGCACCATCACCACAGGTGAGGGAAGCCGCCGTGGCTGTTGTGTGCCATCACCACAGGTGAGGGAAGCCGCCGTGGCTGCTGTGTGCACCATCACCACAGGTGAGGGAAGCCGCCGTGGCTGCTGTGTGCCATCACCACAGGTGAGGGAAGCCGCCGTGGCTGCTGTGTGCACCATCACCACAGGTGAGGGAAGCCGCCGTGGCTGCTGTGTGCCATCACCACAGGTGAGGGAAGCCGCCGTGGCTGCTGTGTGCACCATCACCACAGGTGAGGGAAGCCGCCGTGGCTGCTGTGTGCACCATCACCACAGGTGAGGGTGGTCACCTTTAAACACCTCCCACATGCAGGCCCTGTCTTCCTGGAGACACAATGTTGCTACTTTGTATGGTTATTACTTAGTGCTAAAAGCTGTCAGAAGCAAACTGGGCAAATGCTGGCATACAGAATATGCTCAGCTCTTGGCAGCGTCACAAACCCTGCGACGAAAGGGTGGTATGAAGTATACATTTCATAGTAAATTAAATTATTACTTTAATAGATAATAAAAGGAAAAGGTTCTATCGCCAGACAAGGCACTGTTTCTGCATTATTGAAACAAGGACATTAAACTTAATGGCACCAAGGGGAAAAATACTAAAAAAATTATTTTCTGGTCACATGTTATTAGCCATAATATAACAAATAGAACCATGGGAAGTGACTGTTTATATCCTTAAGGGGCAAATGGTACTGGAACAGCAGAAGAAGGGCTGTTTGCATCCAACTCAACTGTCTCCTTGGCTCCACAGACCACCCCAGAGTGTTTGGTATTCCCACAGGGCGTGAAGCCCACCTTAAACGATTCTCATTGCAAGCCGCAGAGTTATTTTCTGTTGTCCTTGGAGACAGAAAATAAGCTTTTACCTCTCTCCCGGATTCATTTTCAAAAATGATTCTTGGAAATGAGTTTTCCTTAGACACATTTATATATAATGACAAGCTAATATCTTACACGCTGTTACGGTATATAATAACAGTGTGCCAAACTGACAAGAACTAGGCCTGAGAGGGAAGGCAATTGGCTTACAGAGGGAGCGCTACCAGGCAGAAAGGACGAGCGTCCACCGTGTGGTGACTTCATGGTTACCAAGTGATAAACGCGAGCATCTCCGGAGGCGAGACTTCAAAGAAGCGCAATTTGTCCTTAAGGCCCCACTTTTTGTTTTCGGTGTCTACTTCCTAGTTCTCAAGGCCTTTTTTACCATGTAGGAAAGTCATAGCCCAGAGCCCAATATTTCCCAACTGATTACAAACTCTTATCTTGACCCGAATGCACAAACTGGTGAATGGATGGACGGGTAGCTGTGTAGGTGGCTGACTCATTCCTAAAAGATGTACGGAGCTCCTGCCACTCACTTAACTTTTATTTCTGTGATGGATTATTGGCTCTGGGATTTGAGGGAGGGGCGAAAAGAGTTTTTTTTTTTTTTTTTTTAGATAATAAGGATTTCTGGTTTATAATTTATTTTATTATTACGGGGTACATGCATGCACAGTGCACCTGTGGAGGTCAGGGGCTGACTTTTGGGAGCTGGTTCTCTCTTTCCATTGTAGGTTAGAACTCAGGCTTATATAGGAAGCACTTTTACTCCCTGAGCCATCTTGTTGGCCCTTGAAGGATTTTTTTCTGTACCGTTGGCTCCTTGAGTAGTGTACCATGTGGAAAAGCACAGGCAGATGAGAGGGCTCTTAGGGCTGGGATCTCTAGGATGGAACCCACCAATTACTTCCTAGCTAAACCATCTTGGATCATTTCCTTGCTGGTGAAACAGGGATAAGCAGCCTGTTTACCTCCCAGGCTTACATTAAACACCAATGGGTGATACGTGGAGAGTCCACCATACGGCTGGAGTGTAACAACACAGACTCCTCCTCGGTTGCATCTTGTATCAACAGAAGCCAGATGTATCTAAGGCAACAAGAAGAGTGAAGAGTCACACACGGATGTAGCACGTCTCGTCTGTGCCCAGACACCAGAGTTCCGCTGCTCTTTCCTTTTGGCTCTTTCTTTGCAAGAGCTCAATTGCCATTTGAACCAGTTTCTTCCTCTTGGGTAGAACAATTACCTCCAAGTCTTTCCTCACTCGGCCATAGCCACACAGGTCCTCTCATTTTTCTCCAAACACAACCTTGTTCTACTGTGGAACTTTGTGGTAACTGCTCACTTGGCAGAAATGAACCTCCCAAGACTTCCATGGGATGATTTCCTTTGTCTTGCTCAAGTTCTTGTTAAAATGTCACTACTGATTGAGGCTGGTTTGGACCACCTGGAACACTGGTATCCTACCCTCTTGACCCCCCGTGTCTAGAACCACATTCTTCTATAACCCATAGCTATTCATTTATTATGTCTATCGTGCATTTCTCCATCAATCAGGTGAGAACCTTAACAACAGGGATTTTTATGTTATCATTTTATCAATTTCCCCAAACCTCCAGCTATTTTAATACTCTGACATATGGACAAGTGTTTGGTAAATAATGATCAAAACAGACATAGAAGTGTAAGATGCAAATTGGCCCCCCAACGACCTGAGCTAGAGTGTCAAGATTCATCTTGCGACTCTTTCCCCCCATCCATCCGTCTCCAATGGAGGGGCTCATTCTGCCTCGGAGATGTTCTTCAGTCCACTTCCCTTTCTCCATTTCTACACCAATAGCTTCGTTATTTCCTATCGAGCGATAATCTGCATTCTTCTTCCATTCCTTGTTACATCCAGATCCAAGGGTTGTTTCTGTAAAATGCAGATTTATTTACATTGCTGTAGTACTTAAGAACCCTCAGTGATTCCTTGTCAGCAGAGATAAAATCCTGATAGCTCTGTGACTACTAGGCCATGTGAGGTGGGCAGAATGACAGTCCCTCCCCCAAGGCGTCTTGTGTCTTCATCTCTGGAACCCGTCAATGTGCCAGGTCATGTGGGCAAGGGGGAACTGAAGTTACAGGTGAAATCGGCATTGATAATCAGCTAAGG